>NC_090939.1:495646183-495960220 GCF_040938575.1 Ambystoma mexicanum
ATACGATTCAGTGCCACCATGGCAGTTCACCTTAGGACAATGTGGCAACGGATAAGATTAGCCACACCATACTGCCCGATTTTGCTCGTTAAAGTGAGGAAAACTACAGTAAGGTAGTTTGATCGATCAATGTATGCTTAAACACATGCCTGAATGCTTGGGACAATAATATTTTTGAGCGCACCATTCCTTTAAAAAGCACACAGGTATAAACACTTCTGGCCAGCTGGTGCGCCTTATTGTGATCTTTCCCTGTATGCGTTTGGTTGCAGATTCAAGGGTGTATATGGGAAGGTACATGAAATAACCAGGATACCTTAAGTTCTGTACAAACAGTTACCCAACGGCGACCCATACCGGTGAGTTAAGCGCCGAGGCATGTTACATTTAACCAATGATAACGGAAAGCCTGCTGCCAACATTCAGTTTTTCTGAAATTTGATTGCAGTCGTCCATGGTTAGCAAAAAAGGCAGTAGCAGGGACTACATCTAATGAGTGTCCCGACCGGACTACAGTAGAGCAAGTACCATTTACCTCTATATGTAGAAGTGGGGGAGTTCGATACTGATCCCATTCAGATTAGTAAATCTTAAGGGCTACCTGCCCTTTGACAGGCTCAGCCAGAAGGGATAAAGTTGTGTGCATTGGGGAGAGATCCCATTGGCCTGAACTTCCATCTAGATTCATCTGGGGGCCAAGTCCTGCAACTATTTATTGGTCACATGCACATATATCTGTGCTTTGATGTAGAAGAAATGAGGTGGGGCAGAATGGTGGTGCCAACAGGGTTGTTTTATTTTACTGTAGATTAGGACAACTACTTCCGTCCTGAAGAAGGTTGGAGAACAATTAAGGGCCACTGTAAAAAAGGCCTGCTGATGTCAACACCAGTATGCATATGGGGTGTAGAAAAAGTGATGGAAGTGTTGAAAAGGCCATGCATGCTACAAGGCCATTATAGGAAATGTACAATTAATGAGTATTGTGAATGTGTGTGAATGATGGAGTAGTCTAGAGTGAGCCATTATGGAAAAATTGTGAGTTTGGCTTTTAATATATTGTTTTGCTTACCACAATATTGACACTATATGAAAATATATATATATATATATTTTTCGAAATGTGCTATAGTATTGTCTGCTCTCTTGTTCTCGGTCCATTCTCGTTTATGCACACTAGCAGGCCAAGCAAGAGCGTGGTGAACTAAACCGTATCCAGCCAGTGATATAGCTATATAAACCTCTGAATAAATTAACACTGAACAAAATATCCCCCCTTTTTTATTTTCGTTAGGGGAAGGGTCATCTAAGGAAAGTTAAGGAAATACCTTTATTATAAAGCCAAGCAGTAGGCGATGCCACCCGTAAATGCTCTAAGACAGTTCAAAAGGATTGTTTGACAACTTGTGCTGGTTTCCCTGTGTTGTGATGTTCTAAAAATCCACTATACTGCAGCGTATGACACCAGAGAAGGAATTTGCTTGCGGACACTGAAAGAGGAAAGGAAATCACTGGCTAAAGTGCCAAATCATTTCAAACATCAAAGTATAATCAGATTATGGTCGCGTGGCTCCATAGGAGCAACAATGAAATGCATTTATAGTAAATGCTCTATTAAACTAGTATAATTTGAGGATTTAGAGTCAACCCGTCATCTACAGAAAATCAGTGTACAAAAATGCAATTTATCCCAACTAGTTTAAAATGAAGCAATCCCTGCAGGAACAACATTTGACATCAATGTTTAGTTACCAATGTGCTGGGAGGGGGTTATTCCAAGGGTATTCACAGATGGCCTCGTGAATTCATCATTACCACCAACAGACTATTCTACTAACAAGGCTAGAATGTCCACTTTAAAAAAAAAAATGAGAAAAGTGGTATATTGGCATAAAAGACTCATACCATACATGACTGCTACCTACAGACACAAATTTGTTATATTTAGTTAAGAACTATTACAGATGGGTTTCTCCTCTTTAGACAAAGTCTGGAACAGTTTCAAACCACCATGGAGCCTGCATAATGGCTTTTGTTCTTCACAAATTCACAAAGCATGGAATGGATGACCAAACCCACCTGTAAAGACCCACGTTCAAAGCTTTCCTTCGAGATGTGTACACAGCAAGCCCCAAGTGAGGCTGCCCCACTTCAACCTGCACAAGTGCTACCAAAGATAGTAGTCCATGCCCCCCCTCCCCTCCAAATGGATGCCCAAGGGGGGCGAGGCTCTAAGAAAGGAGACTACTTTGAATAGAAAAGGTACATAGAATATCTGGATGGGCATCTTTACCCAAGGGTGGCCGTTTGAATACCACTGCAATAGGGCTATATTGTTAAGTAAACACCCACCCTTGCTAGCCGCACTGACAGCTCTGGACCACTACCCGCCAAAGGTTGTATCGTTTATTTATATTGCGCCTATACACAGAAAGTGTTTCAAAGCGCTCATGGATGGTGGGACCATGGGTGAGAAAAATATAACCCTTGAAATTCTGAGATGATAATAGTTGCCAGGCAGACTATGTGCACAAGATACATTGAACAGTTGAGACACAGCAAATAGGCCTGATGGTGATTCTGCATGTTTACCAGTGCGAAGAACAGACATGATCTTTCAAGTGCAAAGACTGTTGCAGGGGGGGGGGGGGGGGCGCGCGCGCGCAAGGTCCAAGTGAATCCAGTCAGCGGAGACTGGGGTAAGTGCAGAGAACCACTTGTGTTATTTCCAGCCAGTGCAATGAAGGTGGGTGGGTGTAGGACCCCGAGGCAAGTGCGAGAGGAATGGCAGGGGTGCCCGGGACCAGTGAGAATGAGGTGGACCAGGCAGCCAGCCAGCATGCTGTAAGGAAGAAGAGAGCGTGAGAGAGAGAGAGGTCCCGGAATATAAGAAGGTCAGGCTCAAGACAGGGCGACAGGAAGGCTATTCCAGCGGGAGATAGGTGCTAAGGATAAGGATCTCCCTCCAAATCTCTGCAGATAACCAGCTCACTCGCAGAGAGAACTAGCTCACTCACAGAAGGTTGGAGGTAGATGAACGGAGGGCTTGTGAGGGACAGTATTTAGGTAGGCAACGTTACATGATCCCAGAAAGCCTTGTGGACAATGCAGAGGGTCATTTACTTGATCCTTGCAGCCATGGGAGCCAGTGAAGGAATTTCAGCGCCAGAGTCCCTGGGCTTAAGGCCAAGGATAAGTCTTGCGGTTCTGTTCTGGATGAGCTGCAGAGGGTGCGGGGCAGAAGGGAGGCTGTTGCAATAGTCCAGCTTCTCAGCTATCCTTGTACAATAAATGGTTTCCCAATGAAATGCGAGACATTTTATGCAACTACCAAGTATTTTTTTTTAGAACAGCTACGTGGAAACGTCAAAAGTCCACGTAAACAATGCAGCATGCAGTGAACATACTTCCTACTCTACATGCAAGCTTCCAAAATACCGACCAAAAGCCAGGTTACATAAACCTTAAGCTTCCTGTCACTTTTACCCATACCCTTTCCTCACTAAACCACTTTAATTCTAGCCATCCTTCAATTGGGCACCCATGCCAAGATTACAGAGGCCTGCTATCACTGTGTGGCACTGCTTGGTGCTCAATGTCTCCAAAACTAAGTTATTGATCCCTTCCTACAGGGATAAACCCACCCTCTGATCGCCTGACAGGAATTGCCCCATGAAAGCCTTGAAACACCAGGGGGGACTCAAAGCAACCCAAGATATAACAGCTGCCAGAATTAACCTAAACATAACAAAGACAAACCCCTCCAACAGTCTAAAACAGACCACTAGAGGTCTAAGTTATGTGGCAGATGTCCGCAGAAATAGACAGGACAAAATACTAAAAACTGTAGAAATCGTCTGTAGATTACCCAATCAAGATGTACGTTTCTCAACTATGCAGAAAAAAAAAGACATCAAAAATGTGTACCCTCCACTAGCCAGCGAAAGAAAATCATGGCAAATAAGTATTGTGCCACACGTATGGAGAAATAAGGCAGCAAGGGACTTTATACCTGGCTACCAGCTTACATGACAATGTCCTCCCTGTGAAAAATTCTCTGCATATTGTTACTAAGTTTTCCATAGATTTGGACTGCCTCTACATTCTACCCATTAGCTTAACAAAATGTTACTGGAACCCTTCACTGCCCTCGCCCCACTTTGTCTCTAATCGTACTCTTCAGAACTGCCATACCCTCAGTTTGCGCCCCAATGTTTTATGCGGCAATCAAGGCAGCTCAAACGAACTAAGACAAACCCATGCGCCAACTGCTAGCCAGCGAAAAGAGATCCTCTGCCTAAATTCACAAACTGACAAAGCCGTAAACTAGGCATCACATGCAGCGCTACAGATGGGGGTGCATCGGCCGTTTTTACGCCCCCAAAAAACGGGAAATACTTCCAAAAAATTAAAAGTATGGAGCATGTTAGTACCAGTAGTACATGAGGACATTTTAACCGCCCGAATGTAGGGTAAACATGCATCTTTTAATGTGCATGAATAACTAGATGCAAAAAAAAAAAAAACCTTTCCAGGTTAAATATATTTACTCGCTTTACTATTGTAAGTGGAAATTGGACTTACTTTACAAAAAAAAGCCACTTCTCAATTGTAGCTAGAGCACTGGTCACGTGTGTATGTACATTATTAGTTTGTAAACTGACACCACACATTCACACACTTCGTACAGGGAGCAATGATTTGTTGAGCAGCATCTACCTCAGATATCGCTCAGTAAGCAAGTGCTGCATTTTAACTAGTAGCTAATACAAAGCAACTTTATAGTAATGTCCAAACCCCGAGCAGTTATAATCAAAGGGAAAAAACATATTTCACAAGCTTGAGGAATATTCAGGTAAAGGCAACCCCTCCACCCACTTTATTTTTGTTGAGGGGGGTTGTCCAAAGGTCTGACAACAGGCAACAGTTCCAATGGAAGGTGCCAGCTAAGTCTCGCCCCATCGAACCATCAAAGTTTATAAGATCCTGTAAGAATAACTCGGTCCTCTAGAATTCCTATGGACGAATACACATACATTACATCAAAATTGGGCGCTACCCGCTCTTCAAAAGAGAACAAAACAGGTCCGACAGTACAGAAGGGGGGCAGCTATACCGCATTACATATGCAGATTTCTCGATTTCCCCCCCTACAACATACATAACTCATGTACGGTAGTGCAAAAAAGTAAACACCAACACCACTGCAACAGTTTAAGGAGACCGGTACTTAAGGCGTGCATACATACACGTCAAGATGTTATTTCCAGCAAGGCTACTTGACACATAGGGCCAGGCTGACAAGAATGCGTCAGGTCCACTGTCAACGAAAGTGGGGCTAGCAAAGAACATACAAACCACACCACTTCCGGCTACTCACACTGTCTTCCCTTTATAAAAACAGTGAATAGTCTGTGCCACGGATGGCCCCTGCCAAAAACGTCATGACGCCCAGATTCGCCGCAGTGCCGGAAGACCGGCTCGACAAACCAAAGCCTTTAAGATGGCCAGAATTCAGGTCGCAGTCCTGGGTAGATAAATCTTCGGGCGTTAGCTACTGTGGCCGGTACATAATGACAGGTACAATTATTTAGCCACCTTATGATTGCCGCATCAGAAATCCCACCCACCATTTTGAAGGAACCGGCGTCAAGGATATTCAAAATGGCGGGTGGGACCCCGAACAGACAGACAATCGAGAAGTCACAACATTCACTCCTCTTTGGAAAAAGAATAACAGTATGCAGGAAAGAAAAAAAGATGGCCGCCGACCGTAAACCTCCCATTGTCCGTGGAAACGGAAGTAACCACCGGGGAAGAGGGTACCGCGCCACCCGGCCCGCATAAAACGCCCTCCCAATCAGGTTTACACTCTCACTGACAGGCCGACGCGACCCGCACAAACCGACGCGTGGTGACATCACAATGGCAAATTACCGCATGAGTCCCATTTCACCGGGCGAACCAGTAAACAAACCGCCCCTTTCAGGCCTGTTTTCTAACTGCGGGTACACCATCCGCTGCAAAGTACTGCCTTAGGAAGCGGCTGCTCACCTGCTGATCTAGATTGAGTACATTTTCCACGGCCACATGACTCATAACTAAACGATAAAGGAGTAGTCTCTCTCTTCAGGGAATCCTGATACGCCTGTTGAGGTTTCTGATGTTTTTTTGTTGGGGTGCTGTCTTGTTACTTCCACGTCCTCCGGTGTTTTCCAAAACCGTTTGTCACCGTTACCCCTGTAAGAAGAACTGCTTCTAACTGAACGACGTCAGAGCCTTCACTGTCTTCTTAAGCGCACCAGACGTCATCGCGTCACGCGGTCGGCAGCGCGCACGCGCGCTTCGGTTCTTGTTGTGCGCGCTCTCGCGCAGTTATTTAAGTGCCGGGGACCCAGCCCTAGTTCGTTTAGTGTAGCGCGTTCGTGGCATTCTCTTCCGAAAGAGTTATCCCATCGTGTTCTATACGACTGCTCTTTTGGTACGTGGCAATTAATAACCAAAAGATGCGGCGTCCTGTGTTGTTTTGCGCCATGAAGAAGCAGGCCTTGTGAGTTCAGGCTTGTGAACATCACTTGGTTGACTTATGAGCCAATAAAAGGTATCGCAGCAAGCCTTACTGAGGCGGGCATCAGGCCAGTGAGATGCATACATTCACGCTTGAATGTCTGTTTCACCTAATCGTTTAGTTCCTCTGAGAATTCATAAATCGTTTGACGATTTTCTTCTTGATGTTATGATTTTTCCTACTTACGGTAGTAAACACGACGATACAAAGATGTCTATGGGACATTAACATATCCTGGTTCGTGGTTCTTTTAAGGTTTGCACGGGTCCAAGATTTTTGGGACATAACCCCCTTTCAACCCCTTATGTCAAAGCTTGCTCAAATACCTCTAAAAAGGGACAGATTTCACCACAGCACTACAGACTATTCTTCATGGCCTCTTGCGTTTCTTAATATATTGCTTTTAATGTTATACTTCTCTCTAATTCTTCTTCCTATGCTCTTGGCCTGCCTCCCTCTTTCCTGTTCCTGACCTCAGAGCTTTAGCCCATTGTTCTTCCCCCGGTTTACCTCGGGCCCTTCTGTTTCAGCATTGTTCTTGTCTGTCTTGCTTTCAAGGTCTCTATTTGTACTTTCGGATCAATTCCTGCTTTGTAAACTTTTCATCTATTTACTTGAACAGCTCCTGCATTTTCCACATGTTGCCTCTATCTCTTCTTAACAGCTTAGCTGCATCATGAAATTCCTGCAATAGTGCTTCTGGCGCCAGGACTTGGACATCCACATGTTCCGTTGTTCATCCATATTACAGTGGATTTGGCAGTCTACATACGTCCTCTGCAATTAAGGAGTTAATCTGTCCTCGCTCTCAGTAGCTATCATTTGAGCGCCTCTCTTTTGTGATTTTACCCAGTCTCTCTTCTCGCGTCACTGCTCTCCAAGTTTTTTCCAGTGTCTTCTCAGAATTGTCTCTACCCGAGCAGTTTTATCACTGGATCCTTTTCTCTGCTAATGCTTTAGAGGAAATAAAATAAAGGTTGTTTTAGGGACGTAGCTCTGGCAACATCTATCGTAATAACTTATACAACATTGATGGGTACATAAATAATGATTGTTTGCTACTTTTAAATCTACTGTCGTATTGGAGCAAAATGATGTACTCGCACTTAAGAACTTTCCAAAAACGACTTCAATTTAAAAAGCTTACGTCATTTCCCGTAAAAGCTGGTTGGGTAGCTTGCTAGATTTGTTTGATATAAATATTGGAACCTTATTCGTTATAAATCTCACTGACTGCACACAAGTCCAGGGGTCACATGTATGCGCATGTATATCCACCAATCTCCAATTACAAATATGGTTTTCTTATATGCCAACATTTGAACCGTGCTGAGGGAGAAATGCCTGCATAATCTTTCCTTCAGTTCTGAATTGCTAGTGTTATTGCACGGGAAAATGTTTTGAATAATGGTGTAAAATGAAGTATTTTAAAACCAACTTCAAAAAAGTGAATTTACAACATCAAAGATCTAGTCCACAGCTAAGTAAAATTCCATATACACTATGTATAGATGCACATGGGTATACATGTTGGTTCATGCACGGTGGGATAGGAATGAAAGTTCATGTTAAACGTTTTGACCTGCAGTTGCGTGAGCAGCAAAACAAACCCACTCCTTTGTGTACCTATTGGATATAATCTGAGGTTTCATGAGCAATAATAAAACAGATGTAAGGCTTTGCATGTTGCCTAAACACTGGTATTGCAAGAACATTGAAAGAGACTAGTTCGAGGGTGCTTCCATTACTAATTAACTCTACAGTTGGATAGCATGAGTAGTGAGACAAACTCAATAGTATACCTATTGCGTATTACCTGAACGCTTATATGGCATGAGAAGCGAGAGAAACCTGCTTGAGGGGGCATCTTTTTTTCTTTTATAGAAAATTATAGTATTGTATGAGCACTTAACACCCATCCCAAAGTATTTCAGGGCTGGTACAATAAGTGACTTCCTTTAAAAATATAGTCTAAAAACAATTCAGTTGCTAAAAGCAGTGCAGTTATTTTTCCACTTATTAAAATGATCCACCATTCTTCCAGGGATAAGGAGTTGAATATTTACAGAAATATTCTAAAGTGCATAGTTCTTAAAAACGTTAGTCCTGTGCAAAATAGCAGAATGTGCTGTAATGTTTCCTTCTCCTTTCTGTCATTGCAGTATCTGCACTTGAAGTTCTTTGGCCCAGTCCCTGATCGACTAGCTAATATCTCTTTTGTTGGAAATGGGTTAATCCGTAATCTAAAAAACTGGGTTCTGTAATAGCTGTTCGGAAATGTACACAGGTATCTGGGGACTAAGCCATACAGCCTAACTTCGTGATGCAAATGGTAGAAAAGTTTAAACTTTTTGGTTTGGTTCTGAGTACAAATCCAGTTTTGTTTCCATAATTTCAACGTAGCCATGTCTGGATTTGTAATCAAGTCGGCCTCCGTAACACGTAATTTAGCCAACAATCCCTTGCAGGACTTCCTCCCACTCAGCTAAGATCGCTTCTCTTGCACTGCCTAATGCATTTTTCAAGATTTGGAATATTGATGAAGAATTGTCCAATAAACACTTTCTATACTTAGTCAGCATTTTCTAACACACCATGGCTCTTAAGGACAGCAAGCCAATTTCATGACGTGTAACCTGAATTGACATTGACATTGGTGCTCCAAGGAACCTCTTCCAGAATATATCTTCCAGAATGGGCCATAGGACATGTGATAGAAACAACCACGATTCAGATCCATGTGTAAATACTGTGACCACGTTTAATTTATAAAACTGCAGCAGTTGTATTTATTTTGTTTCAGTTAAAACAAAACATTTCACACAATTAATACATTAATTTCAGCAATTAAGAACACAATAAAACCTTTAGTAAAATTCTAAACTAATTAAGATTTCTTTCAAATTTCACAATTCATTGTCCTATATATTTAAAACCACTTGATAGGCAATATGCCCGATGTGACTATGTAAGGGGAGCAAACCATGAGTCACCCAATTTACATTTTCAGCTGTTAAAATTGCCCCAATTAGTATACAAAAGGGAAAAGTAAAACAAAGCAAATCTCGTAAAGCATTTTTAAACACAAAAAAAGTAAAACATTTTGAACAAGGGACACAGACAATAATCATCTCCAAGTACTAAGCTCAAAAAGTTAATTGCAGCTATTGCTAAGGCCACTGTTAGCTCACATAATAGAGGATGCCAGAGCCTTTCTCTTGCTGAATCTCCTGAAGTTTCAAAAAATGTGCCCAAGATTTCCAAACACAATCCCTCCCAAGTATACACATTCAATGGAGAGATTCTAACCCTTCATTACAGAAACGACAGTTTCTATCCACGGTCGCAATCACTCGTCTTGCCCCAAACACATCTCTGGTGAAATAAATTGATTTTTAGGCTGAGTATTGCGACTCTGCATTTCCTAGAGGGATGTTTTTGCATAAGCATTGAGATAGTTATACCTGTTCACATCATAAATAAAATGACAAAAAAATCTTATATGTAGGCAGCCTTGATTCGCAGTCCAATCCAGTTTGTAAAGGTGATTCTTAACTTTATGTGGAGAATAGATAAGATCTTCTGTTGCACTTATAAGCGACAAAATATTCGTACATACATCCATCCATCTTGTCAGTAAACTGCATCACAACCCTTAGTTTAATAAATAAGGTCCCGTTCTAAGGGGCAATCAGCCCTTGAGCCTTAACCTTCTCCAATGTACCATAGCTTGCATAGACGTGAGCCCTAAAATAGGCCTAATGGCCACTATTGAGGTACCTTGAGGTAGAGCCAATACCTTGCGCCATATATTACCTTCACAACTTGCCCAAGTCCCTTCAGTCTCCAATGTTTCAGCCCCATGAATGATTTTAGGGACAATTGTTCGTCGATCATTTTGAATGACCAGTCTCAAAGAGAATCGTCCAAACATTTTTTCTTATTTGTCGCATTTGGGTGGCGGAGGTAAGTACAGCCGTTTTACTAATTGAAGTTAAAGCGTATGTAGCTCTGGTGGTGCACATAAAAACACCCAAATGTATAAAATATTGCACAAGCTCGAGCTTTTGGTCCTTGATGTCCCAATGAAAATACTTTTTCCCACATTGTTTTTTAAAAGGGGTTTAGGATTACAATTTTCGACTTTTTTAATATTTAACTTTCAAGTCCAAATTCATAAAGTAGTTATTTACTGCTGACAATTACCTCTGCAGGCCCACTGGTGTGTAGTCCACCAACACTATGTTCTCTGCATACAGCAGATAAGGTATTGGGACAGAACCCAGTTTGAGCAGGTTGAATCCAACATCTTTAAAACAGGACCCCAAATCATAGATATAGGCATAAAAAAAGAAAGGAGGGGCAAGACACCTAGCGCAATCCCTGAGAACTCTTCACCCAGTCTGAACAGGTAACTCTAGGCTCCAATCTAATCTTCAATCGTGTACCAGAGTGTAATGACTCCAACATTCTCCCCAACGCCTCTGGACAACCCTGCTCTCTTAACTTTAACCAAAGAGTAGACCTTCTGACACAGTCAAATGCCTTGGTGATATCTAAGATGAACACAAATAATTGTCTTTTTGCAAGACGCACCTGGCTAGAGCTCAGGCTAATAATCCAACAATTCAATGAAACACTAGTTCCCTTCTTAAAGCCTGATTGATATGGGTCTACACAAGACACACCAATTGCCCATTGTTCAAGAACCCTTAATACAAAGGATGAGAAGATTTTATAAGGAGCATCAAGGAGAGGTATCAGAACGATAGTTATTGGGATTTGCCCTGTCCCCAGATTTATAGATTAACATAATCACTGCGTCCTTCCAGGATGGCAGGAACTCCTGGAGAAACAAGATATTATGATAAAGCTCAGGGAGAGGATAGGGTTGGTGCTGGTTTCAGTGTCCAATTTGACCTCATAGGGCATTACATTTTTAACAATGCCCAATAACCATTTGAATATCCTCCAAGTCAATAGTTAGCATATCTCAATTTAAATAACTTCTCTCGTCTACAGATGCATCTACTACATCAATCGCAGGTTTAGAGTACAGTTTAAAAAAGTAGTCTGCCCACACGCTACCTGCAATTGGTTATACATGCATTAGTGGCAATACAGTAAAACAGCAGACTTTTCTATAAAGTATTCCACCTTGGCCGCCCAAGTTTTTAACTTTCCTTCTTGGGGCTTTCTCACTCTGAGCATCGCCCAAGCTCATGTTAACACATATACCCAAATATTTGAACTTCTCTACTTGCTCTGTATCTGCTCCTTCCACATTCGCCACACAAAGGGCCCTTACCACCTCGCATAACTTGATAGAAGGATAAGCCCTTTAGATTTTAGCTTATTAATTGCCAAGCCATTATTGAAGACATACTTGTCCAGTTTGTAGAGCTGGCGCTGTAGTCTGATTGCTGTTTGGTCCAGGAGGACCAAATCGTCGGCATGAAGCATACAGCTAATCAGCCTTCCTTCTGTTCGAGGTGGGAAGCATCTCGCCTGTCTTAGTGTGTCTCCCACATTTGAGATTAAGAGATTAAACAATGCAGACACTAAAGGGCAGCCCTGCTTTAAGCCCTTAAATGTTAGTATCTCACCTGAAAGAGATCCTGCAGAGTTCAATGACACTCTCATGGAGGTTGCAGTATATACAGCCTTTATTGCCTCTAATAAATCTTTGGGGCAATTCCACTTGGACCTTTTTTTCCCACAGTAGAAGCCGGTCAACACTATCAAACGCTTGTGCCAGGTCCACAAATGCCAAATATATTTTTGACTTCTTTTCCAGGACTCTGCCCTTAAGTATGTTATGGAAGAAGATGTTTACGCTTGTCCCCATTCCCTTGACAAACCCTGCCTGGAAGATGTCACTCCATTTAGTTACCACAATCCAGTCCATCAGGCGTCGCAGTACTAAGGGCGCAACAATATTTCCTGCTCCATCCAAAAGGGCAATAGGGCAGTCGCTTTTGGGGTACTCCCTACTGCCCTTTTGGAATATTGGTACGATAATGGCCGCCCTCCTTGAGGGTGGTATTTCATTGTTCTTCACAACTTGCTCAAAGAGGATCCATAGAAAGTCTGTCCAGAGCTCCGGGTTCTTCTTTAGCTTTGTCAGTCTGTCTGGGCCCGAAGCTCGGGACCCACTGGCTCTCTTATTAGTTGCATGATCCACTTTCTCATGTGGGATAGACCATTCTCTTCCAACTGGAGTTTCTTCCGTATTGATTAAAACCCCATGGTATGCAAAAAGATTAGTAAAGTGACCTATCCAGGTTTTTTCAAGTACCCCATCCGTTTGGAGTGCTGTCTGGGGAGTATCATTCCAATTTATCAACTCCCATATCTTGCCTGATGGTTTTTTGCATATTGGTTTTAGCGTAGCTTTGGTGTTTTGCTGCATCATAGCTTCCTTGTGCGGGTACAGACAGTTTATATATTGCTGCTTCCTCTTGCTAGCGGCTGGGAGTGCTACGGATATTGGCAATTATTTTATTTGATTTGTCTTTCCTAAATTCTCTCTGCTTTTCTACCACAGCTTTGTCACAGAGATGGTAGCGGTGAAAAGCTCTTGTCCCACTCCCGTTGTTAACCTCCACAAAGCTGTGCAATATGGGAGCGAAATCAAGAACATCTCCAACTTCTTCCCCATTCCATTTAACCATACAACTAGTATATTGCACAATTAGACTTTCGATTTTGTCTCTGGTCATTCTGGGACGATTCCTCTCCTAATTTTCTTCAACTTTGGAGGGTGAGCACGCTACCATCCATTTTGTTCCCTCCAATCCAGTGCATTTTTAGATTATGGCAGCAGTTTTGCGTATTAATAACCTTGAAGTCATTTATGATGTTCAGCATATTTCTTGACACAAATATATAATCTAGTACTGCCGTTTGTGTTTGACGAATCCAAGTTGGATTACCTGGTTTGTCTCCCTGCATTTGAACATTTAGAATGTGTAAATCCCTAGACTCCATAGCCTTTAGACAATCCAACAACCTTTTTTTCTGATGGTTTCTTGGCAGGAGTTTCTTCCACTATCTATCCTCCCCTCTTATTTCTACAAGCAATGTTTAGGTCTCCACGGAGTATAATTGAACAATTCTCCACGCTGGTGTAGGCCGCATCAGATCTGCAACACTCTCAAAATAGCCCACCTCTGAGATTACCAATGTAATCCAATACAAGTTGATGATTGTAATGCCTTTCTGGGTAGGATGAGTGGGAGAACCCCATCTCACATCCACCAGCTGCATATAAGGGTTAGGATTTCTAACGTCACCTATAGTTACTCCTTTAACATTTGTAATGGCTAGTAAGAGCCCAGATGAGGGCCTCCATTTTTGCCCCCTCTTAGTCTGGTTCAAGGCCATCCAGGCAGAGTTTGTGGCATGGTTAGGTCTCCTGTAAGCATATTATGTCATATTCTTCAAACTTGAGATCTTCTCTGTTAAGCAAATGAGAGTACCCTCTCGTATTCCAGGAGGCCATGGCTGAGCCCCTAAACTCCACCATCAGCGACTGCTACATTTAGCTATTTACCACAAGTGCTTCAGCCATCCAAGACCACGAAACCACAGATGATACTCTTGGCTCCTATGAGGGGGCCATTAGGACTTTTCTCCCCAACCCACTGTTTCCCCCAAACGTCACTGTCAGTGGGTGGTCAAATCTGGTCCTGGAGTCAACACTCTGTTTTTTTGGGATACACTCCTTCCTTTATGGTCGTTTCATGGTTGGCTTTCCCACCATTTGACCTTTCTGAGTGAGTCTCTTCGGTTTTCCATCTCTTTAAGTATGTTCACTTCATTGTTCTGATTGTTCATTATTTACAGATGATAGATCAAATGCACATGGTAATAAACAAGAAGCCCTATCAGGGAGCATTTGCTTCACCATAGTAGAGCCTATATGCAAAAAGACTCAGTCCAGGTTCTCCTCATTCACAAATTCAACCAAATTTATATCACTCGAGCAGATTTGCCTTAGTTTAGGAATACAATGCAGCAGCTTGTTTCTCCGGTTTAGAATTGTTTGTTTATTGATTTGTATTGCGCACCAGACCCGGGGGTATCAGGGCGCAGAAGTTACAAGGAGGTTCAAGGAGCTTAGATTACAGAAATAAAAATAAATAAATAACACATGGCAATAAGGAGCAGTCAGGCAAACGGTCACAATTACAAGTCATCACAAACAGAAAAAAACACAAGCAGGAGCACAAGTCTAAGATCTAAAGAGCAGCATCTTAGAGTCAATGTACAGTGTAGTGAAGGAAGCAGGCCTTAGTGGTCTGTTGTCTTAAGCCAGTTGATGCATCTGTCTAAAGTTCTGGTATGGTTGATCAGCTCGGAGTGAAGGTGGCAGCGAGTTGCTAAGCTAGGCCGCTTTGACAGGAAAGCTGCCGCCCCCAACCTTTGACAGTTTAAACCTAGGAATAGAGAGGCACTTAGTGTTGATTAGTCTAGAGGAAGTCCTTCTGTGGAATCTCTCAGAGAGATAACTAGGAGCAGCATTATTTAGCGATTTATGAGTAAGTGAAGCAGTTTTCAGCTGGATTTTATCTTTGGTAGAAAGCCAGTTGTTTTGTAGCCTGATCTCAGATATAGGTTCTCTACTGGCTACGCCGAGTGCCCCTCTGAGGGCATTATTCTGGAGAGTTTGGATTCTCCTAATTATATATTTGTTGGAACCAATATAGAGGGCGTTGCAATAGTCCAGCCTGGACAAGATGAGGGCTCTAGCCAGGATGATGCAACTTGTATTGGAAATGCATGGTTTCCCGGTTCTGATGAGTTTACAAGTGTAAGCGGTGGCTGAGGCCATGGCATTAATTTGTTTAGTTAAGGTAAGAGTGGAGTCGAAGTAAAAGCCTTGGGTTTTTACCTCGCTGGCAACTTTGATGAGGTTGCCATCAATTAAGAAAGAGGTATATTCAGGGCCTAATCTTTTTTATGTTAGAAGGAGTACCCAGGATGACAAGCTCTGTTTTGTCATCATTCAGGCATAGACCGTGAGTTGCCATCCATGCCTGGATAATGAGGTAAACTCTATTCACCAAGGCCAAATCCTTATCATAATCCCCAGAAAGAGGGAGGAGAATCTGAGTATCATCTGCATAGTTGGTGTAGGTGATACCAAGATGGTCCAGATCATCGAAAAGGGGCTTAGTGAATATGTTGTACAAGGTGGGAGGGACACAAGAACCCTGGGGCACCCCGCAGGTAATGGGAATAGGGTCTGCAGCTGCTGAGGGGGAGAAGACCCTGATTCACAAGATCAAATGCAGCCGAGCGGTCGAGGAGGAGGAGGAGGGCTGATTTCCCCTTGTCCCTTAGCTCATTGGTTTAGGTCTTCAGGTTGATGAGGGCAGTTTGTGTGCCGTGTTAGGGACGGAAACCTGACTGGCGTGCTAGCTGCATCCTTGATAAGCTGGGCTGGACAAAGGTCACCCTGGCAATTGGAGGGTTTGAGAGATAGTATGACTTTTTCCACCTCAAGAACAGAAGTTTTAGAAAAATTGAAGCGAGAGGGTGGGCTATCAGAAGTTAGAGAAGTATTTTTGGGGGGTGTTAAGGTAGCTACGGAAGTGAGGGATGCTTTTTTTGGGGCTATTTTGTTTTGAAGGGTGTTCAGTTTATTGGTTAGCGCTTGCTGGATGTCAGAGTACCAGATTTTGTCTTTGGTGCAGGTGTCTGGCGTGGGGGTAGGGGTCTCTAATTCTTTTAGGATCGTAAATAATTGCTGGAATTGGCTTGAGAGATTCGATTGTTATAAGATTCTCATTTGGCCAGGCAGATTTCATTTTTGTAGAGGGATGAGATCTTGGTGAGTTTGTTTCTATTTTGTTCTGAGAGGAGTTTCCAGGAAGTTTGCAGCTTCTTCTGTTTGCCATAGGTCTTTTAGATGTGGGGTGAACCATTTGTTCAAGTGAGCTTTAGGCTTTCTTTGTCTCAATTTGAGCGGGGCGATGGTCTCTAGCGTCGATGTCATGATTTTATTATACTCATAGACAAGCGATCTGGGATCGGTGCTGTCAGGTAGCGAGTTGAGAGTAGGGCGAATAAAAGGAATGAGTCTATCTGCAGTGATAGTCTTTTGTTCCTGGTTAAGGTAGGTAGAGCGGTGGGAGTGAGTGTGGGGAGAGGTCTAGTGGTGATGAGTGTAAATGACACAAGGAAGTGGTCAGTCCATGCTTGCGGGGAGATGGAGGTAATGTTGGCGTTACAATTATAGTCTGCCACCCAATCAAGAATTCTCCCTTTATTGTGTGTAGGCGTGTTGATTCTTTGGGTAAGGCCTAGTTCAGACAAGATATTGGCTGTTGACATAGCGTGTTTATCAAGAGGGTCAACAAAGCCCAAGTTGAGGTCGCCTAGTAGGAGTACTTGCGACATATTTTTGAGGTTGTTTGAAAGAATGGTGGCAATGTCCTCCTCAAAGGTTCCGATAGGGCCAGGAGGTCTGTAAATAAGATGAATGGTAAGGATCTGGGAATTACCTAGGGGTAATTTAGCTGAGAGAACTTCGCAGGATTGGATGTCATGGGAGGGGGCTGATCTGAGCGATAGGCTGAATTTGAAGATAATGGCAATACCACCGCCTCTCGCCTCGTGTCTATCTTGTCTCAGAATCGAGTAACCGTCGGCAACTGCTAGCATTAGCATAGGGGCTGCTGCAGCATGCAACCATGACTCAGTGATGGCAAGAAGGTCAAGATTTTCTACCAGAATCCAATCAACAATCTCCCTGGCGTGAGTAACCAGAGATCTAGCGTTTATTAGTGCCCCTTTGAGCGGAGGGATAGGGTGAAGTGAGGCAGGTATGGGATAGTTTTTGATGGCTGCACTCTTAGATTGTAAAGCAGTGTGGTACTTAGGAGAAGTGGGGGGAAATGCACAATTGTCAGGAAGTTTAGCACTTATGGTGTTTTGGCTGGAGGGGGGAAGATTTCTTTTAAGGCCTAGGAGGGGTGTAACTCTAGCAAGGGGTTCGAATAATTTGGCCAGCCTAGCTCGGAGTCTGGTATTCCTCGTATCTACATTGCATGGATTACTTATGAATAGTCCCTGGGTAGGGTTGTTGAGTTGGGGTAAGAACTACATTATCTTCAATGCCCACAAGCCTCTCCAAAAGGATACAACTGTCCAGTTTGTTGGCTTTATGTTCCCTCGGGCCCCCTTACTGTTTTTCCCTCAGGCAGCAATGGGCTGGTAATGACCCTTTTCTGTTCTTGATTGAATATTGCATCTGCCCTTTGCCTCTTTTGGGCCAATGTCAGGAATTTTGATCTGTGAGCTTCCTAATCTCCTGGAGCATGTGATGTAATTTCTTTGCTTTGACTTGACTTGGGGGTGGAGGGGTTTCTGTCAGGCTTGAGATGGCACCACAATGGATGTCTTTGTCTTGTACTGTGTATATATACCGACAGGTTCATGCGGGGGTCCAATTAGCGCTCTTCATCTTCCCCCTCAACTCTTTCCTTGCACACTGACAGCTCTAAGTTTGGAGCGCTTGTTACCTGTACCTTTTTAGGCAGATTTTTGTTCCTCCCCTTCTTTCTTATAGGGCCACGTGATATTAGAGGCACAGACACATTACGCAGAAATCTGTGAGTCATTAGATCTTATCTTCTGTTGGGCTTTCTTGTTATTTGCTTTCTTAGATGCTTGCTTTCTACTGTGTCTTTTCCTTCTTCTGTGTCTAAAAATTGGATAAGTCAAGGCACGTGGTACCACTCATCTCTGGACTTTTCAATTCTGCCATCCCCGTACATTTCTTCCAGCCGTGCTTGGGGCGTTTACTGATAAGATACTTCTCTCCGGAGCCTCTTACAATGGAGGTGCTACCAATATGTCATCAGATATTAAATCCCTGTTGGGTTTCTTCCCCGGTTCTACCCCCGAATGGCAACCTACACTTATACTGCCAATCATGGCTTCCAAAGTACCCGAATGCTCGCCCTTTATCTTGCAAATTTCCATCCGGTATGATGTTATAGTCCAGCTCCTAAATTACACCTGTGGGTTATTTCCCTCAATGGTGCCACTGCATGGTCAGTCCTTAATATTGCCTCACTTCTTATCGCTGTAACAAACCCCCACTATAAATATCATTTTCGAGTGGAGCATTGCCGGCAACGTGGCTTGGTCTTTCATGTTGTCACTAATTGACTCATGTAGCTTCAAGAAAGGGCCCAATGCGATAGTTGATGTTGACACCATGTTAACATTTTCAGAGTCAGGAGGGTTTGAACTTCTCGTTTCCTTAGGGGGTCTTGTTCTTCTAAATTCTATCTCTGAGAGCATAGAATCTGATGAGGAGGAAGACGACTTCCGAGAAGTTCTGGCAGATGGGCTGACGATTTTTGGCGTTGTTGAGTCCTTGCCCAGTTCACATAAGGTTCTTTCAAAGACCTCTAACCAGTATGCCGTCCCCTCCACTCTGACCTTGCCATTGGCCACTTTAACAGTGGGGGTTAGGCGGCCGGAGTCCACCATCAGTATCATTTTTGTTATTATTTCAATATCCATGTTCACTCTTTTCTCTATTCTCTTATCCGAAATCCTCACTGAGGGGTAGTTCTGAGTAGCCGGGGGTGCTAGTATTTGGCATCGTCTTAAGAGCACTGGTGCAGGAGTTCACGGCCCGGCATGTTGCCACTCTAAGACCCCTGTATCCACTTGTGGTGGAAGGGTCAGGTCAGGCGAGGGAGTCAAGTCCCCATTTATATGATTGCCCTTCCACCCCAGCCAAAATGTCTGCGTTAGTGACTTCACCACAACCACTCATCCAGTTCTCGTTTTAGTTTTGGTTGTTCTTCAAGGAGAAATACGTTGTTATTTTGTTTACACCCTGATTTCATGCGGCTACATGATTTGAGCCACCTACTTGGGCAGTAGCAATAGTAGACCGTGTCTGTGTGCTTAGTTGTCTTATTTCAATAGATTGAATAGATTATGAGGGCAGCAAGGGTATCAATGGTGAGAGATAGGATAAAGAACCCACCAATTCAGCCTTCGACTGCTTGTTCCAACACTACTTGATTCAAGATCACTTTAGGACCAAAGTCATTGTCAGCACCCAGTGCACTACCTGTCGATAGATGAGCTGTTTGTGTGCAATCACGCAAAATTACACTGTTTACACTTGAGTGTCGTAGATTCGTACCTTTTGTTGTTATTCTCTTCTCTATTTCAGATTGGCTCACCTTGCCGGTTACATAAATCATTTGTAGACACAAGTCCTTTACAGATGGCACTCACTGTGGTTGCCAAAGACGCCATTGCTGGTGAAATCAGGGCTAGCATTGCAGGGTCTACTCTCATGTTTTCCTGACCTCTCATGTGAACAGGCCCTTTCCAGGGTCGATTACTCCTCAGGCTGTAGCCCATGTCCATAATAGCTCTTACGCCCTCCTGTGGGGTGACTGTACTCTGCTGTACTCTTTGCGCCAGTGCTTTGCGCCCGGCTCGACAGTTATACACTTCCTCCTGCTTCCTTGTTAAACGGCCAGTGCCGAAACCAACAGTGAGCAAAAAACACCACAGCAACACGCTTGAACGCTGAGAGTGTAAGGAACTTACAGTGGCAACAGTAAAGACAGACACAAGTGATCACAGTTCAAGGGTGTTTGTTAAACTGCAAAGGTAGCTTGGACAAATGCCTAATCTAAACCTAAATCTAAGATGGGAGCAAGCTTCAACCATCAAATAATAAGGCAATCGTAGTGGCATTGTGTCAAATAAAAGGGCCTATACTAAGAAAAACCTATTGCCAATCCTTACGCTAATTACAAAAATAAGTGTGGGACAATGTTCTTAAGATAGAAGGAAGTGGAAGTATTCACAAATGATAAGTCAGGATGCAGTACTTGTCTCGTTTCCCCATGTTGTCAGTACGGGACAAGGTGGGACTTTGGAGCACAGGACACGCTCGAGCTTTCCCAGCACGAGCTAACAGTTCCTCTCTCAGCAATCAGGGCCTTCAGTGGTTAAGTCTCTTTTCTACAAAAGGTGTCTGGCTGCCGTGGGCCTGATGTATTCAATAAAATAAACAAAACGTTATTTTCTACTTGCACGTTGGGTGATGTCTTTCACCCCTGGGTCACCCTCTTCTGGGCGCAGATCCTGATACCCGCACCTCCTGATAGTTATGTTCCCTTGTTTCCGAAGGCCTGTGGTTCAAAATAATAAACAAAAGTTCAAAGTTCCTTTCTGTTTGCACAGAATCTTCGGGTGATGGCTGTTCACCCCTTAGATCTCCCTCGTTCGGGCTCAGGCCCCTCTCGACTGTTCGCCTGCCTCATTTGGGTTCCCTATGGCATTCTTTACAAGTCTTAATATCTTTCTGTACAGTTCACTATGGACATCCCTTGTTCGGGTTCACTCCTGTCAACACACTGTATTTTGGGACTTTAGATTTCGCCCCCTCTTTACTGGCATCCCTCGTTCGGGTTCACTCTTACCAATCTTGTCTTTTCCATTCAACTCTTACGATGCAGGATTCACTCCCCTTGACTTCACAATCATCTGTCGGTCAAAGGCTTTCGACTGTACAGAGGATTTTATAAGACCCCTGTATGACCACTTTGACCCCTCTTCTCACCTTTCCCAAGGCCTTCTGGTTACAGTAGTTTCAATACTTGAGTAATTGCCCAGAGTTTCCTGAGTGAGCACCCACGTGGTGCCAGACGCCTCTGTTGCTGATTTCACCCTTTTCGTATCAATTGTTCTCGTAATTTTTCACAGTTCAATTAGACGTTTACTATTTTTCATTCAACACAGTTTGGTTTCTTATCGACTCACTGGCTGTGATGAACCGTTTGGCTTTCTTTTTCCTCTGAGTCAAGGTTGGTACCACAGAGACAAGCGTCTCTCCTCAGCTAGGTAATCAGGGGAGGAGGGTCTCGCAGACATCTGCTGCAACACACGCTGGCTATTGCTTTCAGTCTTACGTTTCCTTCTGCGGAGGTCTCGGGGACCTTGGTCAGAAAGGGCAAGGGAACTTCTCTCCTTGTCACCCTCTCAGTATGCGCTGTCTTTGTCCTCCTCTTGAACTGCTGTGTTGAGTTAGCTCCCTGGACGTGCAATCTGTCTTGTGCTCCATCTTTTATCCCTGTGGGGAAGAGAAAGGGCTGTCAGGTGTATGTAATTCTGGTTAATTGCCTGACCCTGCTGACCCTTAGTAACCGCTTTAGCATTTGTCCATTGTCTGTCACATTGTAAGGAAGTGTTTGGGTTGGAAAAGGAGGGCGGTAGAGTTCCCGAGAATCCTACGGGGTGCGATGGAGAAAGGGTGTCATATGGGATTACAGCCCTCATACTAGGGAGTTGGGTAAATTCGGCAGAGTGAGATTGGTAGGGTTTGTGGAATGAGCGAAAATGACCAGAGTTTTTATTGTGACCTGAACAGAGGGTATTGTGGGAATGGTAGTGTGTTGCCAATGCACTATAGTGGGGTATCAGTAAAGAATAATGAAAGGGGCGTGAAGAAGAATGACTGGGAGTTTTCAGGTAGGAAACAGGGATTCTGGGGAATGTGGTTTCTAAGTGTAATAGGGTGTCTAATGGATTCACCAGATGTGGAGGGGATGGAGGATTCTCAAAAAAGGAGGTTTATTGGGTGGAAGGGAGGTCGAGTTGATACAGCCCATAAAAGCCTTGAGGACTCGTCTTCCTCATCCCTTTCTCCAGTATAGTACCACGTCTCACCTGGGGCATTCCCCTGAGCATAACAATGGGCTCCCCCTCCAGGTGATCCTCTCTTGCTCCCCCTTTCCTAGGGTTGGGATCTGACAGTGTCGATCCCTCCAAGGCTACCTGAATAAAGGCTTCCCGAGGTCTGCTTAGGAGAATACCCTCAGGTTTCTTACAAGAGTGATTGTACTCTACGTTATTGTTCGCACAATTATATAAACAAACTCCAGTCCTTATTGTTTCAAAACAGTGTTTTCTTTTAAGGATAATATCACTTGACACTGCTTAACAGTGCACCTATTGCGTATTACCTGAACACCTGCAATGTATGAGCACTGAGAGAAACAAACTTGATGCTGCGTCTATTGCTTTTTATCTAAACACTGGTCTTGCAGGAGCTGTGAAAGGCAGTCTCAACTGTGCACCTATTGCTTACTACCTGAATACAGGTGTGGCATGAGAAGTGAGAGAAGCAAGCTATCTAGCGCCCCTATTATTGCCTGACCACTGGAATTGCAGGACAGTGAAAGATACAAGTTCAATGGTGTACCTATTGCTTACTATTTGAACACGGAGTTGCATCAGTAGTAGGAGACTGAACACGGAGTTGCATCAGTACTAGGAGACACAGGCTTTGCTCTGCGGCTTTTCCATGTTATGTGAACATTTGGGTTAGACCGTTATGCTGATTAGGGCATCACTTAATTGTGAGGTATTGAAAAATAGAAGAGGGTGCCTTTCCTACATTTGATAATTGTTAATATTTTAAATCATAAGCTTGAGTTAGTCCTGAATAGAAAAGGAGCTGATTTGATGATACCCTAGACCATATGGTTTGCACTAGCTGTGGAAGAACCCTCATTTTCTAATCTAACTTTCGAAAGGGCTTGCTAAAAATGCTTTTGTTTGCTCATGCTCCTAAGATCTGCAGAGTCAACTTTGTGTGAATCGTTATTGGTGCTTCAGTTCAGACTAAAACACCTCAGAGCAAAGTGTGAGGGGTCAGAAATGTGAGTTTGTGAATGTTTTTCAAAGGATACCATTTTATTAGATTTGAAAGGTTGGATAAACGCCTCACTATCCCTATCTTAACGAGGATTTCCCTGCCTAAAATAGCTAAAGGAAACACTCTAACATCTGTGCCTCACACTTATACAACAAATCAACAAGGAACTATATGGCAGTTTAACATCAACAAAATTAACTTTATAATCCACACCCCAATAGCCGCTGCTTTTAATAACCTGGGAGAACTCCCCTTTGCCACATTCAAGCAGGTTTTTCTTTACCTGTTATAAGAGGACGAGGAAATGCTATATCATAAAAAAAAGGTTCACCTCAGTTCTCTTTTCATCCAACTTGACAACACAAAGTTACAACTTGTATTCCAAAATATGATTCAGAAATGTTCAACAAAGCTTTTGTCTTTGCCCTGGTAGCCAAGGTCTTGAGACAGCTTTTTTTCATTAGCAATGCATTGTTCAATAAAGATCTTGAAACTGTTTCTTGTCATCAACAAAGAATATTTCAGAAATTCATTAATTTCAAAACAAATGTCTTTGTCAGGATATGTTGCCACCACCTTAATTTCAGTACTACTTCACCAAAATACTTCAACTGCTTCTTCATGAGCTTTACCCCACCACAGTATGTTAGGAACTTCCACCTGGTTTATTCCTATGCCAGGCTTAGTACTACTACAACTTTCTGCTACTGTGTACTCTTACCAGAACAGAATCAATTGTCACAAAGCTTCTAGTCTGGTATACTCTATTGCCAGCCAAGACAAACTACTGCAGTTCTCTGTTTGGGTATACTCTCCTGCCCAAACAGAACCAATTGGCACAGCGTTCAGTGATCTGGTTTACTCCCTTGCCAGGCCAAACTATCAGTTCTTCTGTGGTAAGGGTCAACTTCAAAAGTTTTATCAATGGCTTCTATTTCACACAATTAGAATTGAAAACGTCTTCAAGGAAAACAAGAATCACACTGGTGCTATTTACTACACATAAGTGTTTGCCACACCAAAACAGGCAATGCTTCCTTCCACCTGAACCTCTTGTATCAGAAGGGCAGCCGCCCTGCCAACCTTGTTCCGCCTTTGTATCATTAACCAAATGCTGATAACAAGTCTTTCTCTTCTTTACACTACTTTGGCTTCGGCAATGTGGGTTTAAAACATTCTCTACACCCAGGCAGCATTCTTCACACACACTATTAGGCTCAGTTATTTCCTTCTGACTTGGGCAACCCTGATTGTTTATCAATTGTCTGTATGCAAGCCCCTTTTGGCTTTGGTAATGATGGTTCAGGTTCACTTCTGCAGATATTGCCCCTTTCTGTGGATCTGCTTTTAGCATAACCCACTATGCAACAGTCACCTTCTTCAGGTGGATATTTTCCTTTTCTTGAGGCCAACTGCTTTGGTTTGTATCAGCTTGGTATTCGTCACAATCATTAACGTGTTTTATGTCAGTTCGATATTCAAAAGGAAAGCTAGATGCAAGCAACAGGCAGTCACGGAGCACTCCGGGGTCACAATAGAATAGTGAACTCACCGGTTTTGGTGTGCGTGTCCGTTTGCCTTGCTGCTTCCAACTCGTCTACTTCAATTCAACTATGCAGTCTGGCAACCTCTCCTGCACGGCTTCCCGCGTTTTCGCATTGACTGCTTTCAGGGCCCTTGTGGCTTCACCCGTGATCCAGTGCTCATCTGCCAGCGCTAACCACTTCACAGTAGGGAAAATCACTACAGTGTGCGCTTTCCGCTGCGTGACCTCTGCAACAGCTCTGTTACTCACCACCAAGCAGAACAGGCCGGGCCATTGCTCAGAATACTGTGGGATATATTGACCCACTCAACGGCATTGCCCCACATCACTAAGCTGCATTTGCACAGAAACAACCACAAAAGGGTTGCGCTGGCTCCTGTGAGCGCCATGGCTCAAAACTGCGTTTTGCAACAACAATAAAAATGGCTGCACCGTCCTGCCAAGCACACATCGGGCAGGATAGAACCGGGGGGCACATTAAAGGAGATTGCCAGTAGGTTCCCACATAAACAAAAGGAAGAAAGTGGAAAAAGCAGTGTTACTTTGCTGCAAAAGCCAAAATCTCCATTGAAAAGAAAACCTTTTTCACCTGTAAAAAAAGTCAGTTTTGACGCTAATTCCCCATGTTCATTAAAGCCACTGTGATTAATACACCCTACCAAGCCCTGTGTGTCTCACTGTGCCTCAGCAAAACTAGGCATAATTCTGAAATGACAAGTCCAGTCAACCCAACTCTTAAAAAAAATCAACCAAGAACTTTACTTTTACTTACATGGGAAACGCATTAATTTTCTTTGAAAAAGTATCCAAAACTCAGCTTTTCAGAGAGAGACTCTAACTAGGTGTGCCATATCTGTGTCAATGTATCTGTGCTGCAGACCAACTCCAGCATTGGGTTTTTGCAAATTAAAGAAAAACAAATGCCTGTGTGTTGGAACAGTACACTGGTGAATGAAAGCCTGCCAGTCTTTAGCAATATGAAGGGGTTTGTTGATGGTGAGACTATATAACATGGGTTATTTTGTGCAACCGGCTTGCATTAATTCTGGATCTAAGATCAGAAATTTAAAAAAAATATGGTGGCTGGAGCTGCAAGTTGAAAAACAGGTTTTCTGCTTGGAGGGGTGGCAACAAAAGGAGGGCTCTCTCTCAGCAGATACTGACAACCCCCTGATAGTTACGGGGTTGAACAGACTTTTGTCTCTGCTGGGACCCAAACAATGAAGCTCCCAGGGAAGGAAGCCTGAGGTGTGAAGAGGGCAATATAACTTCAATCAAGGGAGAAAACCCCACCATGCTCTAAAGGAAATGACAGTTGGCAGCAGTGAAGGACAGAGAAAAAATGGACCCAGGAACAAAGAGACTGCCATTTGGTCCCAAAGACTATTTCAGGAATAAACTTTAAAAACTTCTATCTTTGCAGCAAGACTTTAAAAATTGTAAAAATGTCACAGTTTAAAAAAAATATTGTGCTTTCTTTTGAGACATGGTAGAAGTCACTGACACCTCCAGGGGCATAAAGGGCAAAGCATTGAGGATAAATCAAAAAGTATTAATGTTGCAAACATACATTTTTGTACATACATCCCTTGGGATAATTTGCATCTGTGTATAAAGTTATGGAATTTTAGGCCGAATCTTTAATGCTAAAAATGACCAAAATGTATCAGAAGGGCGAAACAAGGTCCCACAGACTTGAGGATTGGACTGATATGTGCTGCACATAATATGTAACCTGGGTATATAATTTACTAAGAGATTACAATTGTATAAATGTCTGTTTTTGGCAAAACCGGAGTTTAAGTAAAGAAAATGTGGGAGTATTTTGGACATTGTAAAACTCGCCTCATAAACCTGACATCATTCTCTTGGAAATCCAACCAGTTGAGAGCAAGGCGGAGACTAGCACCCCTGCCCAATCCAAGTAGTTTAGGGGCATGCTTGGTTAACCCTGCCCAGCCTACACTTTGATGATGTCATTATGAACTATAAATAAGGGTCCCTGACAAGACTCTAGACACAAACTCTTCCTGATTTCCTGCGCTGCGTTCCTGTTCCCGTCATCTTGCTGATCCTGACTCCAACAACAAGGCCAAGCATTGCTGATCCTACTCCAGGGCCCACTGCAGCACCCAAGCAGTGCTGATCCCATTCCCAGCAAGGCCTCCAATATAAAAAAAACACTGAATTTCACATTAACCAAGGGAAAACTGTGGTACCTTTGGCATCCTGATCCAGTTTGGCTTGCTGCCACTCACTGCATGCTGCTGCAATCCTGCTACCCTGATGACCTATGGTATCCAGTGACCAGAATTGCCAGTCCAGAAGTGCTACCTGGTAACCAGAACTGCTCAGCTGTTTGCCAGGCACCCTGCCGTGTCTGTAACGCTCACCTGATTCCCGCAGAGGCGCCGGTCTTGACTGGGTGAATGCCGTATCTTCAAAGGTGATGTGTAACACACGGTTGGCTCTTTGGGCTAGACCTCTGTGCACTGTATGTCTGACTCGAAGAGTAAGATGTCTGCAGATAGAAAATATGGGATTAATGAACTGGGGTTATTGGGTGCCTCTCTCCTCTTCCCTTTCTCTTCTCCTGTAGAACCCCAAAGGTTAACACCCTCACCTTAGGTAAGTGAACGCCAGCTCTCCATCTGCCTCGGGGCAGGGTGCCGTAACCAGTTTCTTCACTGGATAAGGGTGCAGGCCTCTTGACCTCAGAGGACTGCTGTCCGTCGTTAACTGCACGAACGGTAAGTTCTGGGCACTTCAAATGTCTTAAAAGTCTTTTGTAATGATATCTCTTGTTTTGCAGGGTTCCGGCGATGGCGGGCTGATGAGAGTTGAGGATCGAACCCGCGTGAGGAATAGAAGCGCCTGGAAGCACGTAAGTAAGCGCTTGTAGCCTGCTTCACGATGCGCACTAACTGTCCCTTTTATCTTGCAGGTACAAGTTCGGAGCTTTAGAGAAGCTGAAGGGTGCTGGAATACCCACTGGATTCGGCGTGGGAAGGAGTAATGGCACGTGAGTAATAAAATTGCCCAATGTCTTTAAACGCACCTTCTTTTGTCTTTCAGATGCGGGATGCAGCGCCGAAGGCCTCCGGAGCGTGCGAAGAGCTGGTAAGCTTTTGTCTTTCAGATGCCGGAATGCAGTGCGAAGACCTCCGGAGCATGCGAAGAGCTGGTAAGCTTTTGTCTTTCAGATGCCGGAATGCAGCGCGAGGCGTTGGTGACAGCCGATGGACCAGGTAAGAGATGCGCTGCCACTGAAGACCGTAGTGCTAACCTGTTCTTTCTTTGTCTTTACAGGTGCTGCTGAAGATTGGATTCCAGGATGGTAAGCCTTTGTTCCCTTAGGCCCAGGATCAGAAGCAGAACACACGATGAGCGTTCTGCTGCAGAGAATGCAGAATAACGCAAAGCAAGATTCATCCATCGGGTGTGGTTTAAATAGCCTCCTGTAGTGCTTAGGTGTCTCCTTCCACAGCCACGCCTCGGTAAGAAAAGAGTTCCTGCTTTCCAGAAGAGTTCCAGTGTTCTGAACCTAGGGAGTGGCTCCTGCCCCACCCAACAGGAAAAGTAGTCCCAAACAGAAGAGGACCAGGGGTTCAACTGGCAGGTAAGTAAGCAGCATGGTCTGCTGCAGGCAAGTCCACCCAAGCATTATGAGCCCGGCGCTTCCAGCGCTGGGACTGGGCATATTTATGAGCCTGGTGCCACTGGCGCCAGGACAGGGTCCAAAAGGTCCCAATTGGGACTGGCTGGCACTCGGAACCGGGGTTATGGGTCTGCTTCCAAGGGAGTCGGGCAAGTCCTGATCTTTTGGAAGCAGAGATCATGACAGCACCCCCCCTCAAGGCCCCTCCCAAACCGGGCTTCTCCGGGGGTTTGGGCTTGTTAGGAAATGTTCGATGAAATCTTTTGATTAGACGAGGCGCGTGGACATATTCTGCAGGTTCCCAGGATCTTTCTTGGGGATCGTAGCCTTTCCAGTCAATCAGGTAAAATAGTTTAGATTTGGAGATCTTGGAATCCAGGATGCTTTTGACTTCAAACTCGAGTTCTCCATCAACTAGAATAGGTTTTGGAGATGTAGTTAGTCGGGTTTGAGGTTGCACGGGTTTTAATAGAGAGACGTGGAAGACCGGATGTATCTTCATGTGAGGGGGCAAGTCCAACTTGACCGCTACTGGATTTACTATGGTAGTGATGGAATAGGGACCAAGGTATCTTGGGTTGAATGTGCGTGGTCCTTTTAGAGGTAGATATTTGGTGGATAACCAGACTTGATCTCCTACTTGATATTGGGGGGCTTCCTTCCGATGTTGGTCTGCTCCTTTCTTGTATTGTTCTTTAGCCCTTTGAAGGTGAGAAACGGCTTCCTTAAAGGCTTGGGTGATTGTAGAATGCAGGTGGTCTACTGCTGGTGTTCCAAGATCTTGGAGTGGATCCAACTCCGAGGTTCGAGGGTGACTACCGTATAAAAGAAAAAACGGGGTCTTCCCAGTTCCCGAGTGGACAGAGTTATTGTAGGCATATTCGGCTATCCAAAGGATATCTTTCCAAGTTTTTTCAGTTTGTTGTAGCATGCAGCGCAAATACTGTTCCAGAGTTTGATTGGTCCTCTCGGTTTGTCCGTCGGTTTGAGGGTGGTGGCTGGTCGATATTCTCACATCAATTTGAGCCGACCGACAGCAACTTCGCCAAAAATGAGAAATAAATTGACTACCTCGATCCGAAATTAGAACTGAAGGAAAACCATGCAGTCGGACGATGTTTTCGAGAAATTCTCGGGCCAGAGTTGCTGCTGTTGGTAAGCCTTTGAGTGGAATGAAATGCGCCATCTTGGAGAATAGGTCCACGATTACTAGTATCGTATTGTATCCGGAGCATGGAGGTAGATCGGTGATGAAGTCCATAGAAAGCGTATGCCAAGGGCGAGGCGGGATGTCAATAGGGCGTAAGAGGCCGGCTGGTTTTTCCTTTTTGACTCTTGTTTTGGGCGCATACTCCACAGGACATTATAAAGTCTCTGATATCTTTTTTCCAAGACGGCCACCAGAAGTAGCGCTTGATCTTTTCCGAGGTCTTGGTCATACCGGGATGTCCTTCCATTAAAGAATCGTGATAACAAGAGATTACCTTTTTCTGTAAATCTGTGCTGGGTAGGTATAACCGTTCTTGGAAATATAATAGGTTGTCCTTCGCCGTAAAGTCCTTTCCCTGCAGATGCCAATTCTGTATGTCTGCTGGAGTTACCAGTAGCCTGGCTTTATCCTTAACTTCCTCTATGGATTCTGTGGCGATTACACCTAGAATTCTTTGTTCGGGAATGATAGGTACAGGTTTAGGATTGATCAAATGTTCTTCCACTCCCATCCGAGAAAGGGCATCAGCTTTACCGTTTTTTGTACCAGGTCGATAGGTAATTATGAAGTCAAACTCGGCAAAGAATAGTGCCCAACGGAGTTGCCTAGAGGATTGAGCTTTTGCGGTTTTCAAATATTGCAGGTTTCGGTGATCTGTAATCACAGTAACGGTGTGTCGGGCCCCCAGAAGATAATGCCGCCAAGCCTTAAAGGCGGACTTGATAGCTAGAAGTTCCTTATCAGTAATAGTGTAATTGATTTCAGGAGGCGAGAATTTGCGGGACCAAAATGCCACGGGATGCAACTGATTGGTTACTGGTTCCTTTTGTGATAGAACTGCCCCCATGGCAAGGCTCGAAGCATCAGTTTCAACGATGTAGGGGAGTTCTGGGCGAGGATGTTTTAAGATCGGTGCAGAGATAAATCTAGTCTTCAAATTCTGGAAAGCTTGTTCCGCCTCGGTAGACCATTCAAAACGTTTGTTTTTCTTTAACAAGGCGGTGATGGGCTGGACTATTCGAGAGAATTCGGGGATAAACCTGCGGTAAAAGTTAGCGAAGCCTAACATGCTTTGTACACCTTTTACGGAGGATGGCGATGGCCATTTGAGAATTGCATCGACCTTCTTTGAATCCATACGCACTCCGCTAGGTGATAATATGAATCCCAAGAATTCAACTTCAGTCACGTTGAACACACATTTTTCCAACTTAGCGAAAAGTTTGTGTTGACGCAATCTCTCGAGGACCATTTTCACGTGTTTCCGATGTTCAGTTTCCGAGTCGTCAATGTAAACAACACCACACACATCTATCAGCTCTCTGAGGACATCGTTCATAAAATATTGAAAGGCGGCCGGGGCATTGCAAAGTCCGAAGGGCATGACCTGATATTCAAATAGCCCATACTTGGTGCGGAAGGCCGTCTTCCATTCATCGCCCTCTTTTACTCGTACCAAGTGGTAGGCTCCTCTAAGATCCAGCTTTGTATATATGCATGCTTTTCTGACTTGGTCCAGGAGTTCAGGGATCAAAGGTAACGGATATCTATTCTTAACGGTGATCTGGTTCAGGGCGCGATAATCTATACAAGTTCTAAGGTCCCCTTCTTTTTTTGGAACGAAGAACAAAGCTGAGGAAGCAGGGGACTTGGAAGGACGAATAAACCCATTCGCTAGGTATTGATCCAGGTATTGTCGGAGGTGAAGATTCTCAGGCTCGGTGAGGGCATAAATTCTACTACAAGGAGGAGTAGATCCAGGTATCAGGTCTATCTGGCGGGGGCGTGGCCTGATGTCCACGGAGTGAGGACGCGAGTTCCCTGAGCTCCGTCTGGGCCGCAGCAGTCCGATCCTTTTCAAGGTGATTCAGCCCACAGACACCGCATCCGAGGAGATCCACCGGCGGCCGAAGCGGGAGACCTTGTCTTCCACCCAACCCCGACGAAAATCGGGGCCTGAGAAGCTTCTACCGCGACCCGGCGCTGGCTCCCCCTTCTTCCCGGGCGAGGCACACAAGATGGCGGCCGCCTCACGTTGATAACCCAGCGGCTCGCACTGGATCCGGGAGCCAGCGACTCGCTGACTCGAGCAGTCCCTCCCTGCAGTCGAGTGCACCCCGGCTCGGGCCACTCGAGGGCACCGTCAGGACCCGGTGCAGCAGCCAAGAAGGGCTAGGAGGAAGATCGCTACGCGGCCGATAGACACGGGGGAGAGGGTGGCGACGGCATCAAAGAGGCAAGATGGCTGCCGCGAGGAACAAAGCCAAGCACGCTACTCTGGACCCCTTTGTAACATCCAAGCCTGCTGCTCAATCCACACCGAAGACCTCACCAGCACAAGATGCCCCTGGGGATGAGACCAGACATAATCAAGTGCTTGAGGCGATCGCGGCCCTGAGGACATTCATCGATACGAAAATCGGGGAGGTTAAGACGGACATACAACTTATCAGGCAAGATGCCCGCAACTTAACGGAGCGCGTCACCATAGTCGAATCCTCCCAGAGGGACATCTCAGATGAGACGACGTCTCTACAGAAAGAGGTAGCGGACCTCAAACGGAAAGTGCACTTCTTGGAGGCGAGATCCGAAGAAGCAGAGGGTCGGGCCAGACGGAACAATATCAGGATCCTGGGCGTACCGGAGGGGTCGGAGACCATGGACCCGACGGCTTATGTGGAGTCCCTGATACAGCAGGAAGTAGGGGTGTCGAAACTCTCGCAGGGATTCGCCATTGAAAGAGCTCATAGATCCCTCCAGAAGCGCCCCCCGCCTGGATCCTACCCCCGCCCCATCATCGCCAAGGTCCTCAATTTCCGCGACCGAGAGGTGATCCTGAAATTCTCGAGGGAAGGAGGTATAATCGAGCGGGGTGACTCAAAGATTACCATCTACCCCGACTATACCCAATCGGTGCAGAGAGCAAGGAATTCCTTTGTCCCCATCAAGGCCCAGCTGAGGACACTGAACATAAAATACATGCTGCTCTATCCATCACGACTAAAAGTAATCCACAATGGGCGGGCAATATTCTTGGAATCACCAGAAGCGGCCACTATGTGGATGGAACACAATAACCTTGCTGAGGCTCCCAAAGAAACCACGCTAGAGGAACGCACTTAGCACGCCCAAAAAGCTGACCGCATACTAACGCGGCTGGAGCACCCATTTCTTTGGTATTATACTCCAAACCGAACCGAGGCTATACCAATACTGAAGAAAAACTACCACATCAGAACGCTAAATGACTGCGGGCTCACTCGACCTCCCGCCCATGGACACAGACCACGGACCCACCGTTGACCAGTGCAGACCTCTTTCCTGCACACAACCACTCGCGCCAGAGACCTGGACTAGGTCGGACGGCGCGAGGGCCCCCGAGCACTCCACCCCGGTGGCTGAAGCTGGGTGCATTAGTTTTAGTTACTTGTTCCAAGTTGTTATTGTTATGACTGTCCCAACCCGGATGAATAAAGATTTCCTGGGCCTAGGCGGGCCTACCCACCCCACACAAATGGCTCATCACCCACCCTACAATACGGCTCATGCAACACTGGGAGAAGGGGTGGCACTCCCCTCATCGAGGAACCCACTTATGCAATGGCAGCAAGACTCAAGCTAATTACATGGAACGTTAGAGGGATGGGAACATACATAAGAAGAAACCGGATTTTTTCTTATCTAAAGAGGAAAAAAATATCATTGGCCCTCCTGCAAGAAACACATCTCACCTTGGAGGCCACAGACAAAATCCTGAAATACTGGGGAGGCCAGGGTAGCGGCGCATCCTTCTCAAAGTACGCAAGAGGAGTCTATACATGGGTGAGCCCGGACACACCATTTCAACAAATGGGAACGGAGCTGGATAAAGAGGGCAGGTATGCAATAGTGTGGGGCATGCTTGAGAACACTCCCCTGTGTATAGTAAACTCGTATTTTCCCCAGCACAATATACCCTCACACATCAAGGACCTATGCGCAAAATTGCTGCACTACCGAGAGTATACGTTCATATGGGGGGGGGACTTCAACTCTATTATGAACCCGGAACTGGACAGATCGACAGCTCCACGCATGCCCCATAGCGCCTCTCCTGGGGCCCTCCCCAGGATGGTGGCAGACCTACACCTGACGGACATTTGGAGAGACCTCCACCCCTCGGATAGATCATATTCATTCTACTCGGCTCCCCATAGCCTCCACACGAGACTGGACTACTTCTTCATCGCCAACGAACTAACCCCGCAAGTTGAATTGGCAGAATACATGGGCAGAACAATATCTGATCACTCCCCCTTGCTGTTGCAGCTCTCCCTCAAGGGCCCCCGCCCCCCCATCCCGACGTGGCGCATGCCATCAGATGCCTTGACCGACCCAGCATTCAAGGAAACCCTAAGAGAAAAGCTGGAAGAATATTTAGCGATAAATAAGGGTTCGGTCGAGAAGTGGAGCACGCTTTGGGAGGCGCTGAAAGTAGTGACAAGGGGGGAGATAATCGCCGAGGCGGGCGGGATCAGGCGACAACTGAGGAGAGAACTGGAGGTCGTGGAGGAGAGAATAAAGCGACTTGAAAGTGGCGCCCCACCAACCACCGAAAGGGAGGCTGAACTGAAACTGATCAGAGAGGATTGCAGGGAGGCATGGGAAAGACTCTCGAAGTTTGACTTCTCTGTGCGCACCTCGAAGGCCCACAGGGAAGCTGACAAACCGGGCAGAATACTCGCATGGCTATGCAGGAAAGAGCACCCGAGACAGGCCCTCAAGGAGATCAAAGATACGAACGAAAAGACCTGCAGAACACGACAAGAGATTAATGATACCTTCACGGAATTCTATAACGACCTATACACTCATGAGACGAAGGTCCCCATAGCAGATATAAAGGATACGCTGGCTGAGGTGGGACTGCCTAGGCTGAGCCAGGAACAACAGGACAAACTTGGGGAGCCTATTACGGTGGAGGACATCACAGATGCAATCAGATCCCTCTCCACAGGCAAGGCTCCTGGCACAGATGGACTCATCCCAGAATTCTACAAGGCCTACGAGGAGATCACCTCTCCTATACTACACGCAGTATATACGGAGGCATACGAGTCGGGCACTCTCCCTAACACTATGAGAGAAACCCTCATCGTCCCGATGCTCAAGCCAGGCAAACCAGCCGATAGATGTGACTCATATCGCCCACTGGCGCTCCTAAACTACGACGGCAAAATATTGACGACCATATTGGCCAAAAGGCTCTCGAGGGTGATCGGTTCCCTGGTACATGAGGACCAGAATGGCTTCGTTCCGGGGCGTAACACCTCCGCCAATCTCAGGAGGCTCCAACATATCATTTCACAGACGTCCGAAAGCGAGGAAGATCTAGCAGTACTCTCACTGGATGCCATAAAAGCCTTTGACTCTATTTACTGGGAGTGGCTGATCGAAACCCTGAGGGAGTTCGGACTTGGCGAACACTTCATCCGCTGGATAGAGGTCCTGTACAGCGACCCATTGGCAAGAGTTAAAACGGGTGTCATGATATCGAGGGCCTGGCCCATCCAGAGGGGTACCAGACAGGGATGCCCACTGTCTCCAATGCTGTACATTCTAGGCCTGGAGCCGGTGGCAATATACTTCAGGAAGCAGTTCTTTGACGCTGGCATCAGCATTGGAGGATCAGACAACATCATCTCGTTATATGCCGACGACGTCCTCCTATACCTGCGCGACCCCTTGGAGAATGCCCCGATTGTATTGGATGTTCTGGACAACTTTGCAAGATACTCGGGGATAAGATTTAGCAGGCAGAAGTCTTGCGCGTTCCCACTAGCAAGACTGAAAAATAAACCTGAGGAGGAGCTTCCTGAGATCGGGATCCGTTGGCAGGTGGACACTTTTCGATACCTAGGCCTCAACATCACACATTCACCAATATCCACCCACAAAGCCAACACGGAGGCCGCAATGGGCGGAGTGCGGAGATCCATACAGTTCTGGTCAAAGCTCCCGCTCTCCATGATGGGGAGGGCGGCGATAGCTAAAATGATAATCCTCCCCAGGTTCCTCTACTATTTCACCAACGTGGTGTATTACATTCCCCCACCCTTTTTCAGGACACTCGACTCTCTGATCAGGGACTTCCTCTGGGGACGAGCCCGGCACCGACTCACACTGAATACCCTCACACTCCCTTACGCAGAGGGCGGCATTCAGCTCCCCGACTTCCAGAGATACTTTCTGGCGGCTCAGTCGACACACCTGGCAAAATGGCTCTCAGATGAACCTTCAGCTGAGCTAGAACTTCTATCCCACTCCTCTTCACCGCTGTATCCCAAGGAGCTACTCTGGAACCCCCGACTTGGACCCCCCAACCCACCCACTATACTAGAGGTTGGAAGGCGGGTATGGAACAAGGTGAGATCCATGGCGGGCCTGCAACGCTCTTATACACCCGACACCCCCATGATGACGGATGTCTGCAAAACCTCCACCGACCTGGCAACTATGAGGAGATGGGAGAACCATGGTCTCTACACATGGGGGGACATGTTTCATGATGGCCTCTTCAGGGACTTCGAGTCGCTTCGAGAAGGAGATGGACTACCACTGGGCCATTTCCTCTGGTACCAAAAAGTGAGACATGTGGCCAGAAAGAACTGGGTCGCATGGCCTGAGGAACCAGAAACTCACCCCCTCCTGAGAGAAATGTATGACGTTGGTGACGGATGGAGACCGACGTCCAGGTTGTACACTCAACTGAACGATCGACCCAACCCAAAGAGCGCCCGGCTGAAGGTAAAATGGGAGGCAGACCTCCGGACTGAAATCACAGAGGCCGAATGGGCGAGAGCCCTGATATATCCAAAGGAGGTATCCAGAAACGCCAGGTTTAGACTGATCCAACTGAACGTACTCTACAGAACGTATATGACCCCTCACCGGATATCCACGTTCAACAACAAAGCGGACTCAAGGTGCCCCTGGTGCTCCTCAGACCTGGCGGACATGATTCACATGTTTTGGACCTGTTCCAAATCTCAGAAACTCTGGCAGGCCGCTGAACGGACCTGCAGGAATGCTGGCCTAGAAACTTACGAGTGGACACCCAAGGAGTGCCTACTGGGCACCTATCCGAGACTTGGTAAAATCAAACACTTGACGAAGCTTATGGATATGGCCTGCCTTCTAGTTAAGAGAACAATTGCCATGGCCTGGAAGGCCCCAGCGGGCCCCAGGTATGACCCCTGGATCAGGGAAATGGAAAGATGGACTACGGCTGAGACTGTAGCCTGGGAGGAGGGAAACAAATGTGGCGGCGACGATGTGAGCAATGTGCTGGAGGCCTGGAAAGCCCTCCTTAGAGACATGGTCTTTGCAACGAGCTACAAACCTCCTTGAACCCAACCCCCTTGCATCCTAGAAAGCAACAGACACTACAGATTAGCCCACCACACCCAAGGGCTCCACCCAGCAACTGTACTGAGGGAGCAAAGCCGATACCCGCCTCCGGACCCACTCCCCGAACCTGGCGACATTGATTAAGAAACCACACCGAGAGTTGGGACAGTCACTGTTACTGTTATTGTTATTTCTTTTCTCTTCTTTTCCCTTTCTTCCTTAGTTTGTTTGTTCTTTATTAATAGTTTTGTCGTTGGTTATAAGCTGATCACCATATCACATTTACGCCAGTTATTGCATTTTGAATGTAACTGCTTTCAGAATCTTATCCTTGTACAAGTTTACTCACAAATGCCAATAAAGACATTTAAAAATAAAATAAAATCAGGTCTATCTGGCAGTCATAAGACCTATGAGGAGGTAGAGAGTTAGCCTGATCCTTCCGGAAAACATCTTGGAATTCTAGGTATTCAGGAGGTAACTGAGGAGCCTCCGAGGAAATTGCTGCCAGTGCAACACCAGGTCGAGGGTGACAAGTAGAGACACATTCTGGAAACTGAACCGTTCTTGCTCGCCAATCGATCTGAGGATTGTGCTTCTCTAACCAAGGAATTCCTAGAATAATCTGGAACTGAGGGGCCTTGATCACATCGAACAGGATCTTCTCATGGTGTCCATCTTGACTTACTAGTGTCACTTCTTGGGTGGTATGCGTTACTGGTCCGGAGGCTATCTCCGTACCATCCACCGTAGTAATGACGTCCTTTACAGCCTTTGGACAAAGAGTCAGATTCATCCTCAAAACCATTTCATGATCCACATAATTGCCGATGGCACCGCTGTCGACGTAAGCTTCAATCGCATGTAATCGATCCGGATGTTCAGGGCTAATGAGGACCATAGGTATCACGAAATGCGAGGTCACGGAACTGGTTTTAACGCTCGGCAAGAGGACCTCTATTCTTGTCAGGCGAGGTCGTTTCCCTGCTCAGAGTTTGTGACCCTGGTAACTGCAGCTCCTACTGCCTTCTTGGCTGGTTTCACCGGACAGTCTCGAAGAAAGTGCCCCGAGTTTCCGCAATAGAGGCATAATTGCAGCTGTTTTCTCCTTTCCCGCTCCTTTTGTGTTAGTGGTCCTTTCAGGCCCCCTATTTGCATGGGTTCCCCGGAGTCTACTCCTTTGGTAGGAGTTGGTGGTTTGGAAAATACTCGAGCATCAAACTTGAAACGGGGATTCACTACTTGGGCTAACACATCTTTGAGCTCTCCACGTAGACCTCTATAAAACAGCGTAATCCTTTTGTCCTCAGGCCATCGAGTTTCCACTATCAGTCTGTTGAAAGACGCAATATAAGCCAAAAGGTCTTGATTACCCTGTCGCAATGAAAGGAGCTCATTGTCCAAGGCCTGCCCCAGTGAATGTCTTGCAAACAGTTTTTCCATACTGAGCTGAAAAGCTTGAAAATCATGGAGAACCGGATCATCTTGATTAATTAGAGGGATCGACCAGTCTGCCGCATTGCCACTAAGGTACGAAAGCACGAAAGCTACCTTAGCTTGATCAGTTGGAAAGGCTGCTGGCCGGCATAAGAAGTGCAACCGGCACTGATTAATAAATACTGCAAACCTCTTTGGGTCACCAGAAAATCGTTCGGGCGGAGCCAGAGGTACATTCCCAGCTAGGTTGATCTGCACTGGGTTCGTAGAGGATGTTGAAGGAAGATTTGCCCCTGATGCGGGTAACGGAGTTTGTCCGGCTTGTGACTGTAGCAATTGTCTAGCGAGATCGTCTGTTCGCTCCTTGGAAATAATCAGTTCCCTTCTTAGAGCATTCATTTCCTGACGGGCTGCATGCACTTCTGCTCTTAGTTCCCCAAGTAACTGGGCTAGCTGGTCGGTATCCGAGGTTTCCATAGCGCCTGGGTGGGAGTTTTGCGATAGGCTTTGCGTTCTGTAACGCTCACCTGATTCCCGCAGAGGCGCCGGTCTTGACTGGGTGAATGCCGTATCTTCAAAGGTGATGTGTAACACACGGTTGGCTCTTTGGGCTGGACCTCTGTGCACTGTATGTCTGACTCGAAGAGTAAGATGTCTGCAGATAGAAAATATGGGATTAATTAACTGGGGTTATTGGGTGCCTCTCTCCTCTTCCCTTTCTCTTCTCCTGTAGAACCCCAAAGGTTAACACCCTCACCTTAGGTAAGTGAACGCCGAGCTCTCCATCTGCCTCGGGGCAGGGTGCCGTAACCAGTTTCTTCACTGGATAAGGATGCAGGCCTCTTGACCTCAGAGGACTGCTGTCCGTCGTTAACTGCACGAACGGGAAGTTCTGGGCACTTCAAATGTCTTAAAAGTCTTTTGTAATGATATCTCTTGTTTTGCAGGGTTCCGGCGATGGCGGGCTGATGAGAGTTGAGGATCGAACCCGCGTGAGGAATAGAAGCGCCTGGAAGCACGTAAGTAAGCGATTGTAGCCTGCTTCACGATGCGCACTAACTGTCCCTTTTATCTTGCAGGTACAAGTTCGGAGCTTTAGAGAAGCTGAAGGGTGCTGGAATACCCACTGGATTCGGCGTGGGAAGGAGTAATGGCACGTGAGTAATAAAGTTGCCCAATGTCTTTAAACGCACCTTCTTTTGTCTTTCAGATGCGGGATGCAGCGCCGAAGGCCTCCGGAGCGTGCAAAGAGCTGGTAAGCTTTTGTCTTTCAGATGCCGGAATGCAGTGCGAAGACCTCCGGAGCATGCGAAGAGTAGGTAAGCCTTTGTCTTTCAGATGCGTTGGTGACAGCCGATGGACCAGGTAAGAGATGCGCTGCCACTGAAGACCGTAGTGCTAACCTGTTCTTTCTTTGTCTTTACAGGTGCTGCTGAAGACTGGATTCCAGGATGGTAAGCCTTTGTTCCCTTAGGCCCAGGATCAGAAGCAGAACACACGATGAGCGTTCTGCTGCAGAGAATGCAGAATAACGCAAAGCAAGATTCATCCTTCGGGTGTGGTTTAAATAGCCTCCTGTAGTGCTTAGGTGTCTCCTTCCACAGCCACGCCTAGGTAAGAAAAGAGTTCCTGCTTTCCAGAAGAGTTCCAGTGTTCGGAACCTAGGGAGTGGCTCCTGCCCCACCCAACAGGAAAAGTAGTCCCAAACAGAAGAGGATCAGGGGTTCAACTGGCAGGTAAGTAAGCAGCATGGTCTGCTGCAGGTAAGTCCACTCAAGCATTATGAGCCCGGCGCTTCCAGCGCTGGGACTGGGCATCTTTATGAGCCTGGTGCCACTGGCGCCAGGACAGGGTCCAAAAGGTCCCAATTGGGACTGGCTGGCACTCGGAACTGGGGTTATGGGTCTGCTTCCAAGGGAGTCGGGTAAGTCCTGATCTTTTGGAAGCAGAGATCATGACAGTGTAGTGACCAGAACGCTGATGGTCCAAAAATCCTAAACTAAAGTGGGCTGTGAGTATCAATAGAAATCCATAGTACATCTAAACCCATAGCCTACCTTGTCTTTGTTCTCATCCCAGTCTCTGTCACCCTATCCTTATCCTCATATCTTGTTCAAACTGTCACAATCATTCTTGCAACCCTGCCCTTGATTTCTAGTGCTAGCGCCATCTCTTTAGTAATTTTTCTTGTGAAATCCTAAGCCATTAATCCTATTTTGAGTGATCAGACTGGTTCCGTCAGGGTGGGCGCAGGGGCGGGAGGGTTGAAATCGCAAATCAACCCTGGAGCTTACTGTGTCCCTTCTTGGTGGCCTAGCCTGAATACTCTAGTGTAGAGTAAAACTATTCTTGTCACAACTGATTTTTCTTCCTTTTCGCACCTTCATTTACTCAAAGTGCACCTTCTTAGATCTTGCATAACTCATTCAATTTACCAGCGAGAGACTTACTTTCACTTCCATAGTATACCTGTGATCTATAGCTATCCCAACACACATATTTCACCCTTTTTTCAAAGAAACCGTTTTAGTAAATTCACACGGAAAACAGAAATATTTGCAAAGTTTCCAACGTGTCATTTTGATTGTCAACTGTTTTAAATCTTCCATTCATTTTTTGAACTGTCTGCTCTTGCTATTCATTGCTTGTGATTGTTAGTACCTTTACATTGTTGCTTTAATGAAGAACTGAATTTGTTTCAAGGTTCAAGGTTTTTTCACATGTTCATTATTCTATTCATCCATCTCTGAGTGTCCTTTTTTAATATTGCAAGAGTTCCAAATACGTTTTTCACTCTTATTTGGGGAGGGAAGGTCGGATTTGGATTCCTTTTTCAGCTTCTGTAACGCTCACCTGACTCCCACAGAGACGCTAACCAGGTCTGGGCTGCTGCGGCCTCTTCTAAGGTGATGCGCAGGACTCGGAACACCGACTGGGCCGGACCCCCAAACCTCGCCTGTCTGATGCGTAGGAAGATCTTTCTGTAGATGGGGAAAAGGATTTTAATCACCTTCGGAGTGATGAGTCGAACCCTTCCTTTCCCCTTTTACTCTCTCTTCAAACCACCTCTGAACCTTCGCGTTAATTCTCACCTTAAGATTTGAAATGATGAGCTCTCCATCCTGCTTCTGGTGCAGGGGTGCGGTAGAATCCAGTTACTTCACTGGTTATTGGACGGGCATTCAGGTCCAGTTGCTTCACTGGTTTTTTGGATGAATAAGGCGCTTTCGTAAGTATATGACTTATCAAGTTCAAGGGTTGTTCTCCCTTCCTTTTTGGCCTTTATTTTCAATGGACTGCTTTTAGTCTTTTAGCGCAGGTGCAGAGCGAAGATTCCACGTAGAGAAGACAATTCGCTGTGGATAATTCAGGTGAGCTTATGTTGGGGTGGTTTTTCTAATGTCTGTATGGTCATCCACTAATGCGCGTGTTCTTTTTTCCCCATAGGGGCCGGGGCGCGGTACTGCCAAAAGGCGTGGTGACCCGAGATGAGGAAGGATTCTCCCCCACCAATCGCCAGGTAAGCCTTCTGGCAAATCAGTTTTTTCCCATTGTTTTCTCTGGCTCACCTTTTGTTCTTCTCTTTTCCTTCCTAGGTACTGGAATGCAGCAGTACGTGCGGATGGTCGTAGGAGTACGGAATTCCTTGTGGACAGGTGAGTCGAGCGCAGCGCTGCAACGAGCAACGCAAGGAATCCAAAAATAATGTCTTTTCCTTTAGGATCGTCGGCGTGTTGGCTCCGGATCCCATGCAATATCAGGTAATGTCCTTTATTCACCTTCTCTTCCTCTCTTCTTCCTTTTAGGTGTTCCAGGACTGAAGCAGGCGTGGCTGGAGTCAGGATGCAGGAGCAGACACGGTGAGCGTCCAGCTGCTAGGAGCAGAGCAACGCGAAGCGTGAGCTGCTGTCTGGGCGTGGCTTAAATAGCCCCCAAAGAATTCCCAGTATGTATCCTTCCCTGACCACGCCCGAGTGGCAAAATAGTCCCACAGGTAAAGTAGTTCCTTTCAGGCCTCAAAGAGGTCTGGATCTGGCAGCATGGTCTGCATCAGGTAAGTCCACCAAAAGCACTCCCTTTATGAGCCTGGCGCCTATGGCGCCAGGACTGTGTCCAAAGGGCCCCTATTTGGGGTTGCTGGACCTTCCCTTGGGTACCTGATGTGTGCTTCTGGGGCTGCCGGTCTTGGACTGGCTCTCCGGGGGTATGCATCATGACAGCACTCCCCCTCCCCCCCCCAAGGCCCCTCCCAAGATCGTTCTCTCCGGGGGTCTCGGTTTGTTTGGTAAATTCCGGTGGAACCTTTTAACTAAGCGAGGTGCGTGCACATGGTCACTAGGCTCCCAGGATCTTTCTTGAGGCCCGTATCCTTTCCAATCTATTAAATAGTACAATTTGGACTTTGACACCTTGGAATCCAAAATGCTCTTCACCTCGAACTCTGGTTCTCCATTTATTCTGATAGGTTCTGGTGGCTTGATTAGCCGAGTTCCAGGTTGCACCGGTTTCAAAAGTGATACATGAAAAACAGGATGAATACGCATATTAGCTGGTAGGTCGAGTTTGACGGCCACCGAGTTGATGATGGCCGTAACTGAGTAGGGCCCCACATATCTTGGGTTAAAAGTTTGAGGTCCCTTGAGCGATAAGTGTCTGGTAGCTAACCATACTTGGTCTCCTACTTGGTATTGAGGTGCTTAACTTCGATGTAGATCAGCATTCTGCTTGTACTTTCTCTTGGCTTGCAGTAAATGCGCAGTTGCTTCCTTGAAGGCTTGAGTTATTGTAGAATGTAGATGGTTTACGGCGGGCATTTAGAGGCTTTGAGGTGAATCAAGGTCTGAGGTCCAAGGATGATGTCCATATATGGTATAAAAAGGGCTTTGTCCAGTTCCCGAGTGTATCGAATTATTGTATGCGTATTCAGCAATCCAAAGGATATCTTTCCAATTACTTTCGGATTGATGCAACATACACCGTAGATATTGTTCAAGGGTCTGATTTGTTCTCTCAGTTTGACCATCGTTCTGAGGATGGTGACTGGTCGACAATCTTACGTCAATCTGCGCCAGCTGACAGCACTTTCTCCAAAAATGGGAAATGAATTGGCTTCCTCGGTCAGAGACTAGTATGGATGGGAATCCATGTAAGCGAACAATGTTTTCCAGAAATTCCTTAGCTAGGACTGAAGCTGAAGGCAAGCCTTTTAATGGAATGAAGTGGGCCATTTTACAAAATAAATCCATTATAACAAGGATAGAGTTATATCCACAGCAAGGAGGCAGGTCCGTAATAAAATCCAGTGACAAGGTGTGCCAAGGTGCTGGTGGAATGTCTAAGGGTTGATGAAGACCAGCTGGTCTCCTCTTTTGTCCTTTGTTTTGGGCGCAAATACCACATGACATCACAAAAGATTTAATCTCCTTTCGCCAAGAGGGCCACCAGAAATGTCGTTTTACCTTTTCTTCCGTTTTGGCAATCCCTGGGTGTCCTTCTATCAGGGTATCATGATAACTAGTTCTTGTAGTTCTTTGTGTGGCAAAAATAGGCGCCCTTGGAAGTAAGGTAGGTCACCGTTAACAGTAAAGTTAGATCCCTTTAAAATCCAATCTTGCAAGGCTGTAGGGTCCAGGAGTTGCTTAACTCTAGTTTGAATGTCCTCCAGAGTTTGTAAGGTAATCATACCCAGAATTTTTTGTTCGGGAATTATTGGTACTGGTTCTGCGCTTGTATCTATTTCACCCATTCCTATTCGGGAAAGGGCATCAGCTTTACCGTTCTTGCTGCCAGGACGATAGGTGATTACAAAATCGAATTCAGCAAAGAACAAAGCCCATCGGAGCTGACGTGATGACTGAGCTTTGGCTGTTTTCAAATATTGCAAGTTCCGGTGGTCTGTGATCACCGTGATGGTATGTCTAGCGCCAAGAAGATAGTGCCTCCAAGCATTAAAAGCGGATTTAATGGCCAATAACTCCTTATCGGTGATTGCATAGTTAACTTCAGGTGCTGAGAATTTTCTGGACTAAAAGGCTACGGGGTGTAGTTGATTAGATTCGGGATCTCTTTGAGACAGAACAGCTCCCATGGCTAAACTGGATGCGTCGGTCTCAAGTATGTATGGAAGATCCGGGCGCGGGTGTTTCAGTACTGGTGCAGAGGTAAATTTGGCTTTCAGCTCCTGAAAAACCTGTTCGGCTTCCCCAGACCATTCAAAGTGTTTATTTTTCTTCAAGAGTGCAGTGATGGGTTGAACGATCCGCGAAAATTCCGGGATAAATCTGCGGTAAAAGTTGGCCAAGCCAAGCATGCTTTGTACGCCTTTCACAGAGCTAGGCGATGGCCATTGGAGGATGGCATCCACTTTACGTGAATCCATTCGGACTCCTTTAGGTGTCAGGATGAAACCAAGAAACTCGACTTCTGTGGTATGGAAAACGCACTTTTCAATTTTCGCAAATAGTTTGTGTTGGCGCAGTTTCTCGAGAACTGCCTTAACATGCCTTATATGTTCAGATTCCGAAGAGGAGTATATCAGAATGTCATCGATATATACGATGACACAAACATCTAGGAGTTCTCGAAGGACATCGTTCATGGAGTTTTGGAAGGCAGCAGGGGCATTGCACAATCCGAAAGGCATTACTTGGTACTCGAATAGTCCATATTTGGTACGAAAGGCAGTCTTCCATTTGTCGCCTTCTTTTATTGGCACCAGATGGTAAGTCCCCCAGAGATCTCACTTGGTATATATGCAGGCCTCCTTTACTTGGTCAAGAAGTTTGGGGATCAGGAGCAGAGGGTAACGGTTTTTAACAGTTATCTGGTTCAATGCGCGATAGTCGATACAAGTTCTGAGGTCGCCTTCTTTTTTTGGCACAAAGAACAGCGCCGAGGATGCAGGAGACTTTGACGGGCGAATGAAACCATTGGCTAGGTACTGATCTAAATATTGTCGCAAATGAAGATTTTCAGGTTCCGTAAGAGCATAAATTCTGTTACACAGGGGTTGCGCACCCGGTATCAGATCAATTTGGCCATCGTATGGCCTGTGAGGGGGTAGCGTGTTGGCCTGTTCCTTCTGGAAGACGTCTTGAAACTCCATGTACTCCAGCGGTAGCTGTAAAGTGACAGGGGTTACTGTAGCCAGGCCTATCTTTGGATAACAGGTTTGTGCGCGATCAGGAAAGGTTATCCTCTTCGCTCGCCAATCAATTCGAGGATTGTGTGTTTCTAGCCAAGGGATTCCTAGAATTACTTGAAACTGCGGGGCCTTGATTACGTCAAACACAACAGCCTCCCGATGCCCGTCCTGACCTACTAGTGTCACCTCTGCAGTGGAATGTGTTACTGGCCCAGAGGCAATTTCGGATCCATCGACTGTGGTGATGACTTCTTTAGTGGTTTTTGGACGAAGAGGGAGGTTGATCCTAGAAGCCAATTCATGATCCACATAGTTCCCAAAAGCTCCACTGTCGATGTATGCCTTTACAGCATGCAACTGTCCAGGCTGTTCCGGATTCACAAGGATCATTGGCATGATGTAGTGCGAGGTCTGAGAGTCAGTTTTCAGGCTCGACAAGTGGACCTCTACGCTTGTCGGGCGTGGTCTTTTCCCGAATCCGGTTCCTTATGATTCTTATCCGCGGCTCCTACCGTTTTCTTGGGTGGTTTCACTGGGCAATCTCGTAAAAAGTGTCCAGAAGCCCCACAATAAAGACACAATTGCATCTGTCGTCTTCTTTCACGTTCCTTTTGAGATAACGGTCCTTTAACCCCTCCAATTTGCATAGGTTCGGTAACATCGGCATTCTTGGGGTTAATGTGGGTCTTGACTAACACGCGAGTCTCAAACTTGGACCGATCTGCTTTTCTATTTTGAAGCCTATGGTCTAATTGGACCACTAAGTCTATATGTTCCATAAAGTCTTGGGGTGGATTTACAACTTGGGCTAGAACATCTTTAAGTTCCCCACGTAGACCTCGATGAAATAACGTGATTCTCTTATCCTCTGGCCACCCAGTCTCCACTATCAACCTATTGAAGGTTGCGATATAGGCTAATAGATCCTGGTTATCTTGTCGTAAGGACAGAAGTTCGTTGTCCAGGGCCTGTCCCTGAGAGTGCCGAGCAAATAATCTTTCCATGCGTGTCTGAAAACCTTGAAAGTCTCAGAGTATCGGGTCGTCTTGAGTGACCAGTGGAACCGACCAATCTGCAGCGCAGTCGCTGAGATATGATAATACGAAGGCTACTTTGGTTTGGTCGTTAGGAAAGGCCCCCAGTCTGCAAAGGAAATGTAAACGGCATTGATTCATGAATACAGCAAATCTTCTGGGGTCCCCCGCAAAACGTTCAGGTGGGGCCAATGGCATATTTCCCAGTAGATTAATTTGCACAGGGTTGCTTGAAACCATTGGGGCGGGAATACCCCCCAAACCTGGTAGAGGAGTTTGTCCAGCTTGACCTTGCAACAACTGCCTGGCAAGGTCATCAGTTTGTTCCTTAGATACAATTAGTTCCCTCCTGAGAGCGTTTGTCTCCTGACGTGCGGAATGCACTTCGGCCCGTAATTGCCTCAATAGGTGGGCCAGCTGATCGGTTTCGGAAGTCTCCATAGCGTCCGGGTGGGAAATTGTAGGAAGTCTTCGGTTCTGTAACGCTCACCTGACTCCCACGGAGACGCTGACCAGGTCTGGGCTGCTGCGGCCTCTTCTAAGGTGATGCGCAGGACTCGGAACACTGACTGGGCCGGACCCCCAAACCTCGCCTGTCTGATGCGTAGGAAGATCTTTCTGTAGATGGGGGGGAAAAGGATTTTAATCACCTGCGGAGTGACGAGTCGAACCCTTCCTTTCCCCTTTTACTCTCTCTTCAAACCACCTCTGAACCTTCCCGTTAATTCTCACCTTAAGATTTGAAATGATGAGCTCTACATCCTGCTTCTGGTGCAGGGGTGCGGTAGAATCCAGTTACTTCACTGGTTATTGGACGGGCATTCAGGTCCAGTTGCTTCACTGGTTTTTTGGATGAATAAGGCGCTTTCGTAAGTATATGACTTATCAAGTTCAAGGGTTGTTCTCCCTTCCTTTTTGGCCTTTATTTTCAATGGACTGCTTTTAGTCTTTTAGCGCAGGTGCAGAGCGAAGATTCCACGTAGAGAAGACAATTTGCTGTGGATAATTCTGGTGAGCTTATGTTGGGGTGGTTTTTCTAATGTCTGTATGTTCACCCACTAATACGCATGTTCTTTTTTCCCCATAGGGGCCGGGGCGCGGTACTGCCAAAAGGCGTGCCGACCCGAGATGAGGAAGGATTCTCCCCCACCAATCGCCAGGTAAGCCTTCTGGCAAATCAGTTTTTTTCCCCAATGTTTTCTCTGGCTCACCTTTTGTTCTTCTCTTTTCCTTCCTAGGTGCTGGAATGCAGCGGAACGTGCGGATGGTCGTAGGAGTATGGAATTCCTTGTGGACAGGTGAGTCGAGCGCAGCGCTGCAACGAGCAACGCGAGGAATCCAAAAATAATATCCAATATCAGGTAATGTCCTTTATTCACCTTCTCTTCCTCTCTTCTTCCTTTTAGGTGTTCCAGGACTGAAGCAGGCATGGCTGGAGTCAGGATGCAGGAGCAGACACGGTGAGCGTCCAGCTGCTAGGAGCAGAGCAACGCGAAGCGTGAGCTGCTGTCTCGGCGTGGCTTAAATAGCCTCCAAAGAAGTCCCAGTATGTATCCTTCCCCAATCAGGTATGTATCCTTCCCTGACCACGCCCGAGTGTCAAAATAGTCCCACAGGTAAAGTAGTTCCTTTCAGGCCTCAAAGAGGTCTGGATCTGGCAGCATGGTCTGCATCAGGTAAGTCCACCAAAAGAACTCCCTTTATGAGCCTGGCGCCTATGGCGCCAGGACTGATGTCCAAAATGAGCCTGGCAACAAAGGAGCTTGGACCGTGTCCAAAGGGCCCCTATTTGGGGTTGCTGGACCTTCCCTTGCGTACCTGATGTGTGCTTCCGGGGCTGCCGGTCTTGGACTGGCTCTCCGGGAGTATGCATTATGACAGCTTCTTATTCCTCATCACCTGCTGCTTACTTATAGCCATTCAGAATTGATTATTTGTGGGGGTGCTGTTGCGCACGCGAGAAAATGGCGGCTCTCGTGTGAGCTCCGGCAGAACTAAGGGCCGCAAGCCAAAAAAAGACAACTTGCCCGACCCGGTTTCACGCGATTTTGGAGAAGAGAGGATAACAATACCACCCGACCACCCACACGAAATCTGGGATTGATCGATGCGGCGGTTCCGGAGATAAAAGCCCGGCGGTCCCACGCAGCAGCCTGAGACTTGGCGGCTGACGAGAGAGGGGAGGAGTCCCGCCCAGGGGCAGCGGGCGCAGCAGCAGCGGACCTTTCGCTTCACCAGCTATCCAGCGGAGGAGAGTTGCGGGCGCTCCGACCATCGTGGAGCGCCCGCTGACCCCATCGGCCTTCATCGCGCCGGCAACATGAACACGTGATGGCCCGCCCCTGGGTTGGGCCGCGGCTGAAGAGGTAAGCCCTCCCCGCTTCCTCTGCATATCATTGCCTGTTGCGCACCCTGCGGACGACGCTGCGACCCCCCCAGTGGACAAGGGGGCTAGCGGACCGGACACTCAGTGCTCCTGCAGTGTCTCCGCAGCGTGGGAGGACGGTCCCGGGGCCGAGAAGCTCACCTTCCTTCCACCCCCTCACCTCCCTTTGGCGCCACTGGATCCTCACCTCAGTTCGGACGGTGGGCTCCGCCACGCGATGAGTGCACGGGAAGGCCCTTCAGTGCCACACAAGTAGCGCACAGCTACAACAAAACCTTTTGGTACCCAAGTGCGGTAACAGATATTTTTTGCATCCCCGCAATAAATAGCGGGCCTGTACGAAACACCGGGGACTATCATTACAGCATTGGCTGAGTACCGGTTCCGCTGCTGCTCCGTCCGAGGTGCCGGGAAGGTTAGGCAATAAAACTTACAGCGAAAAGGTGGCAGAACTATAATAACCCTCCCCCTGAGCACCGAGATACCCATATCTGGACCACGGACGATAAGAGCTCGGAGGCGCAAGTCATTAATCCGGCAGCAAGACGGATCAGCTCCCAACATTGTCACGTAAGATCATACCAGGAAAGGGAAATATAACCACAATCACATTATAACTGGGGGGAAGAGGTCTAAACCACACACGTCTGAGAGAACCCCCAGACCAGAGACGATGCCCAAAAACTTTGGACCAAAGAAAAGCAGAGGGACCATTGATAAATACACGACCACGATGCAGAGAGAAACGGAAACCGACGGAGACGAGGTAACGCCTGTGCGTGAGAGTCAGAACCCCCCGGCCACCATGATGGATCGGCAGGCAGTTTTTCAGGCGATGCAGCAGGGATTCGCGGCCCTCACGGACAAGCTGGATGGCATCATGGCAACAGTCGCCAATATAAAAACACAACTAGACAAGACAACCACTCGCATGACCGAGGCGGAATCCAGGATATCTGGCACTGAGGACGCTCTGGAGGCCTTGAAGAACACGGTATCCACAATGGCCATCGAACTAGGCACAGTGAAAAGCAAATGTGAAGATTTGGAGGCGAGGTCTAGGAGAAACAATGTCCGCATAATTGGTGTTCCGGAAGGGGCAATAAAGGGACCAATGGAGAAAGCGATAGAGGACCTTTTGCGCACACTATTGGGAGATCCGGGATGGTCGCCGACGTTCATAGTGGAAAGGGCGCACAGATCATTAGCCCCGAAGCCAAAACCCGGAGCATATCCCAGGCCCATTATAGCAAGCATGATGAACTACAGAGACAGGGATCTGGTTCTAAAAACCGCTAGAGTGAAACAGGAGCTAAAATGGGAGGCAAATGTCATCCGCATCTTTCCAGACTTCACCCTGGCGGTCCAAAAGGAAAGGAAACACTTTACAGGAGTAAAAAAAATGCTGCGTGAAAGACAGGTACAATATGCAATGCTCTACCCTGCCAGGCTCAAAATTCAACATCAGAATAAGCCATATTTCTTCACGTTTCACGAAGAGGCGGCGAAATTTATTGAAACGCATATTCCCCCTAATAATGGACAGACCTAAAGTGTGGACGATCTGGTCAATCTGAAACCTGAACACAGTTACCATGATCTCGAAATGCGAAGGAACAACATTGTCAGAAGCTTCCCTCCGGGAAGTTCATGTCTGGGATGCTAGAAATGAAAAGAAACATACATGTTTCAAACTACAACGGAAACATCATCCCAAAAACTCTAAGATGTGTGAGAGTAACAGGAGTGAACCGGACAGGATACTTATCATTAAAGTTGGCTCGGGCACTGGAGACGCCGCAGCCCCCCCTGTAGCAGGTGCTCGAAATGTTGTGGGGAGGGGAGGGATGGAAATGGACTGACACAGTTGAAGTTAAGGGAACTGTGAGGGAGGGGGGAGGGTCTAACTTGGGAATGTTGGGGAGTTGTTCTCAGAAGTTTTGTTTAAAAAACAAGGTTGCAAGGCAAAAAAGCACACAGGTTCTAAGCACTGAATCTATTGAGCCAAAAACGCAGACATACCGAGACACATGACATAGCATATACCTCATAGATAATGGATAGGCCTAATGCTGAAAACATTAATGTACTGAGTTGGAATGTTAGGGGTTTGGGCTCCAAGATCAAGACAAGGAAGATAATGGCCTACCTCAACAGACAAAAAGCCAAGATAATTTTCTTACAGGAGACACACACAGGCCCACGGCACGGGGAACTATTGATAGCAAATTGGGGCACTCATCAATACTTCACGACTTACTCCACTAGGGCAAGGGGGGCGGCGATATTAATACACAAAACGCTACCGTTTGTCTGTGAGGGGACCGAATGTGACCCTGATGGGAGATATGTTCTAGTACATGGCAGGCTATATGATAGAGAAATAGTTTTTTTAAACATATATGGGCCGAATACTGACCAGCCAGGGTTCTACTCCACAGTGTTTGAAGAACTAGCGAGATACCCTACAGCCCAAGTGTTATGCGGTGGAGATTTGAACACGATACTGGATGTACAGCTAGATCGTACATCGACGCAGGCCAGAACATTAACCAAAGCAGCACAGACAATACTCACACAAATGACAGATTTACAATTAAAGGATGTCTGGAGAACATTGAACCCGGGTAGCAGAGAATACACTTACTATTCCACAGTCCACGGTATGCACTCTAGAATTGACTTATGGCTAATAGACAATGAAAGCATGGCCTGGGTAACGAAAGCCCACATATTTCCCAGAACCTACTCTGACCATTCCCCGATACAACTAACACTGCAAATCCCGGACAAAACCAGCCCAAGGCCGCCATGGAGATTTAAGCCAGCAGCCCTAAGTGACATTGTATATAAAAATTCAATGGCGCAATATGTTCAAGAATACTTCGAGATCAATGAACATTCGGTCTCAACCCAGGCTACACTTTGGCAAGCATTCAAAGTCTGCATAAGGGGCCATTCGATATCCATCGAAGGGGGAATCCTTAAAGATATTAGGGCTAGACTGGAAAGACACGAGACGCAATTGTCATCACTACAGACCCAGTATACCATTACCCCGACCCCACAATTGGGCACTGAAATTAAGACCAAACTAGAGGAGTACCTAGAAACAGCAGACCAAGAGATAAGATATTTCGACAGGCCCATAGCAGCACGTAGATACGGTGAAGGGGAGCGCCCTGGGAGACTACTAGCCAGAGTTGTGCGGGGAGAAAGGGGCCCCACTAATATACCCTGTATACAAAGAGACAATGGTACAATATCAACAGACCAGAATGAGGTAAAAGACACATTTTACAAGTTATATAAAGAACTATATTCCCCCCAGGGCACAGTCACAGACATCGAGATAGAACAATACCTATCCAAAATACCGACAACACTCATTGCAGAATCGACGAGGGAACTACTAGAGGCACCCATCACTGAGGCTGAAATAAATATGGCAATAAAAGCTCTTCCCCAACAGAAAGGCACCAGGTGCAGATGGGCTGGGAGCTGAATTCAATAAAGAGTTTAGCCCAATCCTGACTCCCAGATTACATGCTGTCTGGGAGGAAGCTCTGAAAATGGGAGAACTCCTCGAAACCCCCAGGGAAGCAATAATCACACTCTTACTTAAACCCGGCAAGCCTCCAGAAGAATGTAGATCATATCGCCCATTATCACTAAAAAATATAGATGCCAAGATCCTGGTCAAAGTACTAGCGGCAAGACTTACACCATACATGCCATATATGATACACGAAGACCAGGCAGGTTTTATTATGGGTAGATCTACAGCCACTAATATCAGACGGTGCCATCAGATAATTACGTCTATACCGGCCACCACTCGGGGTCGCGGTATCCCTAGATATGAAGAAAGCATTTGACACAGTCTCATGGCCCTTCCTTTTTGGAGTGCTGCGCAACTACGGATTTGGCCCAAACTTCATAAAGTGGATTCAGGTGCTATACACATGACCATATGCAAGGATCAGGGTGAATGGAACCCTCACAGACTTATTAGAACTGTTGGGAGGTTCCAGACAAGGTTGCCCGCTCTCCCCCCTGCTTTTTGCCCTGGTGATAGAACCACTAGCAGACATCCTTAGATCTCGATACAGCTCGTTTGGGTTATACCTCGAAGGAAAACTACAAATCATAACGCTATATGCAGACAACATACTTTTATATTTAAAAAACCCAGACAGGACGATAGGCAAGATCCTAGCAGAGGTCAGGAAGTTCGGCGAATACTTGAGACTACACATCAACCCCCACAAGTCAGAAATATTTCCGCTCACAGACGCCACAACACAGCCCCGGAAACTTCACGGACTCATATGGAGTCCGATACACATAATGTATCTAGGGGCCCACATAGCCAGAACAGCCCAACTATCCCGAGCACTGAACTACACGACACTAGGTGAAACACTATGTGCAAAAATGAAACAATGGACCGTGCTCCCAATATCAATGGCAGGACGGATAGCCTTAATCAAAATGGTGATACTACCGAAACTATTCTACCTCTTTACCACAATCCCAGTGTGGCCAGGCCGTGCTCTGTTCACCAAAATAAATAGCGCCTGTATAGTATTTGTCTGGGGCGGACACCCCAGATTGAGCTGGAGAGTCTTGACAGACACATACCCAAGGGGAGGACTTATGGCGCCAGGCATGGAGCTCTATTATTTAGCTGCACAGGCACAGCAGGCAGCCAAATGGGCCACATGTTTTCTTAACCCTACTGACATAACCGGGTCGCCGCAGGAAAGAGAGGCGGTAGAGGCGCTGCAGAAGATGACTAGACCCACCCCGAAGCATTACAATACGATCAACCCCTCCAGAGTCACAATCACAGCATGGTCCAGAATTGCCGACATGTTTGGTGTCAATAAACTGTATCATCCGAGTATGCCTATATGGGGAGATCTACAAACGCCACTCAATAATGAAAGTGAAATAGCTAGACATTGGAGCAGCAAAGGTATCACACAGTGGGGGCAGCTGTTTTCGGACCAACACTTTAAATCATGGGAGGATATTAAAGATACGCTGGGCAATACGTACACACATAAACAGCAATACCACAAAGTCGCAACCTTCACACAGCAAATCCACCCAACATTTCCAGAAGAGCCAGAAATAAACATGCCATTAGGCTATATATTCACAGGAGGAACCCAGAAGGTTACTGCATCTGCACTATACAAAACTATGATACAAACACGCCCAGCAGTAAACCACACAGCTAAAGGGAGATGGGAAAAAGATCTGGGCCAACAGATAGACGAACAAGAATGGGCCCAGATTTGCGGACTGACTAAATGGATATCATGCAACTCAAGGTTTAAATTGATACATTATAAAATAGTGCACAGAACACACTACACTCCATTAAAGCTTAAGAAAATATATCCTACCTCAAAAGGTGCCTGTCCAAGATGTAAATCTGAGGATGCGAATATATATCATATGCTATGAGCCTGCACCAAATTGAGGCACTATTGGGAAGAGGTATGCAAAGCACTTAACAAAATGGCAGATCAACCAGTGATATGGACACCTCGTACTTGCATGTTGGGGGCAGAAGGGAAAATGAATCCGATGTGGCGGAAATTGCTGAACCTGAGTTTACTCATAGCCAAAAGGGTCATACTAATGAGGTGGAAGAATGCACAACCCCCCACAATAGACGACTGGAACAGGGACATGGTCTGGATTAATAACACTGAAGAACTGTATATTGACTCAGTCACCCCACGAAGTAGACCCAGAAACATATGGTCACGATACAAGCAATATTTGTCTGAACTAAATGAATCAGAACAGCTAGACACGGAAAGCAACTAAATTATATATGTAATATGTCTGTACAATCGTAAATTGCTAATGTATGTGCATAACCTGTGAGCAAATATAAATAAAGTTGTAAAAAAAAAAAGAATTGATTATTTGTGGGTTGAGGGAACTTTGCAGGGGGAAATCCTAACTTGAGTGCTAACCATCCTAAATTAAAAGTGTTCCTATTCTGCTTTGCTGTGTATGTACTCCACTAAAAAGTCAAACCCAGTGCATTGCTCACATTCCCATTTGTAACTATCACTCCATTAGTGATTGCTGCCCTATATTAAAAGTGTGTGGTTTCTTTTGAATTTTAAATAAATAAATAAATATTGCATTTGACCAACCAGCCTGGTTCATGGTCCATTGTGACCCGGAGTATTTGAAAAGGGGGTGTGATATGAGTGGTGTACCATCCCAAAATTTAATCCACATAAATAAGGAGAAAAGCACCTCAGTTAGGCAATACATACTAGGCCTAGACCACGGTGTGCGTGTCGTCTGATTGAAATCCTTAACAAACCATCAAGTCGAACGACAGGACTGAGCCACTCTGGAATACAGCTAAACTCCCGTTAGGGAATTACCCAGAACCAGGCCTCCTCAACCTGAGGGAGTTCTTCTTTGCAATACACCCCTCTGCTGTTTGAATGTATTTACAGACAGAGGTGTTGATTACACAAGAGAGCAGGGAACACCCACACCGATGCTGTAAAATAGAAAATACAAACAGGTTAACACATAGACAGAACAGGGCATGAGAATTACCCAAAAAGATACTGTGTATACCTCTAATATTGGTGGCTTGGGCATGTAGTATTGGACCCTATGGAAATCAAAGAACACTAGTGTAAACTCTCTATTCTGAATACTGGTGGTTTGACTATGGGAGTAGTGACTAACAAGAATGACTTACCCCCCCCAATGAGTATGGAAATGTCTTGGAAGATGCAAAGTCAGAAAATAACGGCAAGAATAAATAATAAAAAGGAAGGTAAGTTAAGGAAATCTCCCAGGGCGGAACGAGGGTCCCTACTAGGTTTGGGGTGGTGCACCGGGCAGCAAAGCATTCATTGATGCACGTGAATTGTGTCCAAATCCTTCCAGTTGAAGTAGGAAATTCACAGGTAAACAACAGACTCCGGTAAGTGTGTATGACAATACAGGCAGCAAAGTCCAAAAATGGGTTAGGGCTGTTCAAGAGCACAGTAGCTTACTGAGTGTGGATGTCCTTGTGCGACAAAATAATTCCAGGCAAGGCACGCAGTGACAAATGTGTAGCGGGATACACGGTGGCCAAGAGCAGGTTCAAACAAGGTACGTGGTGACCAATGTGTAGCGGGATACACGGTGGCCAAGAACGGGACTCCAGGCAGAACTGCGCTGGTAGCGTGGTGCTTGTCTGGGAGGAGCTGGATTCCAATTGAGCAATGTGGGTAGGAAGCGTGCAGCGAAATACACGTGGACCCCGCTGGAGAAAATGTAGTATCTGGGCAAAGGCACAGAACATTAAGCAGAGGAAGTCTGTTTCACTTTCCGGGTCGTCAACGTTCATATCGATTTAATCCAAGGTAAAAGACAAGGCAAGTCAGGTAGCAAAACCGGGTCTTGAAAGGCAATCATTTTCAGAATGGTGGTAACGCTATGATTAGAAGCAGCGTTGTGAAGGAGTTGCGTTGTTTTATGTGGACCTGCGCTGTGGTCGGCTGGCTAGTCACATGACGTGACCGACGCTCCTGTGCAGTGGACGTTGATGTAAACAAGCGTCTCCTAGGCAATCTCCAACGTTTCCAGAAAGGTGAAGCCAGGCATCTTGAGAGAAATAAACACTCCCTAATGCAAGGGGCGAAGAGTGGAAGGAGACCCAGATGTAACAAGCTCTCACGGCTTCCTCAGCACTGTGGTGCGCACCTGCCACCGCCAAGCCTTTTACAGTGGGTAAAGTTACACAAAGGCACGCTTTCCGCTGCACGACCCCTGCAGCTGAAATCCCAAGCCCATATGACCCTCTGAGGACTGACATCAACTTCTGTCGCCACTCTGGTCCCGGCGTCTTGGCTCTTCCTTTATTTCTTCCTCTGCTGCTTCTTGGAAGCTTTAAAACTCAGCCAAACACTACTACCACTGCCCTGCGGCTACTTCACCTTCTTCCATCTTGGTCTCTTGGCCTGCACCTCAGGGGGTCTTTTATGCCTCTCAGCCACCCTCAGATGTGGGTCATCAACCCTAATGAGCTGCATTGCACAACCTTGTACCTCTGCAGCCCTCGTCTTCATCCCAGTACTCAGGGAATTGTGGGACCTGAAGTCCCTAAACCAAAGGTCACTCCTTTTCGCATCTTCTATGTTACAGTGTGCTGTTAAGAGATTGGGTCTCTGGGGAAATTATCTAAAGGGGTCTCACATTCCTCCTGGCCTGTTGCCCCTTCCATGTGATCCTCCCGGCTAACAATGCCCCCAGTCAGGATTCGAGAGCATCTGCCTTTCCCTGGCCACAAGAGATGGGTTCCAGACCAGGTTTCCTGACCCTGGGGGCGGTTATATGAAGAAGGATCACATGGGAGGAGATAGCTTCCGGGAGACGTTTTGACTGCATTGGACAAGATGCAGTATTCCTCCCTTTCCCATGAGGAAGAACCCCTAATACCTGAGTTTCTGATGGCCTTTTATCATTCTGCGGAAACACCCACCTTGGACTCAAACACCTACAGCACATACACAACACCTTTTTCTGGTATGCCTTCATATGAGAACCCAATGGAAAACCAAATAAGAGTTTAAAAATCCAATGTCATCTATGGACTCCAACTCCCATAATCACTCGGGTACTGATGTGAGGAAGAGAAGTAAGGAGCAGTAACATAGTATGCATAGTAACAGGACCTCAAAGTACCATCTGCAGACTAGTTATTTTGCCATACCTGCAGTGTGCGGGACATTTAAAGAAGAAAAGCACGCTATAGAGGAGAGGATGGAGGAAAAGCCATGGAGACGCGAGGAGCTGGGCAGAAGCGTATGCATTTCAGGCCGCTCCTGGAAGCAGCGCTCATTCGTCCAGAGCGAGAGAGGAAACCAGCGTGAAACTGCAGGGCCACACCAAACATCAGAGAGATCTCTGCTGACTCCAGGAAAGAAAGCAAATGAGTCAGCTATTCCACAGAGGCACAGGCAGAGTTCAAAACGCGGGAAGAAACCAGTGAGTCTACCCAAAGTAGCTGGGGACCCCGGTGTGTTCCGACAAGCGTGCCAACCCATATTTGATAAATATGAGATTGCTAATAATGAAAAGAGCAAAAGAAGAATGTTTGAATGCAGTCAAGACATGTAATATTGCAGCACCCAATAAGAAGCTACAGCTCCTCCTTGCACCCTTTCTTGTTTTGTTTATAGTATGAGGACCAGGATAGGATGTTTTGGACACAAGAAGGACAGATTATTATTTATGAATTTCCTGGCACAGACAGATCCTTAGTTTTGCTTTCTAGGTAGGGGAAATCCTCTTTAGCATAGGGCTAGAAAGGCATTTACCCAACCTCTTTTTATTTAATGAAAGTCTTTGTTTAAAACATGAATACCTTGTGTCCGCCTCTCATTGCTGACCCCTCATATATGGTGTCAGTAGTGGTATGTGGCTCAATTGACATAAATTGGGGGACCCTTCTGTGTGAAAAACCTAGTAAGCGAGCCTCCGATCCCAAATTGCCACTGAACCATCTATAGGATTTGACTCAAGCAGTAGCAGGGGAGAAATGATTCAACCTGGGGACAGAGTTTTAATACCAACATACTTAGTCCTAATTCCCCCTCCTAGAACCTACATTAGACTTGCCTCTAAGTCAGAAGAGATATACAAGTATTAATGCAAAATAATGGCAAAGAAGCCTATTAAATCAAGGCGGGGGAAAAAATAGCACAAGGAATTTTGGAGAAGGCTCTGTTTTCTAAACCCCAAGAGGTTAAGTCCTCTAAAGAAACCGAAAGAGGAACCAGGAGGTTTGCAGAGGCAGACCTAAAACCCCATGTTAAACCAGAGGTATAGTTCCACAGAGGAAGAAACTGAAGTAATCTCTGACTTAGCCTTTGCTCAAAGAAATGATCCCTTGCTTGCTGAACCTTTCCTTCAGGTTTTACCCAAAGAGGAGGAAAGGGACAAGGGTGGTCCATTTATTTTCTTGAAGACCAAGCTGTTGTATAGAGGGGATATTGGACCTGACATACCCCTACATCACATATTTTAGTACCAAAAAGCTATAAGAAAATTGTGTTGGAGATCACCCAGTCTCACCTTATCGGCAGAGATTTAAGGACAGCCAAGACCCAGACACAAATTCCGAACCGCTTCTATTGGCAGGGGATAAACGCTGATGTAAAGAACTTTGTAGGCACCTGTTCCCTATGTCAGAAGACCAGTATCCAAATGCCCCCTCCAGCTTCATTACAGCTCTTATCCATTAAAGACATTCCATTTTCACGCATATGTATGGATATAGTTGAACCCTTAGAGCCATCAAAGTTGGGAAACCGATACACACCGGTAATATTAGACTATGCAACACATTACCCTGAGGCTTTTCCTTTACAGAATAACACAACTCAACAAATTCTCAAGCGTTTAATTCAATTCTTTTCAAGAGTTGGTTTTCCAAAGAAGATCGTAACAGATCAAGGATCTACCTTTATTAGTAAAGAGAAGCAGCGTTGTCAAGGAGTTGCGTTGTTTTATGTGCACCTGCGCTGTGGTCGGCTGGCTAGTCACATGACGTGACCGACGCTCCTGTGCAGTGGACGTTGATGCAAACAAGCGTCTCCTAGGCAATCTCCAACGTTTCCAGAAAGGTGAAGCCAGGCATATGGAGAGAAATAAACACTCCCTAATACAAGGGGACTGCAAGGGGCGAAGAGTGGAAGGAGACCCAGGTGTAACAAGCTCTCACGGCTTCCTCAGCACTGAGGTGCTCGCCTGCCACCGCAGAGCCTTTTACAGTGGGTAAAGTTACACAAAGGCACGCTTTCCGCTGCGCGACCCCTGCAGCTGAAATCCCAAGCCCATATGACCCTCTCAGGACTGACATCAACTTCTGTCGCCACTCTGGTCCCGGCGTCTTGGCTCTTCCTTTATTTCTTTCTCTGCTGCTTCTTGGAAGCTTTAAAACTCAGCCAAACACTACTACCACTGCCCTGCGGCTACTTCACCTTGTTCCATCTTGGTCTCTTGGCCTGCACCTGAGGGGGTCTTTTATGCCTCTCAGCCACCCTAGATGTGGGTCATCAACCCTAATGAGCTGCATTGCAAAACCCTGTGCCTCTGCAGCTCTCGTCTTCATCCCAGTACTCAGGGAATTGTGGGACCTGAAGACCCTAACACAAAGGTCACTCCTTTTCGCATCTTCTATGTTACAATGTGCTGTTAAGAGATTGGGGTCTCTGGGGAAATTATCTAAAGGGGTCTCACATTCCTCCTGGCCTGTTGCCCCTTCCATGTTATCCTCCCAGCTAACAAAGCCCCCAGTCAGGATCAGAGAGCATCTGCCTTTCCCTGGCCACAAGAGATGGATTCCAGGCCAGGTTTCCTGACCCTGGGGGCAGTTATATGAAGAAGGATCACATGGGAGGAGATAGCTGCCGGGGAGACGTTTTGACTGCATTGGACAAGATGCAGTATTCCTCCCTTTCCCATGAGGAAGAACCCCTAATACCTGAGTTTCTGATGGCTTTTTATCATTCTGCGGAAACACCCACCTTGGACTCAAACACCTACAGCACATACACAACACCTTTTTCTAGTATGCCTTCATATGAGAACCCAATGGAAAACCAAATAAGAGTTTAAAAATCCAATGTCATCTATGGACTCCAACTCCCATAATCACTCGGGTACTGATATGAGGAAGAGAAGTAAGGAGCAGTAACATAGTATGCATAGTAACAGGACCTCAAAGTACCATCTGCACACTAGTTATTTTGCCATACCTGCAGTGTGTGGGACATTTAAAGAAGAAAAGCACGGTATAGAGGAGAGGATGGAGGAAAAGCCATGGAGACTCAAGCAGTAGCAGGGGAGAAATGATTCAACCTGGGGACAGAGATAATACCAACATACTTAGTCCTAATTCCCCCTCCTAGAACCTACATTAGACTTGCCTCTAAGTCAGAAGAGACATACAAGTATTAATGCAAAATAATGACAAAGAAGCCTATTAAATCAAGGCGGGGGAAAAATAGCAGAAGGAATTGTGGAGAAGGCTCTGTTTTCAAAACCCAAAAGGTTAAGTCCTCTAAAGAAACCGAAAGAGGAGCCAGGGGGTTTGCAGAGGCAGACCTAAAACCCCATGTTAAACCAGAGGTATAGTTCCACAGAGGAAGAAACTGAAGTAATCTCTGACTTAGCCTTTGCTCAAAGAAATGATCCCTTGCTTGCTGAACCTTTCCTTCAGGTTTTACCCAAAGAGGAGGAAAGGGACAAGGGTGGTCCATTTATTTTCTTGAAGACCAAGCTGTTGTATAGAGAGGATATTGGACCTGACAGACCCCTACATCACATATTTTAGTACCAAAAAGCTATAAGAAAATTGTGTTGGAGATCACCCAGTCTCACCTTATCGGCAGAGATTTAGGGACAGCCAAGACCCAGACACAAATTCCGAACCGCTTCTATTGGCCAGGGATAAACGCTGATGTAAAGAACTTTGTAGGCTCTTGTTCCCTATGTCAGAAGACCAGTATCCAAATGCCCCCTCCAGCTCCATTACAGCTCTTATCCATCAAAGACATTCCATTTTCATGCATATGTATGCGAGGTAAAGCAAATTCTTCGAATTAAAACCTTGGATACTTCTATACCACCCTTTGGTTGAAAGATTCAATAAGACCGTAAAACATATCTTAAAGATACTGGTTGAAGTAGATAGAAAGAATTAGGATGTTATGACACCATGGACCCTTTTCGCCATAAGAAAATCACCACAGGTATCCACAGGATTTTCTCCATTTGAACTTTTATATGGGGGAGAACCGCCTGATGTCTTAGATATGTTGCGTGAAACCTGGGAGGAACGAGAAAATGCTACTTTACCACTATCACAGATTGTACAGAGAGTAAAAGAACATGTGATGGTGGTTAGATCCATAGTGCAATCTAACATGATTAAGTCTCAGGAACATCAGAAGGACTATCATGATAGAAAAGCTGTATTTAGATTATTTTGTATTCGACAGAAAGTCCTAGTTCTCCTCCCTTCTACTGAAAAAAAATGCTTTCAAGATGGCATGGTCTCTACCAGATAATAGATCTGGTCATCCCTTATGATTACATAATCTCACAACCTGATAAAAAAATCAAGACTCACATTTATCACGTGAATCTTCTCAAGGAATGGAAACAAAATCCCATTGAAGACACTACTGTAGTCCTAACCAGCCTACTATCTGATGAAACCAGCCTGAATACTTGAATTCCCTGTGATATAGCTCAAACCAAAAAGAGGATCTAATGGACCTCTTAGAACAGGTCCCTGATGTGTTTAGAGACGAACCTGGAAGAATAAAAGCGATATACCAGTATATATATACCCCTCTGGGAACAGTGATACATCTGAAGCCCTTCCGGATACCTCGGACTACAAAAGGCATAATTGAAGAGGAAGCAGAAAATATGCTAAGGGCAGATATTACCGAGCCCTCTCACAGCCCATGGTCATCACTGATTGTGTTAATTACTAAGTCAGATGAATCGTAAAGGTGTTCTGCATTGATTTCAGGAAGGTAAATGTGGTCTCCCAATTTGATAGCTAACCCATGCCCAGAATTGATGATCTTATTGATCGATTGGGGTCCGTTGTTTAGCTCTCCACGATTGATCTAACTAAGGGGCACTGGCAAGTCACTGTTAACCCAGCCGATAAACCTAAAACTGTTTTTTTTGCTCCCTTCAGGCTTTTCCAATTTACAGTATTGCCTTTTGGCTTTCATGAGGCACAAGCTACCTTTCAAAGGTTGATGGATCAAATTCTCCACCATGTGCCTCCTTCTGTGGAGCATACAACGATGATGTCATCATTCACAGAAAGACTTGGAAGGAGCATATTCACCATCTGTGTTTGGTTACTACGGCACCACGAAAAGCTGGACTCGCAGCAAAACCTAAGAAATGCCATCTAGCTAGATCTGCAGTCAAATATCTTTTTTTTTTTTTAGGGAACAGACTAGTTCAGCCCCTGACAGAAAAAGTTAAAGCGGGGAAACAAACCCCAAAACTAAGGATCTACGAGCATTTCTGGGTTTAGTAGGATAGTACACGCATTTTATCCTTAATGTTTCATCTATAACATCTTGTCTTTGTCATGCATCAGCCCTAGAGATGTTGGAATAGGTGGAAATGCACCTAATGTGGATGCCTTGGTTCCACATTAACGGTCTATGCCTCATCCAAAATGGCCACCGGAATGTACATTACGTCCGTAACATCGGTAGCTCGTTGCGTTGTATCGTCCTTGGACCAAGATGCTGCTAGTCCCTGTTTCCTCTCAGAGACTTTCATTTTTTGCCTCATTTTCTCCTTGTTATTCTCTGCCTTCCTGTTCCCTGTTGTTTCCAGCACGCCTTTGGATCTGCTATTTTTGCAAGGTAATCTTTGTGGGCATTCCCTCTTTTACTTTTGCACCGTAGCCTGTTACCTCTCGACAGTCTACTTCCGACTTCTTTTCTTTACTTACCTCATCTGCCTTTTTCTCCGTAGTAGCTCTGCTGGTACTTTGGTTATCTTTTCTGTCATTTCTTTGCAGTATAGCATTCTATTTCTCGAGCATACACTATTCTTTTCTTTCGTACCCCTTTACCGCTCTTAGTGATTCAAACTCTGCCCCTTTGTTGTCTTTGTCCTTTTCCTCTGCAGATTCTGTCAGTCATCCGGTGCTCTCTTGTTTCCCGTCTTCTTCTAGCCTATCATCCTATATTGCAAAGACACTTGTAGTTATTTTCAATTCTGCCGGTTACTTAATGTTCTCCTAATTCCTGCCACGATCCAGTCCGGAGGACTTTTGTTATGCAGTCTATTCTGCTACATCGGTTCTGAACATTGTAAATTATAGATTCTTTGAACATTGAAGGAATCCTTTGGATTTACACCGTCATCTGCAAGCAAGGACTTACCTATACCTCACAGGTTTTTTTTTGCATCTTTGCCTTTTTTCCCTGAATTGGGAGCTTGCTCCTTGGGGGTCCTGCGGACCTGGTTCTATTCAGGTCAGGGTGGCCACAGAGAGAGCGCACCCCTATCTACACCAGAAAAAAGACAAGAATAGTAAAGAACTAAGAAGACCAAGGAAGAAGAAGGACTCTTTAAACACAGAAAGTTCATTTGAAGAGACAAGTGAGGAGGAGTTAAGGGAGGTACAAGCAAATTCCGACAGTATACAACGCCAAGAAAGACCAATGGCATCCTTGGAACAGTTTCAAGAGCTTTGTAATGCCATCCAAGCTCTTCGAGTTGATATGCAGGCTCTCCAAGCATAAAACACAACGCTTAAACAACAAGTAGCAGCCCGAGAGGAAGGTAGAAGTGACCTACCACCTATGCTGCTCTCATTCGGCAAATACGATGGAAATCCCAGAATGATGAAAGAATCTTTGGACGCCTGTTCAGTGTATTTTTCATTTAGGCCCAAGACTTTTGAGACAGAGAGATCACGAGTGGACTTTATCATCTCTAATCTGGTTGGTAGTGCTTTGTCCTGGGCAACTTCCTTGGTCACATCCCAGGATCCTTCAGTCAATAATTACGACCAGTTTGTACTTAATTTCAAGACATGTTTTGAACGTCCAGAGGTTCGATTCTCGACGTATGAAGCCTTGCTGGATGTTAAACAAGGAAGTCAAGACGTCCAGTCTTATGTTACCCAATTTCAAGGGCTTGCTAAATCAGCAGGATGGCCAGATACGGCTCAACAGACTATTTTCCGTCGCGGTTTACATGATGATATCAAAGACGAGCTTGCCAGAGTGGCCAGACCAAATAACTTTCAGGAGTTAGTGACCCTGGTTCTCCAGATTGAGTTCAGACTACAGGAAAGGCGCCAGGAGCATAGAAGAGGCAGAGGATATCCCCTCATGTACAATCCTCCTCCCACTTCAAAAGAAAGATAACTAACGGAAGAACCAATGCAGATTGGTGCAACAAGAGGGCCACTAACACCAGAGGAAAGGAAGAGAAGGCGTGAACATAACCTCTGCATGTATTGAAGATCTTCCAAAAATCAGTTGCAAGATTGTCCTGAGATCCCTCAACGGCGTCAGGGAAAACGCCACAACCTGTTTCTTAGCAAGGGAGATTTTGGGGAAACCTGCTCAAACCCTTGCATTGTCACCAGAGCCAGCGAAGATGGAGTAGAAGACAACAGACTGATGGCATTTCAGATCTCTTTGTTCTCGCAATCAGAGATTCCTTTTCAAGTACTGACAATGTTGGACTGTGGAGCGGCAGGTCATTTTATGGATATTACCTGAGCACAGGAGAACCACATTCCTCTCCAAGAAAAGAAGAAGGCCGTACCAGTTGAAGGGGTACACGGTCATCCGTTATCTTCTGGACCTTTTACACTGGAGACTTTACCCATTCAGATATGCATGGGAGCGCACTCAGAGACTCTCATTTTTGATGGCATTAGAGCGGCTCATTTTCCTTTGCTACTAGGCATTTCTTGGTTAAGACGACATAACTCTCGGATTGATTGGGGTTCCAATAGATTGAGTTTTGACTCAGATTACTGTGGTGAACATTGTATGAAAGAATCACAAATGAAGGTTCAGTCCGCCTGTATGAAGATCCAACAATGTATTTCCATTTCTACAGTACCTGTACACTATCAAGCCTTTGCAGAGGTTTTTGAGGACGTTATCCTGAGACTCCTCCCACCTTACCGTCCAGAAGATTGTAGCATCGATCTAGAGGAGGAAGCTCCACTTCCTTTTGGGAGGATGTTCCCATTGTTTCTATTTGAAAAAACAGCTTTGAAGGAGTATCTGGAGTCCAATCTCAATAACGGTTTGATTCGAGAATCCAAATCTTCTGGAGGGGCATCTTTGTTTTTTGTCTCCAAAAAAGACTCCAAGGAACTCTGTCCTTGTATAGATTACAGGGGTTTGAACAGTATTACTATCAGAGACAGATATCCCATGCCTCTCATTGGAGATATCATAGAAGCTTTAAGAGATTCACAAGTGTTTACTAAATTGTATTTAAGAGGCGCTTACCATCTGTTAAGAATAAAGAGTGGTGTTGAATGGAAGACCGCCTTTAGAACACCACTGGGGTTGTTTGAATATTGCGTGATGCCTTTTTGTCTGGTCAAAGCCCCAACGGTGTTCCAGAGATTCATAGACAAGGTGTTTGCTGACATGTTATACGTGTCAGTAGTGGTTTATATTGATGATATTCTAGTCTTCTCTGCCACACTGAAGGAACACCGTCTACATGCCAAGGAGATTCTGCGTAGATTGAAGGAACATCAGTTGTACGCAAAACCTGAAAAATGCACATTTGAGGCTTCCTAGGTTCCATACCTAGGGTTCATATTATCCGCCAAGGGTATAAGGATGGACCCAGAGAAGGTTAAGGCTATAACACGATGGCCTGAACTAACGTCAGTTAAGGAGGTGCAAAGATTCCTTGGTCTGTCAAACTTCTATCATCGGTTCATCCCTAATTTCTCAGATCTAGTACTGCCTCTCACCTCTCTACTCAAGAAGGGAACAGCTTTCAAATGGCATACTGATGCTCAAACAGCCTTTGTGCGGCTCAAAGAACTGTTCACTACAGCACCTGTTTTGATGCAGCCAGACCAGTTTAAACCATGTGTTCTAGAGACTGATGCCTCAAGTGGGGCTTTAGGTGCTGTTTTACTACAGGAAGACCAAAAAGGTCAAGAGCATCCCATCGCCTATTACTCTCGAACCTTCTCTTCCAGTGAAATGAATTATTCTGTACTAGAGAAGGAGTTGTTGGCCATGAGAATGACTTGTGAAGAGTGGAGGTTTTGTTGCAAGGGGCCTCACATAGTTTCTTGATTCGCACTGATCACAGAAACTTAAAAGTACTTCAGCAGATGGAGCGCAGAAACTCCCGACATGCCAGATGGGCCTATTATTTTTCTAACTTCGATTTCAAGATCACATATATCCCTGGTACTCAGAATAGTGTGGGGAGCTGGCCTGAAGATATAAAGGGTACTATGGAAATGGAAAGGCTACTACCCAAACACTGATTCCTTGCAGAGGTCAATACATTTCTTCATGAGGTGCAAGGTGATCTCCAGTCCTGTACTCACGAAGAGTTGATTTCTTACAGTCTACAAGAAAAGAAAGGACTATGGTTTCATGGATCTGCTCTCTTCTTACCCACAAAGTCTCTTCAAGAAAAGGCTATGCGGTTTTGCCATGACCTACCTTTAGCAGGCCTCAAAGGACAAAAAGCAATGTACGAACTGGTAACCAGAAGCTTTTGGTGGCCATCAGTGCGATCCGATCTCAACACCTATGTGTCATCTTGCCCAGTTTGTGCCAAAGGGAAGGTATCTCGACAAAGGCCCTTAGGTCAGTTGCAACAGGCAGTATTACCTTTCCGTCCTTGGGAGAATTTGTCTATGGATTTCATTATGGGTTTACCCCCATCTCATGGGAAAACCGCCATTTTGGTTACGGTCGACTCTTATTCCAAGTTGGCAAATTTGTCCTCCCTACCTTGCGTATCCTGTGCTTCTAAAACTGCAGCTGTATTTCTTAGTGACATTGTGAGGTTACATGGGATTCCCCGAACTGTAATCTCCGATCGTGGTACACAATTCACGTCCAGATTTTGGTCCTCTCTTTGTGATAGACTTGGTATCCAAAGGGCACTCTCCTCTGGTTATCACCCGCAATCCAATGGACAGACGGAGAGACTTAATGCCAATCTTGAGCAGCATCTCTGTTGTTTTTGCAACAGAGAACAAGACGACTGGGCAACTCTCATTCCCATGGCAGAATTTGCATATAACAACACTTTGCGTACGGCTATTGGAATGGTACGGCTATTGGAATGATCCCTTTCCAGTCTACTTACGGTTACCATCCTCACCATTTGCCCGATGTAAATCCAGCTGCCTCAAGGTCACAGGCGGTGGATGGTCTGTTGTTCGATCTCAATAAGACCCACAAAGAAGCTCTACAGTCTCTGGAGGAGAGTAGAAGGAGCTACGAGACTTATGCTGATTCCAAAAGGAGACCCAATCCTCAATGGAATCCGGGAATGCGAGATACCTTCCTCGTTGGACACACTTAGGCAAATTTTCTCCACGATATATTGGGCCTTGCCAAATGGAGGCCAGGATAAACCCAGTCGCCTTCCGGCTCAAATTGCCTCACAGTCTCAGACGTGTTCACCCTGTGTTCCATTCATCCCTGCTCAAGGCTTGTGTTAATGACCCTTATAACAGGTCTACCAAGAAGAAGTTGGGTTCAGCACCCTCGGAACCAGAGGAATATGAGGTTGCCAAGTTGATAGACTCCCGTTACAGACATAGTACCTTGTAATATCTTGTCCATTGGAAGGGATATCCCAAGACGGAGGGAACTCGGGAACCAAGATCCCACATACATGCTCCTAGATTGGTACAGCGGTTACACAGGTTATACCCTGGACAGCCCAGAGGAATTGGCCATCGAAGGGGGCATACTGTCATGCATCAGCCCTGGAGATGTTGGAATAGGTGGAAATACACCTAATGTGGATGCCTTGTTTCCACTTTAACGGTCTATACCTCATCCAAGATGACCGCCGGAACCTACATTACATCTGCAGCATCGGTAGCTCGATGCGTTGTATCGTCCTTGGACCAAAACGCTGCTAGTTCCTGTTTCTTCTCAGAGACTTGCTTTTTTTGCCTTGTTTTTTCCCTGTTATTCTCTGCCTTCCTGTTCCCTGTTGTTTCCAGCACACCTTTGGATCTGCTATTTTTGTAAGGTAATCTTCATGGGCATTCCCTCGTTTACTTTTGCACCGTAGCCTGTTACCTCTCGACAATCTACTTCTGACTTCTTTTCTTTACTTACCACGTCTGCCTTTTTCTCCGTAGTAGCTCTGCTGGTACATCGGTTATCTTTTCTGTCATTTCTTTGCAGTATAGCATTCTATTTCTGGAGCATACACTATTCTTTTCTTACCCCTTTACCGCTATTACTGATTCAAACTCCGCCCCTTTGTTGTCTTTGTCCTTTTCCTCTGCAGATTCTGTCAGTCACCCGGTACTCTCTTGTTTCCCGTCTTCTTCTAGCCTATCATCCTATATTGCTAAGACCCTTGAAGTTATTTTCAATTCTGCCGGTTACTTACCGATCTCCTAATTCCTGCCACGATACAGTACTGAGGACTTTTGTTATCCAGTCTGTTCTGCTACATCAGTTCTGAACATTGTAAATTATACACTCTTTGAACATTGAAGGAATCCTTTGGATTTACAACATCCTCTGCAAGCAAGGATTTACCTATACCTCACAGGTTTTTTTTGTTGCATCTTTGCCTTTTTTTCCCCTGAATTGGGAGCTTGCTCCTGGGGGGTCCCCCGGACCTGGTTCTATTCAGGTCAGGGTGGCCAGCGAGGGAGCTCGCCCCTAGATACGCCAGACAAAAGACAAGAGTAGTAAAGAACTAAGAAGACCAAGGAAGAAGAAGGACTCTTTAAACACATAAAGTTCATTTGAAGAGACAAGTGAGGAGGAGTTAAGGGAGGTACAAGGAAATCCTGACAATCTTATTGATAAACTCAAAAATGCTGAACCTCAGAAAACTAAATGGCATAACAAAGATCAATTGTGCTTTGGCAAACTCAAACATATTTTGTGTGGCGAACCTGTGTTGAAGGTGGCAGAGTTCAACAGAGAGTTCATTCTGCAAACAGGTGCCTCTCATGTTGTTCTATGTGCTCTTCTTTCACAAGACCATCCTCTATTTAAGTAGGAAATTATTTCCAAGAGAGAAAAAATATGCAACTCTTAAACTAGAAACCTTGGAGATCATGTGGGCCATAACATACCTCAAATATTATCAGACAGGCAGAAAATGTAGACTTGTTACAAACCATGCCCCACTAACTTGGATGAGCCTCCGCAAGGCATGGAATGCTCTTCTGGAGAGCCTGCGCAGTGAAGAAATACTCACTGTTTTTGGGAAAACTCACCACAAAGCAGAACCGACCAGGCCATTGCTCAGAATACTTTGGGATATATTGACCCACTCAACGGCATTGTCCCACATCACTAAGCTGCATTTGCACAGAAACAACCACAAAAGGGTTGCTCTGGCTCCTGTGAGCGCCATAGCTCAAAACTGCGTTTTGCAACAACAATAGAAATGGCTGCACCGTCCTGCCAAGCACACATCGGGCAGGATAGAACCAGGGGGCACATTAAAGGAGATTGCCAGTGGGTTCCCACATAAACAAAAGGAAGAAAGTGGAAAAAGCAGTGTTGCTTTGCTGCAAAAGCCAAAATCTCCATTGAAAAGAAACCCTTTTTTACCTGTAAAAAAATGCAGTTTTGACGCTAATTCCCCTTGTTCATTAAAGCCACTGTGATTAATACACCCTACCAAGCCCTGTGTGTCTCACTGTGCCTCAGCAAAACTAGGCATGATTCTGAAATGACAAGTCCAGTCAACCCAACTCTTAAAAAAAATCAACCAGGAACTTTACTTTTACTTACATGGGAAACGCATTAATTTTCTTTGCAAAAGTATCCAAAACTCAGCTGTTCAGAGAGAGACTCTAACTAGCTGTGCCATATCTGTGTCAATGTATCTGTGCTGCAGACCAACTCCAGCATTCAAGAGAATAACTATAGCTGCAAGACAGTGTGTGAATCTGCTGGAGATGAAAAGTTGAATTTAAGAAGGAAAGGCCAGCTGCACCACGTGTAAAAAAATGGGTTTTTGCAAATTAAAGAAAAACAAATGCATGTGTGTTGGAACAGTACACTGGTGAATGAAAGCCTGCCAGTCTTTAGCAATATGAAGGGGTTTGTTGATGGTGAGACTATATAACATGGGTTATCTTGTGCAACCGGCTTGCTTTAATTCTGTATCTAAGATCAGAAAATTTTAAAAATATGGTAGCTGAAGCTGCAAGTTGAAAAACAGGTTTTCTGCTTGGAGGGGTGGCCCCAAAAGGAGGGCTCTCTCTCAGCAGATACTGACAACCCCCTGATAGTTACGCGGTTGAACAGACTTTTGTCTCTGCCGGGACCCAAACAATGAAGCTCCCAGGGAAGGAAGCCTGAGGTGTGAAGAGGGCAATATAACTTCAATCAAGGGGGAAAACCCCACCATGCTCTAAAGGAAATGACAGTTGGCAGCAGTGAAGGACAGAGAAAAAATGGACCCAGGAACAAAGAGACTGTCATTTGGTCCCAAAGACTATTTCAGGAATAAACTTTAAAAACGTCTATCTTTGCAGCAAGACTTTAAAAAATTGTAAAAATGTCACAGTTTAAAAAAAATGTGCTTTCTTTTGAGACATGGTAGAAGTCACTGACACCTCCAGGGGCAGAAAGGGCAAAATATTGAGGATACATCGAAAAGTATTAATGTTGCAAACATACATTTTTGTACATACATCCCTTGGGATAATTTGCATCTGTGCATAAAGTTATGGAATTTTAGGCCGAATCTTTAATGCTAAAAATGACCAAAATGTATCAGAAGGGCGAAACAAGGTCCCACAGACTTGAGGATTGGACTGATATGTGTTGCAGATAATATGTAACCTGGGTATATAATTTACTAAGAGATTGCAATTGTATAAATGTCTGTTTTTGGCAAAACCGGAGTTTAAGTAAAGAAAATGTGGGAGTATTTTGGACATTGTAAAACTCACCTCATAAATCTGACATCATTCTCTTGGAAATCCAACCAGTTGAGAGCAAGGCGGAGACTAGCACCTCTGCCCAATCCAAGTAGTTTAGGGGCATGCTTGGTTAACCCTGCCCAGCCTACACTTTGATGATGTCATTGTGAACTATAAATAAGGGTCCCTGACAAGACTCTCGACACACACTCTTCCTGATTTCCTGCGCTGCGTTCCTGTTCCCGTCATCTTCCTGATCCAGACTCCAACAACAAGGCCAAGCATTGCGGATCCTACTCCAGGGCCCACTGCAGCACCCAAGCAGTGCTGATCCCATTCCCAGCAAGGCCTCCAATATAAAAAAACCCACTACATTTCCCATTAGCCAGGGGAAAACTGTGGTACCTTTGGCATCCTGATCCAGTTTGGCTTGCTGCCACTCACTGCATGCTGCTGCAATCCTGCTACCCTGATGACCTATGGTATCCAGTGACCAGAATTGCCAGTCCAGAAGTGCTACCTGGTAACCAGAACCACCCAGCTGTTTGCCAGGCACCCTGCCGTGTAGTGACCGGAACGCTGATGGTCCAAAAATCCTAAACTAAAGTGGGCGGTGAGTATCAATAGAAATCCATAGACATCCATAGTACATCTAAACCCATAGCCTATCTTGTCTTTGTTCTCATTCCAGTCTCTGTCACCCTATCCTTATCCTGATATCTTGTTCAAACTGTCACAATCATTCTTGCAACCCTGCCCTTGATTTCTAGTGCTAGCGCCATCTCTTTAGTAATTTTTCTTGTGAAATCCTAAGCCATTAATCCTATTTCGAGTGTTCAGACTGGTTCCGTCAGGGTGGGCGCAGGGGCAAGAGGGTTGAACTCGTGAATCAACCCTGGAGCTTACTGTGTCCCTTCTTGGTGGCCTACCCTGAATACTCTAATGTAGAGTAAAACTATTCTTGTCACAACTGATTTTTCTTCTTTTTTGCGCCTTCATTTACTCAAAGTGCACCTTCTTAGATCTTGCATAACTCATTCAATTTACCAGCTAGAGACTTACTTTCCCTTCCATAGTATACCTGTGATCTATAGCTATCCCCCAACACACATATTTTACCCGTTTTTCAAAGAAACCGTTTTAATAAATTCACACGAAAAACAGAAATATTTGCAAAGTTTCCAATGTGTCATTTTGATTGTCAACTGTTTTAAATCTTCCATTCATTTTTTGAACTGTATTGTCACAATCACAAGCACTGAAGGGAACAGAGATCGACACTCTCACCCGAGCCACGGACGCCAAATGAACTCGACCCTCTCACCGTGGTTGGCACAGGCGCCTGAGTAAGAAAACAGGTCGCCACGTGGCAGCCAATGGGGGGTAGAGGGGTTAGGGACAGGTTGTGGATATGGAGGGGAAATTAGGAAAACCAGAAAGAGGGTGAGGGACTCCTACTGTGGATGGGACCAGGACAGCACCAGGGAAAAACCCTACACTGTCTAACATGTAACAAACAATAATATTACCTACACATGTACTTGATTCCTGAATAGCACACCTTAGTACGTGTACTGTACCAGGTCCTGATTTACACAACACATAAGCAAGCACGATGAGAACACATAATGGCTTAGACAGTACACATGGCCCATAGGGCAGCGTTAGCAACATACAACATAAATGAAAGTCCCCTTAGTTTCATTCACTAGAGACATAACCTAGTCCATATGCAGTACTTTCTGCAGTACCACATGAATTGCCTTAGTTCCATTCACTAGAAACATTTCCTTGTCCAGATGCAGTATTTCCTGCAGTACCACAACACAAGCTTTGCAATATAGATGGAACACATGTGTAACCAGTAAACTAGTTTTGTTTTCCCCCACGATTGAATGTCAGAAAAAGAGGGCGTGACTTATCTCAGGTCTGGGGAGCCCCTCAGGACCTCCCAGACAAACATGGAATGGCTGCAAATCACTCTCAAGCAGTTTGGTAATTCCCTTGTCTCCCCGAGTACTTATCTTGAGTCTGGGAAGCCCCGAAGGATTTCCCAGACGAAGAACTGCAAGCGTTGAATTCTCCGGTAACTCAGCGCCCCTCCTGCTGTTCAGCGTCCGCATGTGAGGAAGCGATTCTCCTTTGCCTTGCATGCAAGTGATTTCGCCAGTGACTCAGCGCCCCTCCTGCTCCTGCTGTTCAGTGTCCGCATGTGAGGAAGCGTTTCTCCTTTGCCTTGCACGCGAGTGAAAACTCCCTCCGACCGCGACCGTCTGCCTCCTGCTGCACCGAAAACAATAAGCCACACCTGCCTGCAGCCGTTGCCGGCCTTTAAGCTGTAATTCATTCAATACAGCTGGTCAGGCGCGCGCACGGGCTGAACTACAAGGAAGCCCACAGGTTGCTGGGAACTGTAGTTTCCACGTCCTTCCCAGCACATACAGTCTCAATAGGCGTATTTCAACACTCCACGCCTTTGCCAACCCTGATTCCTGACATTACCTCCTCTTCCAGGGGTCCTCCCAGGACCCGGTTTACCCGGATTGCGTAAATGAAATTGTTTCACTAACCTGGGAGCATGGACATCTCTAGCTGGTTCCCAAGAACAGTCCTCAGGACCGTATCCTGCCCAATGAATTAAATACCATAGTTTTCGGTATCTTCTTTTGGAATCCACAATGCGTTTAACTTCGTATTCCATGTTTCCATCTTTCACTAGGGCCAGAGGTTTCTTCGTAGTTGTCCCTGGAGCTGCGGGTTTAAGCAAAGAAACATGGAATACAGGGTGTATATATAGAGTTTTTGGCAAACGCAATTTCATAGCTGTTGATGACATGCATGCAAGGATTTCATAAGGTCCAATAAATCTAGGCATACATTTACGAGATCCCACTATGGAGAGATTTCTGGTTGATAACCACACCCTGTCCCCTGCTTTATATGGTGGACTCTCCTGTCTGTGTTTGTCAGCTTGTCTTTTATAGGCTTTCTTAGCCTGTTCCAAATTAGTGTGCGCTTTCTGTCGGATCTTGAGAAGCAACTGTTTTCGGTCTTGTAACACTGGTAGATTCTCCACTTCAGGTAAATGTTCTGGTATCATATTTTGCTCATACCCAAATAAGCATTCGTTAGAAGACATCCCTAAGGACGTATGCACTGTATTGTTATATGTAAATTCAGCCAACCAGAGTGCCTGTACCCATGACTCCCAGCCATCACCTAAATAGCCTCTCAAGTATGGTTCGAGTGTTTGGTTGACTCGTTCTGTCTGGCCATCAGTTTGAGGGTGATAACTAGTAGAAAGAGCACAGTTGATTCCCAACATGTGACAAAAAGCACGCCAAAACCGTGAAGTAAATTGAGGACCTCTGTCCGAAACAATACTTTTTGGTAAACCATGCAGTCTGACCACATGCTGCAGAAATAATTCCGCTAACCTGCATGCTCCAGGTATGCCTTCAAAAGGAATACAATGCGCTTGCTTGGACAAAAAACCCACCACTACCCAAATCGTGTCAAACTGCTTATCGGGTGGTAGGTCGGTAATGAAATCCATTGATATGTGGGTCCGTACTTTCTCAGGGGTGGGTAATGGTTGTAGTAACCCTCTTTTCATTACATGATCTGCTTTGTTCCTCATACAATTCTCACATTTTAATATATATTTGCCCACATCTTGTCTCAATGTATCCCACGAGAAATATTTTTCTAGCATAGTTTGCATTTTCCTTTGACCAGCATGTCCTGCTAGGGGAGAATTATGACACCAATATAATGCTTTTTCTTGTACTTCCTTAGTAGGTAGAAATAATCGATCTGAAGTTGTTGAGGTGGTAATGCCCTCTTGACCTCCCCAATTAAGTTTGTGGTAATTGCTCCAATGATTTTCTCAGAGGGAATAATTGTTTTTACTTCACTCACCACACTCTCCAAATTTTGCTGCCTAGACAGTGCATCCGCCTTGCCATTATTCTTGCCTGGCCTGAATGTTACCACAAAACCAAATTCATTGAAATACTGAGACCAGTGGAGTTGTCTGGCACTAAGGTTGTGAGCAGTCTTAAAGTATTGCAAGTTCTTATGATCAGTGACCACCACTATCTGATGCTTAGCCCCCAATAGATAATGCCTCCACTCCAGAAAAGCGGATCGAATAGCCAACAACTCCTTATCCGTGATGGAATAATTCTGTTCACACCCTAATAACTTTCGAGACAAGAATGCCACTGGATGCCATACTCCCTCCTTATCCTTCTGTGACAATATAGCCCCCACCGCCAGGTTACTAGCGTCAGTCTCCACCTGGAAACCTTGGCTTGTGTCTGGATGTTTCAACACCGCTGCAGTCGTAAAAGCGACCTTTAAAGTCTGAAAAGCCTTTTCTGCTTCAGGACCCCAAATGAATGGTGTTGCCTTCTTAAGCAATCGCATAATTGGTGTTACAATGTCTGAGAAATTACTAATAAAGCGCCAATAGAAGTTGGCAAATCCTAAAAATATTGGACATCCTTGATGCATTGGTGAGACGGCCAATCTGTCACCGCGTGTACTTTCTTGGCATCCATCACTACACCTTCTGGAGTGAGAATAAACCCTAGAAACTCCACCTGCTTGGTGTGAAACGCACATTTCTCCAATTTTACACATAGTTGATACTCCTGCAACCTCTGAAGCACTGCCCTCACATGCTGAACATGTTCTTCTGGTGAGACTGAGTATATCAGAATGTCATTAATGTATACTATGACAAACACATCAATGAAATCCCTCAAGACTTCTTGCATAAAGAATTGAAATGCCGCAGGAGCGTTGCATAATCCAAACGGCATGACCAAGTATTCAAACAAACCAAATTTTGTCCGAAATGCCATTTTCCACTCATCTCCCTCCTGTACTCTGATCAACTGGTATGCCCCTCTTAAGTCCAATTTAGTACACATTTGTGCCTCCCCCACCTGATCCAGTAATACTGAAATTAGCGGTAATGGGAACCTGTTCTTAATGGTTACCTTGTTCAATGCGCGGTAATCAATACAAGTGCGTAATGTCCCCTCTTTCTTTGGGACAAAAAACAAAGGAGAGGAGACTGGGGATGTGGAATGTCTAATGAATCCCTTATCCAGCATTTCATCTAAATATTCTATAAAATGGTTATTTTCCATTTCTGTCACAGCATAAATTCTGCTACAAGGCAACTTCGCCCCTTCCTCCAATTCAATGACACAATCATATGGTCGATGGGGTGGCAGATGCTCCGCCCCACTTTTGTCAAAAACTTTGGCGAACTCTCAATATTGCAAGGGAATCCCTGCCTCCACTGTTCCCACCAACTGATTCCTCCCTTCTTGATCAACCAACCCTTCCAACAATTCCACCTCCGATGCCATATGTTCATGGCATTTCTGCTCTGTGAATTCAACAGTCTGCTTTTCCCAATCAATTCTGGGGTTGTGTTGCAAAAACCAAGGCATGCCTAATATTAAACCAAACTCGGGAGCAGCTATCAAATCAAAGGCAATGTCTTCTTTGTGCCTTGATGCAAATGTCATCCTTACCCTTTGTGTTTGTTTTCTGATAGGACCGGACACTAAAGGAGAACCGTCCACCGACTGCACCTCTTCCACTCTTGTTTTATCTAGTAAAGGTAATCCTAATTGGTGGGCCAATGTAATATCCACAAAGTTACCTGTGGCGCCTGATTCCACCATCGCCATCACCACCTGTTTAGACATCGCCCAACCTAATGTTATCAGAATATACAAATGAGATGTCTTACTCCCAACTGTATTTGCCACCAATTTAGGGAACTTTGCTTCCTTTGGGCCTGTCACCTGAGTTCCTCCTAAGGTCGGCACAATTCTTTTCCCGCCTCCTTCTTGCTTCGTTCCCCACCAGTACTTCTCTGCAGAGTGTTAGGACAGGTACGGATAAAATGACCTGCCTGTCCACAATATAAACACAATTTATTAAGCTTATGCTGTTCCTTTTCTGCCTCTGTTAAAGGTCCTCTAATACTACCGATATGCATTGTTTCCACATCACTACTCCTTCCTCCTCTACTCCTGTCCAATCTCACAAATGGGAGTGCTACCGGTTTTCTCTTGTCCCCCCTTCTCTCATTCATTCTATGATCTAATCTCAGGGCTAAATCTATCATTGCCGTACAAGTACCGGGTTGTGGTTCCACTTGCGCAATAGCATCTTTCAGTTTCTCCCGTAGGCCTTTATAAAACAGTACCTTCTGCTTCTCCACTGGTCATTCGGTCTCAATCACTAATCTATTGAACTGTAGCACATATGTAACCAAGTCCCGTGATCCCTGTCTTAATCCTAACAACTCCTTGTCTTGGGCCAATGAAACCTCCCTTCTATCAAACAATGTTCCAAATTCTCCTAAAAAATTATCCCAATTATATAACATGGGGTCATCTTTCTGTACCAAAGGCATCACCCAAGCTGCTGCATCCCCTGCCAAATAAGATATTACAAAGGCGGTTCTGGCTTGGATAGTCTCAAATGCCACCGGTTTGCATAATAAATTGAGTTTACATTGGGTTAGAAAGGTCATGTATTTTCTAGGATCCCCTGAAAAACGTTCTGGTGCTGCCAAGGGTACATTACTCGGTGGTTGAACAATAACCGTAGGATTGCCCCTTGTGGAGATGCCTGCAGATGTGGAAGTTCTGGGCCCCTCTAATGGAGTACTTTGCGCTATCAAACCGTGTACCTGCGCCTTCAGGGTGGCTGCTTCCTGCCTAGCAGTTGCTAATTCCAACTGAACATCCTGTAAAGCCTGTAGCACATCCGCTAAAGGTGGAGGTGTCGGTTCCATTTGGCTTATGTGGTTGTGAGTATCCCAATTTGGGGGTGGCTTATTATGTCGCAATCACAAGCACTGAAGGGAAGAGAGATCGGCACTCTCCCCCGAACCACGGAAGCCGAATGAACTCGACCCTCCCACCGTGGTTGGCACAGGCGCCTGAGTTAGAAAACAGGTCACCATGTGGCAGCCAAATGGGGGGAAGAGGGGTTAGGGAGAGGTTGTGGATAGGGAGGGGAAATTAGGAAAACCGGAAAGAGGGTGAGGGACTCCTACTGTGGTTGGGACCAGGACAGCACCAAGGAAAAACCCTACACTGTCTAACATGTAACAAACAATAATATTACCTACACATGTACTTGATTCCTGAATAGCACACCTTAGTACGTGTACTGTACCAGGTCCTGACTTACACAACACATAAGCAAGCACGATGAGAACACATAATGGCTTAGACAGTACACATGGCCCATAGGGCAGCGTTAGCAACATACAACCTAAATGAAAGTCCCCTTAGTTTCATTCACTAGAGACATAACCTAGTCCATATGCAGTATTTTCTGCAGTACCACATGAATTGCCTTAGTTCCATTCACTAGAAACATTTCCTTGTCCAGATGCAGTATTTCCTGCAGTACCACAACACAAGCTTTGCAATACAGACGGAACACATGCGTAACCAGTAAATTAGCTTTGTTTTCCTCCACGATTGAATGTCAGAAAATGAGGGCATGTCTTATCTCAGGTCTGGGGAGCCCCTCAGGACCTCCCAGACAAACATGGAATGGCTGCAAATGACTCTCAAGCAGTTTGGTAATTCCATTGTCTCCCCGAGTACTTATCTTGAGTCTGGGAAGCCCCGAAGGATTTCCCAGACGAAGAACTGCAGGCGTTGAATTCGCCGGTAACTCAGCGCCCCTCCTGCTGTTCAGCGTCCGCATGTGAGGAAGCGATTCTCCTTTGCCTTGCATGCGAGTGATTTCGCCAGTGACTCAGCGCCCCTCCTGCTCCTGCTGTTCAGTGTCCGCATGTGAGGAAGCGTTTCTCCTTTGCCTTGCACGCGAGTGAAAACTCCCTCCGACCGCGACCGTCTGCCTCCTGCTGCACCGAAAACAATAAGCCACACCTGTCTGTAGCCGTTGCCGGCCTTTAAGCTGTAATTAATTCAATACAGCTGGCCAGGCGCACGCACGGGCTGAACTACAAGGAAGCCCACAGGTTGCTGGGAACTGTAGTTTCCACGTCCTTCCCAGCACATACAGTCTCAATAGGCGTATTTCAACACTCCACGCCTTTGCCAACCCTGATTCCTGACATTACCTCCTCTTCCAGGGCTCCTCCCAGGACCCGGTTTACCCGGATTGCGTAAATGAAATTGTTTCACTAACCTGGGAGCATGGACATCTCTAGCTGGTTCCCAAGAACAGTCCTCAGGAACGTATCCTGCCCAATGAATTAAATACCATAGTTGTCGGTATCTACTTTTGGAATCCACAATGCGTTTAACTTCGTAATTCATGTTTCCCTCTTTCACTAGGGCCAGAGGTTTCTTCGTAGTTGTCCCTGGAGCTGCGGGTTTAAGCAAAGAAACATGGAATACCGGGTGTATATGTAGAGTTTTTGGCAAACGCAATTTCATAGCTGCTGATGACACGCATGCAAGGATTTCATAAGGTCCAATAAATCTAGGCATAAATTTATGAGATCCCACTATGCAGAGATTTCTGGTTGATAACCACACCCTGTCCCCTGCTTTATATGGTGGACTCTCCTGTCTGTGTTTGTCAGCTTGTCTTTTATAGGCTTTCTTAGCCTGTTCCAAATTAGTGCACGCTTTCTGTCGGATCTTGAGAAGCAACTATTTTCGGACTTGTAACACTGGTAGATTCTCCACTTCAGGTAAATGTTCTGGTATCATATTTTGCTCATACCCAAATAAGCATTCGTTAGAAGACATCCCTAAGGACGTATGCACTGTATTGTTATATGTAAATTCAGCCAACCAGAGTGCCTGTACCCATGACTCCCGGCCATCACCTAAATAGCCTCTCAAGTATGGTTTGAGTGTTTGGTTGACTTGTTCTGTCTGGCATCAGTTTGAGGGTGATAACTAGTAGAAAGAGCACAGTTGATTCCCAACATGTGACAAAAAGCACACCAAAACCGTGAAGTAAATTGAGGACCTCTGTCCGAAACAATACTTTTTGGTAAAACATGCAGTCTGACCACATGCTGCAGAAATAATTCCGCTAACCTGCATGCTCCAGGTATGCCTTCACAAGGAATAAAATGTGCTTGCTTGGACAAAAAACCCACCACTACCCAAATCGTGTCAAACTGCTTATCGGGTGGTAGGTCGGTAATGAAATCCATTGATATGTGGGTCCGTACTTTCTCAGGGGTGGGTAATGGTTGTAGTAACCCTCTTTTCATTACATGATCTGCTTTGTTCCTCATACAATTTTCACATTTTAATAGATATTTGCCCACATCTTGTCTCAATGTATCCCACGAGAAATATTTTTCTAGCATAGTTTGCATTTTCCTTTGACCAGCATGTCGTGCTAGGGGAGAATTATGACACCAACATAATGCTTTTTCTTGTACTTCCTTAGTAGGTAGAAGTAATCGATCTTGATGATACGGCGACCCGTGCCGCACCTTCCTGGCTGGATGACTGTCCTGCCACTTCTGAAGTTGTTGAGGTGGTAATGCCCTCTTGACCTCCCCAATTAAGTTTGTGGTAATTGCTCCAATGATTTTCTCAGAGGGAATAATTGTTTTTACTTCACTCACCATACTCTCCAAATTTTGCTGCCTAGACAGTGCATCCACCTTGCCATTATTCTTGCCTGGCCTGAATGTTACTGTCATGCCTGCGCCATGGGCGCATCCATTTACGCTCAATTTGGACTATATATTTATCATTTATTTACAACAGACTCTTGGATCCATCTATATTTACTTTGGGAACTTTATTTCCCATTTGCGAGACTTTGGTGCTTTATTATTATTTCCAACAAACTACGCATACCATAATGCACCTGGCTACAAGCATCGATTCCTGGCTGTTCCTATTGGTTATCAAAGGAACTACACCCCCCAGAAGCCCTAGAGACTTGCCCTGCTTCCACCAGCCCAGGAACAGAAAGGGAGGTGGCCGATTGCCTGCAGGTGTGCTTAGCCAGGTGCAACCAATTAGCCTGCCTCTGTGCTGGGCTAGGCAATATAAAGGCTGCTGCCTGCAGTGGCTCAGCCTCTTGCATCTGAGAGTCCTTCCTCCACCTTTTGCATCTTCCTACGGATCTTGTATGCTGCTTACCTTCACTCCTGCTTGGACCCTGCCTTGTTGCTTGCTCCACCCTGCTGCCTCCAGCCATAGCCTTCCAGGCTCCCTGCCTCACAGCCCTGCTCCTCTGGGCTCTCCACACCGCAGCTGATCACGCTCTGCTGCCTTCCAGCCTCCGCCCTTGCCCTGCCGGGCTCTCCACATTGCAGCCGATCACGCTCTGCTGCCCTCCAGCCTCCGCCTTTGCCCTGCCGGGCTCTCCACATTGCAGCCGATCACGCTCTGCTGCCTTCCAGCCTCCGCCCTTGCCCTGCCGTGCTCTCCACATTGCAGTCCATCACGCTCTGCTGCCTTCCAGCCTCCGCCCTTGCCCTGCCGGGCTCTCCACATTGCAGCCGATCACGCTCTGCTGCCTTCCAGCCTCCGCCCTTGCCCTGCGGACCCTCTACATTGCAGCTGATCACGCTCTGCTGCTTTCCAGCCTCAGCCCTTGCCCTCTGGGCTCCCTGCCCTGCAGCCTGCCTCACTCCGGCTGCCTTCAGCCCTTGTCTTCTGGGCTCCCTGCTCTGCAGCCTGCCTCACTCCGGCTGCCTTAGCCCTTGTCCTCTGGGGCTCCCTGCTCTGCAGCCTGCCTCACTCCGGCTGCCTTCAGCCCTTGTCTTCTGGGCTCCCTGCTCTGCAGCCTGCCTCACTCCGGCTGCCTTAGCCCTTGTCCTCTGGGGCTCCCTGCTCTGCAGCCTACCTCACTCTGGCTACCTACAGCCCTTGTCCTCTGGGCCTTCCTACTTTGCAGCTTATCACGCTCCGCTGCCTACTACCTACCTTTTCCGCTGGGTTCTCGGCCTAGCAGCCCTCTACAGTCCTCTGCTACGTTCTACGTTCAGCGGCCCTGTCCCTCAGGGTTCACTCCTTACTGCCCGGCCCTTACGGGATCCTTGCCGTGCAGTCTGCTGTACTCTGCTGCCCTAAGCCCTTTTCCTCTGGGCGTTCTACCTTACAGTCCTACTCCTGTGGGCTTACTCATTGCTTTCCTGCTCCTCTGAGCTCTCAACCTTGTTCCTTACTGTCCTCTGCTATCCTATCCTGTTACACGACTTTCCCTTCATTTCCTTCTGCTAGTTTGCTATCACCTCCTTACCTGGATTTGTCTGTAGTATCTTCTCTTGTACTGTTTGTAGACCCTTTTGTACAGAGCTTGTCTGTTGGTTCCCATCAGTCAACCTCTGCCCCTTCCCTTGTCTCGTTTCTACATTACAGACACCCATAGCTGCTGTTCCAAGTCATGAGCAAACAGCGTGGGCCTCTGTTATAGCAAACTGTGCAGAAGGCTAGAGTATTTCCAAGGTTCGTGGAATACTCTTTTCCTATATCTGCATACACCCCAAGAGGGTATTCATTCTGTATCTTTTCCCTTGCTACTCTTGCCTACTCTTCGTTCTCTTTCCTTTCCGCTGTGTGTGCTCCTATCTGTCCACTTTATTTGGCACAACCACCCAAACCCTTTCTGGGTGTCCTGTGCCACTCTTAATAGAGTGCCATCCCTGACAGAATGCAAGAGCCAAAAATTTCTTGTTCCATTGGCCGGAAAGGCACACACAGACCAAAGATGCTTTCCTTTCGAGTTAAGAAACCTTTGCATAAACCTATGGTTTCCCTAAAGTCAGCAAACAAGAACCTTAGTCTAAAGGACAGTCTCGCCTTAGTAAACAAAGATTTACAAGCACGGTACTATACTCGCTGGCTAGCTGACCCATCTTCCATGTACAATTATTATGACATTTGCGACTATGACCCGCAGTCCTTATCTGTTGCAGAGCTACAGCAAGAAAATTAATTCTTACAGATCTTGTTAAACCAAACAGTGAAAAACACTCCTGCGTCTTCTGACAAGCCTTCTAACACTGCAACAGCCAAGGATATAGCACTCATTGTGGGAGACTCTAAACCAGAATACGCTGTTGCCAGAGTGATATGCGCAAGATCAGCTTGGCAAGCTCCCCAGAATGCTGGAAACCCTTATTTGACAGGACAAGGCAGTCATTATCCTGAGGTTTGTGCATCTGGTCCTGGGTACAAAAGACCTATACTAACCATCGGTTATCTTAATGCTTCCACTGTATTTACTAACCACAATAACCCTAAGGTCAGTCTTCCCATTGCTACAACCGAATTCTCTGCCACACCAGCTTCTGAAGCTTTAGATCAAACTAAGGATACTTACCTGCTACACGAACAACTCCTACGCCTTAAAAGAAAGACCGAAGACCTCTATGATGACTTTGTTTATTTGTATTTTAAGAATCTTATGAAGGGACACAAGTCACCAGACCATCTGACACTATGTCCAACACCTGACATCTTATCTTTAGAGATCGACATGATAAGGCCTGGAATTGCCATACAGAAAAGTATACAGACTTATACCAAGCAGATGGAAGACCTAAATATAGCATATGTATCCCTTCTAAAGACTGACACAGCTCTTTCACCTTCCAGCCACAGAAACTCAGATTGTTGTACTGCCAGAAAAGAATTAACTCCTCCGGTGGGTCAAATCACGCACACAGCCATTACACCACAAAACAAGGGTGGTCTTCTGATTGGAAATCCCTCTGAGTCAAAGGATGGTTCCGCCCTCACCCTTGCCTATTGTCCAGTACTCACACTTACAACCTCTTCTGAAATGACAATGGCAGCTGAAGAGACTGGCGCAGTTCACACCGAGCATGCTGAAGTGGCAAGCGGGGCTTGCCAAAGTGTGGCTGTGCTATCAGACAACACTCTTGAGCAATCAACATCTTCAGTTTCTTCAATACCTCCTGAATCGCCAGTGGTTGTGGTACCCGATCTACCCGTAGTTGCAACACCTGAACTGTCTGTAGCTGCTACAGCACCCGAAGTTCCAACTGCAATTCATGATCTTCCTGCTGCTGTGGTTCCTAAACTCCCTGCCACATTTGAGACTCCTCAAGTCTCTGCTGCAAATCTTGAGGTTGCTATAGCTACTATGATTCCTGAAGCTACTGCTAATTCTGATGCTCCCGATGCCCAGATTTCTACTTCCTTCGCAGCTGTGCTCGCTGCAGCAGAATCCTCTGCTACACAACCTGATCCCTCAGTACCTTCTCTTCCTGATCCTACATCCGCTATGCTAACTGTTGCAAAGTCAGCGGAGGGTTTTTCTGTTAAGACTACTGCTCCAGTTGTTCCTGCTGGTGTATCTATAGCACTAAGACTGCCAGACTCTACTCTACCAGTCTCAGGTGCGTTCCAGCCCGCTGGCTCTCTCATGACACCCACACACCCAGTTGCTACAGCCTTGATACTCTCTACAGCCATTCAAGATCTCACTGCTGCTGTTACCTCTGAACTGTCTACTAATCATGGGAAAACCGCCGCAGTGACTCCTGAACTCTCTGCGGCTGATCCTAACGTTGTCATTGCTGCTCCGGATGTCTTCGAAAGCCTTCCTAAAGCTACCAACTCTGCTGTACCTATGGCTCCACTTTCCAGCACCATATTGTTGCCGTCAAAGCAAAATCTATCATGGAGCCTGCAGCAGTTTTTCGCAGTTCCTCTCTTCATGCACACACAGTTGAGGTCTGTGTTCCAAAGACTTTGTCTATTCTGATTTCTACATCAAAAGTTCAGAACTTTGGTACTATCTCCGTCATTCAAGACTCTCACCTTGCAACCCGTTTCTGGTGCTTCATGATGTGCCTTTTTGGAGTAAGACTCTTGTACGGTGTGACAGACATTCTTCCTATAGAACGGTCTTCAGGGAGCCTGGAGAGGGGCCTGGAGAGGGGCATACTGTCATGCCTGCGCCATGGGCGCATCCATTTACGCTCAATTTGGACTATATATTTATCATTTATTTACAACAGACTCTTGGATCCATCTATATTTACTTTGGGAACTTTATTTCCCATTTGCGAGACTTTGGTGCTTTATTATTATTTCCAACAAACTACGCATACCATAATGCACCTGGCTACAAGCATCGATTCCTGGCTGTTCCTATTGGTTATCAAAGGAACTACACCCCCCAGAAGCCCTAGAGACTTGCCCTGCTTCCACCAGCCCAGGAACAGAAAGGGAGGTGGCCGATTGCCTGCAGGTGTGCTTAGCCAGGTGCAACCAATTAGCCTGCCTCTGTGCTGGGCTAGGCAGTATAAAGGCTGCTGCCTGCAGTGGCTCAGCCTCTTGCATCTGAGAGTCCTTCCTCCACCTTTTGCATCTTCCTACGGATCTTGTATGCTGCTTACCTTCACTCCTGCTTGGACCCTGCCTTGTTGCTTGCTCCACCCTGCTGCCTCCAGCCATAGCCTTCCAGGCTCCCTGCCTCACAGCCCTGCTCCTCTGGGCTCTCCACACCGCAGCTGATCACGCTCTGCTGCCTTCCAGCCTCCGCCCTTGCCCTGCCGGGCTCTCCACATTGCAGCCGATCACGCTCTGCTGCCCTCCAGCCTCCGCCCTTGCCCTGCCGGGCTCTACACATTGCAGCCGATCACGCTCTGCTGCCTTCCAGCCTCCGCCCTTGCCCTGCCGGGCTCTCCACATTGAGTCGATCACGCTCTGCTGCCTTCCAGCCTCCGCCCTTGCCCTGCCGGGCTCTCCACATTGCAGCCGATCACGCTCTGCTGCCTTCCAGCCTCCGCCCTTGCCCTGCGGACCCTCTACATTGCAGCTGATCACGCTCTGCTGCTTTCCAGCCTCAGCCCTTGCCCTCTGGGCTCCCTGCCCTGCAGCCTGCCTCACTCCGGCTGCCTTCAGCCCTTGTCTTCTGGGCTCCCTGCTCTGCAGCCTGCCTCACTCCGGCTGCCTTAGCCCTTGTCCTCTGGGGCTCCCTGCTCTGCAGCCTGCCTCACTCCGGCTGCCTTCAGCCGTTGTCTTCTGGGCTCCCTGCTCTGCAGCCTGCCTCACACTGGCTGCCTTAGCCCTTGTCCTCTGGGGCTCCCTGCTCTGCAGCCTACCTCACTCTGGCTACCTACAGCCCTTGTCCTCTGGGCCTTCCTACTTTGCAGCTTATCACGCTCCGCTGCCTACTACCTACCTTTTCCGCTGGGTTCTCGGCCTAGCAGCCCTCTACAGTCCTCTGCTACCTTCTACGTTCAGCGGCCCTGTCCCTCAGGGTTCACTCCTTACTGCCCGGCACTTACGGGATCCTTGCCGTGCATTCTGCTGTACTGTGCTGCCCTAAGCCCTTTTCCTCTGGGCGTTCTACCTTACAGTCCTACTCCTGTGGGCTTACTCATTGCTTTCCTGCTCCTCTGAGCTCTCAACCTTGTTCCTTACTGTCCTCTGCTATCCTATCCTGTTACACAACTTTCCCTTCATTTCCTTCTGCTAGTTTGCTATCACCTCCTTACCTGGATTTGTCTGTAGTATCTTCTCTTGTACTGTTTGTAGACCCTTTTGTACAGAGCTTGTCTGTTGGTTCCCATCAGTCAACCTCTGCCCCTTCCCTTGTCTCGTTTCTACATTACAGACACCCATAGCTGCTGTTCCAAGTCATGAGCAAACAGCGTGGGCCTCTGTTATAGCAAACTGTGCAGAAGGCTAGAGTATTTCCAAGGTTCGTGGAATACTCTTTTCCTATATCTGCATACACCCCAAGAGGGTATTCATTCTGTATCTTTTCCCTTGCTACTCTTGCCTACTCTTCGTTCTCTTTCCTTTCCGCTGTGTGTGCTCTTATCTGTCCACTTTATTTGGCACAACCACCCAAACCCTTTCTGGGTGTCCTGTGCCACTCTTAATAGAGTGCCATCCCTGACAGTTACCACAAAATCAAATTCATTGAAATACTGAGACCAGCGGAGTTGTCTGGGACTAAGGTTGTGAGCAGTCTTAAAGTATTGCAAGTTCTTATGATCAGTGACCACCACTATCTGATGCTTAGCCCCCAATAGATAATGCCTCCACTCCAGAAAAGCGGATCGAATAGCCAACAACTCCTTATCCGTGATGGAATAATTCTGTTCACACCCTGATAACTTTCTAGAAAAGAATGCCACTGGATGCCATACTCCCTCCTTATCCTTCTGTGACAATATAGCCACCACCGCCAAGTTACTAGCATCAGTCTCCACCTGGAAACCTTGGCTTGTGTCTGGATGTTTCAACACCGCTGCAGTCGGAAAAGCGACCTTTAAAGTCTGAAAAGCCTTTTCTGCTTCAGGACCCCAAATGAATGGTGTTGCCTTCTTAAGCAATCGCATAATTGGTGTTACAATGTCTGAGAAATTACTAATAAAGCGCCGATAGAAGTTGGCAAATCCTAAAAATATTGGACATCCTTGATGCATTGGTGAGACGGCCAATCTGTCACCACTTGTACTTTCTTGGCATCCATCACTACACCTTCTGGAGTGAGAATAAACCCTAGAAACTCCACCTGCTTGGTGTGAAACGCACATTTCTCCAATTGTACACATAGTTGATACTCCTGCAACCTCTGAAGCACTGCCCTCACATGCTGAACATGTTCTTCTGGTGAGACTGAATATATCGGAATGTCGTTAATGTATACTATGACAAACACATCAATGAAATCCCTCAAGACTTCTTGCATAAAGAATTGAAATGCCGCAGGAGCGTTGCATAATCCAAACGGCATGACCAAGTATTCAAACAAACCAAATTTTGTCCGAAATGCCGTTTTCCACTCATCACCCTCCTGTACTCTGATCAACTGGTATGCCCCTCTTAAATCCAATTTAGTACACATTTTTGCCTCCCGCACCTGATCCAGTAATACTGAAATTTGCGGTAATTGGAACCTGTTCTTAATGGTTACCTTGTTCAATGCGCGGTAATCAATACAAGTGCGTAATGTCCCCTCTTTCTTTGGGACAAAAAACAAAGGAGAGGAGACTGGGGATGTGGAATGTCTAATGAATCCCTTATCCATCATTTCATCTAAATACTCTATTAAATGGTTATTTTCCGTTTCTGTCACGGCATAAATTCTGCTACGAGGCAACTTCGCCCCTGCCTCCAATTCAATGACACAATAATATGGTCGATGGGGTGTCAGATGCTCCGCCCCACTTTTGTCAAAAACTTTGGCGAACTCTCAATATTGCAAGGAAATCCCTGCCTCCACTGTTCCCACCAACTGATTCCTCCCTTCTTGATCAACCAACCCTTCCAACAATTCCACCTCCGATGCCATATGTTCATGGCATTTCTGCTCTGTGAATTCAACAGTCTGCTTTTCCCAATCAATTCTGGGGTTGTGTTGCAAAAACCAAGGCATGCCTAATATTAAATCAAACTCGGGAGCAGCTATCAAATCAAAGGCAATGTCTTCTTTGTGCCTTGATGCAAATGTCATCCGTACCCTTTGTGTTTGTTTTCTGATAGGACCGGACACTAAAGGAGAACCGTCCACCGACTGCACCCCTTCCACTCTTTTTTTATCTAGTAAAGGTAATCCTAATTGGTGGGCCAATGTAATATCCACAAAGTTACCTGTGGCACCAGATTCCACCATCGCCATCACCATCTGTTTAGACATCGCCCAACCTAATGTTACCAGAATATACAAATGTGATGTCTTACTCCCAACTGTATTTGCCACCAATTTAGGGAACTTTGCTTCCTTCGGGCCTGTCACCTGAGTTCCCCCTAAGGTCGGCACAATTCTTTTCCCGCCTCCTTCTTGCTTCGTTCCCCACCAGTACTTCTCTGCAGAGTGTTAGGACAGGTACGGATAAAATGACCTGCCTGTCCACAATATAAACACAATTTATTAAGCTTCTGCTGTTCCTTTTCTGCCTCTGTTAAAGGTCCTTTAATACTACCGACCTGCATTGTTTCCACATCACTACTCCTTCCTCCTCTACTCCTGTCCAATCTCACAAATGGGAGTGCTTCCGGTTTTCTCTTGTCCCCCCTTCTCTCATTCATTCTATGATCTAATCTCAGGGCTAAATCTATCATTGCCGTACAAGTACCGGGTTGCGGTTCCACTTGCGCAATAGCATCTTTCAGTTTCTCCCATAGGCCTTGATAAAACAGAACCTTCTGCTTCTCCACTGGTCATTCGGTCTCAATCACTAATCTATTGAACTGTATAACATATGTAACCAAGTCCCGTGATCCCTGTCTTAATCCTAACAACTCCTTGTCTTGGGCCAGTGAAACCTCCCTTCTATCAAACAATCTTCCAAATTCTCCTAAAAAATTATCCCAATTATATAACATGGGCTCATCTTTCTGTACCAAAGGCATCACCCAAGCTGCTGCATCCCCTGTCAAATAAGATATTACAAAGGCGGTTCTGGCTTGGATAGTCTCAAATGCCACCGGTTTGCATAATAAATTGAGTCTACATTGGGTTAGAAAGGTCATGTATTTTCTAGGATCCCCTGAAAAACGTTCTGGTGCTGCCAAGGGTACATTACTCGGTGTTTGAACAATAACCGTAGGATTGCCCCTTGTGGAGATGCCTGCAGACGTGGAAGTACTGGGCCCCTCTAATGGAGTACCTTGCACTAAAAAAACCTTGTACCTGCGCCTTCAGGGTGGCTGCTTCCTGCCTAGCAGTTGCTAATTCCAACTGAATATCCTGTAAAGCCTGTAGCACATCCGCTAAAGGTGGAGGTGTCGGTTCGATTTGGCTTATGTGGCTTATTATGTCACAATCACAAGCACTGAAGGGAAGAGAGATCGACACTCTCCGCCGAACCACGGAAGCCGAATGAACTTGAGCCTCCCACCTTGGTTGGCACAGGTGCCTGAGTTAGAAAACAGGTCGCCATGTGGCAGCCAAAGGGGGGGAATAAGGGTTAGGGAGAGGTTGTGGATAGGGAGGGGAAATTAGGAAAACCAGAAAGGGGGTGAGGGACTCCTACTGTGGATGGGACCAGGACAGCATCAAGGAAAAACCCTACACTGTCTAACTTGTAACAAACAATAATATTACCTACACATGTACTTGATTCCTGAATAGCACACCTTAGTATGTGTACTGTACCAGGTCCTGACTTACACAACACATAAGCAAGCAAGATGAGAACACATAATGGCTTAGACAGTACACATGGCCCCTAGGGCAGCGTTAGCAACATACAACATAAATGAAAGTCCCCTTAGTTTCATTCACTAGAGAAATAACCTGGTCCATATGCAGTACTTTCTGCAGTACCACATGAATTGCCTTAGTTCCATTCACTAGAAACATTTCCTTGTCCAGATGCAGTATTTCCTGCAGTACCACAACACAAGCTTTGCAATATAGATGGAACACATGCGTAAACAGTAAACTAGCTTTGTTTTCCTCCACGATTGAATGTCAGAAAATGAGGGCATGTCTTATCTCAGGTCTGGGGAGCCCCTCAGGACCTCCCAGACAAACATGGAATGGCTGCAAATCACTCTCAAGCAGTTTGGTAATTCCCTTGCCTCCCCGAGTACTTATCTTGAGTCTGGGAAGCCCCGAGGGATTTCCCAGACGAAGAACTGCAAGCGTTGAATTCGCTGGTGACTCAGCGCTCCTCCTGCTGTTCAGCGTCCGCATGTGAGGAAGCGATTCTCCTATGCCTTGAACGCGAGTGATTTCGCCAGTGACTCAGCGCCCCTCCTGCTCCTGTTGTTCAGTGTCAGCGTGTGAGGAAGCGTTTTTCCTTTGCCTTGCACGCGAGTGAAAACTCCCTCCGACCGCAACCGTCTGCCTCCTGCTGCACTGAAAACAATAAGCCACACCTGCCTGTAGCCGTTGCCAGCCTTTAAGCTGTACTTAATTCAATACAGCTGTCCAGGCACGCGCACGGGTTAAACTACAAGGAAGCCCACAGGTTGCTGGGAACTGTAGTTTCCACGTCCTTCCCAGCACATACAGTCTCAATAGGCGTATTTCAACACTCCACGCCTTTGCCAACCCTGATTCCTGACATGTATGCTCTTGCTAATTCATTGCTTGTGATTGTTAGTACCTTTACATTGTTGCTTTAATGAAGAACTTTATTTGTTTCAAGGTTTTTTCACATGTTCATTATTCTATTCATCCATCTCTGAGTGTCCTTTTTAATATTGCAAGAGTTCCAAATCCGTTTTTCACTCTTATTTGGGGACAGAAGGTCGGATTTGTATTCCGTTTTCAGCTTCTTATTCCTGATCACCTGCTGGTTACTTATAGCCATTCAGAATTGATTATTTGTGGGTTGAGGGAACTTTGCAGGGGGAAATCCTAACTTGAGTGCTAACCATCCTAAATTTAAAAGTGCTCAGATTCTGCTGTGCTGCGTATGTACTCCACTAAAAAGTCAAACCCAGTGCATTGCTCACATTCTCATTTGTAACTATCATTCGATTGGTGATTGCTGCCCTATATTGAAAGTGTGTGGTTTGTTTTGAATTTTAAATAAATAAATAAATATTGCATTTGACCAACCAGCCTGGTTCATGGTCCATTGTGACCCCGAGGATTTGAAAAGGGGGTGTGATATGAGTGGTGTACCATCCCAAAATGTAATCCACATAAATAAGGAGAAAAGCACCTCATTTAGGCGCTACATACTAGGCCGAGAACACGGTGTGCCTGTCGCCTGATTGAAATCCTTAACAAACCCTCAAGTCGAACGACAGGACGGAGCCACTCTGGAATACAGCTAAACTCCCGTTAGGGAATTACCCAGAACCAGGCCTCCTGTACCTGAGGGAGCCCTTCTTTGCAATACACCCCTCTGCTGTTTGAATATATTTACAGACAGAGGTGTTGATTACACAAGAGAGCAGGGAACTCCCACACCGCCGTGGGTAGTGACTAACAAGAATGACTTACCCCCCGATTAATGTGGAAATGTCTTGGAAGATGCAAAGTCAGAAAATAACGACAAGAAAAAATAATAAACAGGAAGGTAAGTTAAGAAAATCTCCCAGCGCGGAACGAGGGTCGCTACTAGGTTTGGGGTGGTGCACCGGGCAGCAAAGTGTTCATTGATGCACGTGAATTATGTCCAAATCCGTCCAGTTGAAGTAGGAAATTCACAGGTAAACAACAGACTCTGTTAAGTGTGTATGACAATACAGGCAGCAAAGTCCAAAAAATGGGTTAGGGCTGTTCAAGAGCACAGTAACCTACTGAGTGTGGATGTCTTTGTGCGTGCAAAATAATTCCAGGCAAGGCACGCAGTGACAAATGTGTAGCGGGATACACGGTGGCCAAGAGCGTGTTCAAGACAAGGTACGTGGTGACCAATGTGTAGCGGGATACACGGTGGCCAAGAACGGGACTCCAGGCAGAACTGCGCATGTAGCGTGGTGCTTGTCTGTGAGGAGCTGGATTCCAATCGAGCAATGTGGGTAGGAAGCGTGCAGCGAAATACACGTGGACCCCGCTGGAGAAAACATAATATCAGGGCAAAGGCACAGAACATTAAGCAGAGGAAGTCTGTTTCACTTTCCGGGTCGTCAACGTTCATATTGATTTAATCCAAGGTAAAAGACAAGGCAAGTCAGGTAGCAAAACCGGGTCTTGAAAGGCAATCATTTTCAGAATGGTGGTAACGCTATGATTAGAAGCAGCGTTGTGAAGGAGTTGCGTTCTTTTATGTGGACTTGCGCTGTGGTCGGCTGGCTAGTCACATGACGTGACCGACGCTCCCGTGCAGTGGACGTAGATGCAAACAAGTGTCTCCTAGGCAATCTCCTTGGTTTCCAGAAAGGTGAAGCCAGGCATCTGGAGAGAAATAAACGCTCCCTAATACAAGGGGACTGCAAGGGGCGAAGAATGGAAGGAGACCCAGATGTAACAAGCTCTCACGGCTTCCTCAGCACTGCGGTGCTCGCCTGCCACCGCAGAGCCTTTTACAGTGGGTAAAGTTACACAAAGGCACGCTTTCTGCTGCGCAACCCCTGCAGCTGAAATCCCGAGCACATATGACCCTCTCAGGACTGACATCAAATTCTGTCGCCACTCTGGTCCCGGCGTCTTGGCTCTTCCTTTATTTCTTCCTCTGCTGCTTCTTGGAAGCTTTAAAACTCAGCCAAACACTACTACCACTGCCCTGCGGCTACTTCACCTTCTTCCATCTTGGTCTCTTGGCCTACACCTCAGGGGGTCTTTTATGCCTCTCAGCCACCCTCAGATGTGGGTCATCACCCCTAATGAGCTGCATTGCACAACCTTGTGCCTCTGCAGCCCTCGTCTTCATCCCAGTACTCAGGGAATTGTGGGCCTTGAAGTCCCTAACACAAAGGTCACTCCTTTTCGCATCTTCTATGTTACAATGTGCTGTTAAGAGATTGGGGTCTCTGAGGAAATTATCTAAAGGGGTCTCACATTCCTCCTGGCCTGTTGCCCCTTCCATGTAATCCTCCGGGCTAACAATGCCCCCAGTCAGGATCAGAGAGCATCTGCCTTTCCCTGGCCACAAGAGATGGGTTCCAGGCCAGGTTTCCTGACCCTGGAGGCGGTTATATGAAGAAGGATCACATGGGAGGAGATAGCTGCCGGGGAGACGTTTTGACTGCATTGGAGAAGATGCAGTATTCCTCCCTTTCCCATGAGGAAGAACCCCTAATACCTGAGTTTCTGATGGCCTTTTATCATTCTGCGGAAACACCCACCTTGGATTCAAACACCTACAGCACATACACAACACCTTTTTCTGGTATGCCTTCATATGAGAACCCAATGGAAAACCAAATAAGAGTTTACAAATCCAATGTCATCTATGGACTCCAACTCCCATAATCACTCGGGTACTGATGTGAGGAAGAGAAGTAAGGAGCAGTAACATAGTATGCATAGTAACAGGACCTCGAAGTACCATCTGCACACTAGTTATTTTGCCATACCTGCAGTGTGTGGGACATTTAAAGAAGAAAAGCACGGTATAGAGGAGAGGATGGAGGAAAAGCCATGGAGACTCAAGCCTTAGCAGGGGAGAAATGATTCAACCTGGGGACAGAGTTTTAATACCAACATACTTAGTCCTAATTCCCCCTCCTAGAACCTACATTAGACTTGCCTCTAAGTCAGAAGAGATATACAAGTATTAATGCAAACTAATGGCAAAGAAGCCTATTAAATCAAGGCGGGGGAAAAAATAGCAGAAGGAATTTTAGAGAAGGCTCTGTTTTCTAAACCCCAAAAGGTTAAGTCCTCTAAAGAACCGAAAGAGGAACCAGGGGGTTTGCAGAGGCAGGCCTAAAACCCCATGTTAAACCAGAGGTATAGTTCCCCAGAGGAAGAAACTGAAGTAATCTCTGACTTAGCCTTTGCTCAAAGAAATGATCACTTGCTTGCTGAACCTTTCCTTCAGGTTTTACCCAAAGAGGAGGAAAGGGACAAGGGTGGTCCATTTATTTTCTTGAAGACCAAGCTGTTGTATAGAGGGGATATTGGACCTGACAGACCCCTACATCACATATTTTAGTACCAAAAAGCTATAAGAAAATTGTGTTGGAGATCACCCAGTCTCACCTTATCGGCAGAGATTTAGGGACAGCCAAGACCCAGACACAAATTCCGAACCGCTTCTATTGGCCAGGGATAAACGCTGATGTAAAGAACTTTGTAGGCTCTTGTTCCCTATGTCAGAAGACCAGTATCTAAATGACCCCTCCAGCTCCATTACAGCTCTTATCCATTAAAGACATTCCATTTTCACGCATATGTATGCGAGGTAAAGGAAATTCTTCGAATTAAAACCTTGGATACTTCAATACCACCCTTAACCTGATGGTTTGGTTGAAAGATTCAATAAGACCGTAAAACATATCTTAAAGATACTGGTTGAAGTAGATAGAAAGAATTAGGATGTTATGACACCATGGACCCTTTTCGCCATAAGAAAATCACCACAGGTATCCACAGGATTTTCTCCATTTGAACTTTTATATGGGAAAAAACCGCCTGATGTCTTAGATATGTTGCGTGAAACCTGGGAGGAACGAGAAAATGCTACTTTACCACTATCTCAGACTGTACAGAGATTAAAAGAACATGTGAATGTGGTTAGATCCATAGTGCAATCTAACATGATTAAGTCTCAGGAACATCAGAAGGACTATCATGATAGAAAAGCTGCATTAAGATTATTTTGTATTGGACAGAAAGTCCTAGTTCTCCTCCATTCTACTGAAAAAAAATGCTTTCAAGATGGCATGGTCTCTACCATGATAATAGATAATAGATCTGATCATCCCTTATGATTACATAATCTCACAACCTGATAAAAAAATCAAGACTCACATTTATCACGTGAATCTTCTCAAGGAATGGAAACAAAATCCCATTGAAGACACTACTGTAGTCCTAACCAGCCTATTATCTGATGAAACCAGCCTGAATACTTGAATTCCCTGTGATATAGCTCAAATCAAAAAGAGGATCTAATGGACCTCTTAGAACAGGTCCCTGATGTGTTTAGAGATGAACCTGGAAAAATAAAAGCGATATACCAGTATATCTATACCCCTCTGGGAACAGTGGTACATCTGAAGCCATACCGGATACCTGGGACTAGAAAAAGCATAACTGAAGAGGAATCAGAAAATATGCTAAGGGCAGATATTACCAAGCCCTCTCACAGCCCATGGTCATCACTGATTGTGTTAATTACTAAGTCAGATGAATCGTGAAGGTTCTGCATTGATTTCAGGAAGGTAAACGTGGTCTCCCAATTTGATAGCTAACCCATGCCCAGAATTGATGATCTTATTGATCGGTTGGGGTCCGTTGTTTAGCTCGCCATGATTGTTCTAACTAAGGGGCACTGGCAAGTCACTGTTAACCCAGCCGATAAACCTAAAACTGCTTTTTTTGCTCCCTTCAGGCTTTTCCAATTTACAGTATTGCCTTTTGGCTTTTAGGAGGCACAAGCTACCTTTCAAAGGTTGATGGATCAAATTCTCCACCATGTGCCTCCTTCTGTGGAGCGTACAATGATGATGTCATCATTCACAGAAAGACTTGGAAGGAGCATATTCACCATCTGTGTTTGGTTACTACGGCACCACGAAAAGCTGGACTCACAGCAAAACCTAAGAAATGTCATCTAGCTAGATCAGCAGTCAAATATCTTTTTTTTTTTTAAGGAACAGACTAGTTCAGCCCCTGACAGAAAAAGTAAAAGCGGGGAAACAAACCCCAAAACGAAGGATCTACGAGCATTTCTGGGTTTAGTAGGATAGTACACGCATTTTATCCCTAACTTTTCATCTATAACGCCTTGGTTCCACATTAATGATCTATGCCTCATCCAAAATGGCCGCCGGAACGTACATTACGTCCATAATATCGGTAGCTCGATGCGTTGTATCGTCCTTGGACCAAGACGCTGCTAGTCCCTGTTTCCTCTCAGAGACTCGCATTTTTTGCCTAATTTTTTCCCTGTTATTCTCTGCCTTCCTGTTCCCTGTTGTTTCCAGCACGCCTTTGGATCTGCTATTTTTGTAAGGTAATCTTCGTGGGCATTCCCTCTTTTACTTTTGCACCGTAGCCTGTTACCTCTCGACAGTCTACTTCCGACTTCTTTTCTTTACTTACCTCGTCTGCCTTTTTCTCCGTAGTAGCTCTGCTGGTACTTCGGTTATCTTTTCTGTCATTTCTTTGCAGTATAGCATTCTATTTCTCGAGCATACACTATTCTTTTCTTTCGTACCCCTTTACCGCTATTACTGATTCAAACTCTGCCCCTTTGTTGTCTTTGTCCTTTTCCTCTGCAGATTCTGTCAGTCATCCGGTGCTCTCTTGTTTCCTGTCTTCTTCTAGCCTATCATCCTATATTGAAAAGACACTTGTAGTTATTTTCAATTCTGCCGGTTACTTACTGATCTCCTAATTCCTGCCACGATCCAGTCCGGAGGACTTTTGTTATGCAGTCTGTTCTGCTACATCGGTTCTGAACATTGTAAATTCTACACTCTTTGAACATTGAAGGAATCCTTTGGATTTATACCGTCATCTGCAAGCAAGGACTTACCTATACCTCACAGGTTTTATTTTGGCATCTTTGCCTTTTTTCCCTGAATTGGGAGCTTGCTCCTTGGGGGTCCTGGAGACTTGGTTCTATTCAGGTCATGGTGCCACAGAGGGAGCTCACCCCTATCTACACCAGAAAAAAAGACAAGAATAGTAAAGAACTAAGAAGACCAAGGAAGAAGAAGGACTCTTTAAACACAGAAAGTTCATTTGAAGAGACAGGTGAGGAGGAGTTAAGGGAGGTACAAGCAAATTCTGACAGTATACAACGCCAAGAAAGACCAATGGCATCCTTGGAACAGTGTCAAGAGCTTTGTAATGCCATCCAAGCTCTTCGCGTTGATATGCAGGCTCTCCAAGCATAAAACACAATGCTTAAACAACAAGTAGCAGCCAGAAAGGAAGGTAGAAGTCACCTACCACCTATGCTGCTCTCATTCGGCATATATGATGGAAATCCCAGAATGATGAAAGAATCTTTGGACACCTGTTCAGTGTATTTTTCATTTTGGCCCAAGACTTTTGAGACAGAGAGATCACGAGTGGCTTTATCATCTCTTATCTGGTTGGAAGTGCTTTGTCCTAGGCAACTTCCTTGGTCACATCCCAGGATACCTCAGTCAATAATTATGACCAGTTTGTACTTAATTTCAAGACACGTTTTGAACGTCCAGAGGTTCAATTCTCGACGTATGAAGCCTTGCTGGACGTTAAACAAGGAAGTCAAGACGTCCAGTCTTATGTTACCCAATTTCAAGGGCTTGCTACATCAGCAGGATGGCCAGATACGGCTCAACAGACTATTTTCCGTCGCGGTCTACATGATGATATCAAAGACGAGCTTGCCAGAGTGGCCAGACCAAATAACTTTCAGGAGTTAGTGACCCTGGTTCTCCAGATTGAGTTCAGACTACAGGAAAGACTCCAGGAGCATAGAAGAGGCAGAGGATATCCCCTCATGTACAATCCTCCTCCCACTTCAAAAGAAAGATCACTAACGGAAGAACCAATGCAGATTGGTGCAACAAGAGGGCCACTAACACCAGAGGAAAGGAAGAGAATGCGCGAACAGAACCTCTGCATGTATTTAAGATCTTCCAAACATCAGTTGCGAGATTGTCCTGAGATCCCTCAACGTTGTCAGGGAAACGCCACACCCTGTTTCTTAGCAAAGGAGATTTTGGGGAAAACTGTGCAAACCCTTGCATTGTCACCAGAGCCAGCGAAGATGGAGTAGAAGACAACAGACTAATGGCATTTCCGATCTCTTTGTTCTTGCAATCAGAGATTCCTTTTCAAGTACTGACAATGTTGGACTGTGGAGCGGCAGGTAATTTTATGGATATTACCTGAGCACAGGAGAACCACATTCCTCTCCAAGAAAAGAAGAAGGCCGTACCAGTTGAAGGGGTACACGGTCATCCGTTATCTTCTGGACCTATTACACTGGAGACTTTACCCATTCAGATATGCATGGGAGCGCCCTCAGAGACTCTCATTTTCGATGGCATTAGAGCGGCTCATTTTCCTTTGCTACTAGGCATTTCTTGGTTAAGACGACATAACTCTCGGATTGATTGGGGTTCCAATAGATTGAGTTTTGACTCAGATTACTGTGGTGAACATTGTATGAAAGAATCACAAATGAAGGTTTAGTTCGCCTGTAGGAAGATCCAACAATGTATTTCCATTTCTACAGTACCTGTACACTATCAAGCCTTTGCAGAGGTTTTTGAGGACGTTATCCTGAGACTCCTCCCACCTCACCGTCTAGAGGATTGTAGCATCTATCTAAAGGAGGAAGCTCCACTTCCTTTTGAGAGGATGTTCCCATTGTCTCTACTTGAAACAACAGCTTTGAAGGAATATCTGGAGTCCAATCACAAGAACGGTTTGATTCGAGAATCCAAATCTTCTCGAGGGGCATCTTTGTTTTTTGTCTCCAAAAAAGACCCCAAGGAACTCTGTTCTTGTATAGATTATAGGGCTTTGAACAGTATTACTATCAAAGACAGATATCCCATGCCTCTCATTGGAGATATCATAGAAGCTTTAAGAGATTCACAAGTGTTTACTAAAGTGGATTTAAGAGGTGTTTACCATCTGTTAAGAATAAAGAGTGGTGATGAATGGAAGACCGCCTTTAGAACACCACTGGGGTTGTTTGAATATTGCGTGATGCCTTTTTGTCTGGTCGATGCCCCAGCGGTGTTCCAGAGATTCATAGACAAGGTGTTTGCTGACATGTTATACGTGTCAGTAGTGGTTTATATTGATGATATTCTAGTCTTCTCCGCCACACTGAAGGAACACCGTCTACATGTCAAGGAGATTCTGCGTAGATTGAAGGAACATCAGTTGTACGCAAACCCTGGAAAATGCACATTTGAGGCTTCCTAGGTTCCATACCTATGGTTCATATTATCCGCCAAGGGTCTAAGGATGGACCCAGAGAAGGTTAAGGGTATAACACGATGGCCTGAAATCAACGTCAGTTAAGGAGGTGCAAAGATTCCGTGGTCTGTCAAACTTCTATCATCGGTTCTTCCCTTATTTCTCGGATCTAGTACTGCCTCTCACCTCTCTACTCAAGAAGGGAACAGCTTTCAAATGGCATACTGATGCTCAAACAGCCTTTGTACATCTCAAAGAACTGTTCACTACAGCACCTGTTTTGATGCAGCCAGACCAGTTTAAACCATTTGTTCTAGGGACTGTTGCCTCAAGTGGGGCTTTAGGTGCTGTTTTACTACAGGAAGACCAAAAAGGTCAAGAACATCCCATCGCCTATTACTCTCGAACCTTCTCTTCCAGTGAAATGAATTATTCTGTCCTAGAGAGGGAGTTGTTGGCCATGAGAATGACTTGTGAAGACTGGAGGTTTTGTTGCAAGGGGCCTCACATAGTTTCTTGATTCGCACTGATCACAGAAACTTAAAAGTACTTCAGCAGATGGAGTGCAGAAACTCCCGACATGCCAGATGAGCCTATTATTTTTCTAACTTTGATTTCAAGATCACATACATCCCTGGTACTCAGAATAGTGTGGGGAGCTGGCCTGAAGAGATAAAGGGTACTATGGAAATGGAAAGGCTACTACCCAAACACCGATTCCTTGCAGAGGTCAATACATTTCTTTGTGAGGTGCAAGGTGATCTCCAGCCCTGTACTCAAGAAGAGTTGATTTCTTACCGACTACAAGAAAAGAGAGGACTATGGTTTCATGGATCTGCTCTCTTCTTACCCACAAAGTCTCTTCAAGAAAAGGCTATGCGGTTTTTCCATGACCTACCTTTAGCAGGCCACAAAGGACAAAAAGCAATGTACGAACTGGTAACAAGAAGCTTTTGGTGGCCATCAGTGCGATCCGATGTCAACACCTATGTGGCATCTAACCCAGTTTGTGCCACAGGGAAGGTATCTCGACAAAGGCCCTTAGGTCAATTGCAACAGGCAGTATTACCTTACCGTCCTTGGGAGAATTTGTCTATGGATTTCATTGTGTATTTACCCCCATCTCAAGGGAAAACCCCCATTTTGGTTACGGTCGACTCTTATTCCAAGTTGGCACATTTTTCCTCCCTACCTTGCGTACCCTGTGCTTCTAAAACTGCTTAGTGACATTGTGAGGTTACATGGGATTCCCCGAACTGTAATCAAGACGACTGGGCAACTCTCATTCCCATGGCAGAATTTGCATATAACAACACTTTGCGTACGGCTATTGGAATGAGCCCTTTCAAGTCTACTTACGGTTACCATCCTCACTATTTGCCCGATGTAAATCCAGCTGTCTCAAGGTAACAGGCGGTGGATGGTCTGTTGTTCTATCTCAATAAGACCCACAAAGAAGCTCTACAGTCTCTGGAGGAGAGTAGAAGGATCTACGAGACTTATGCTGATTCCAAAAGGAGACCCAATCCTCAATGGAATCCGGGAATGCGAGTCTGGTTATCCACCAGATACCTTCCTCGTTGGACACACTTAGGCAAGTTTTCTCCACAATATATTTGGCCTTTCCAAATAGAGGCCAGGATAAACCCAGTCGCCTTCCGGCTCAAATTGCCTCACAGTCTCAGACGTGTTCCCCCTGTGTTCCATTCATCCCTGCTCAAGGCTTGTGTTAACAACCCTTATAACAGGTCTACCAAGAAGAAGTTGGGTTCAGCACCCTCGGAACCAGAGGAATATGAGGTTGCCAAGTTGATAGACTCCCGTTACAGACATAGTACCTTGCAATATCTTGTCCATTGGAAGGGATATCCCAAGACGGAGAGAACCTGGGAACCAAGATCCCACATACATGCTCCTAGATTGGTACAGTGGTTTCACAGGTTATACCCTGGAAAGCCCGGAGGAATTGGCCATCGAAGGGGGCATACTGTCATGCATCAGCCCTGGAGATGTTGGAATAGGTGGAAATACACCTAATGTGGATGCCTTGTTTCCACATTAACGGTCTATACCTCATCCAAGATGGCCGCCGGAACATACATTACGTCCGCAGCATCGGTAGCTCGATGCGTTGTATCATCCTTGGACCAAAACGCTGCTAGTCCCTGTTTCTTCTCAGAGACTTGCGTTTTTTGCCTTGTTTTTTCCCTGTTATTCTCTGCCTTCCTGTTCCCTGTTGTTTCCAGCACACCTTTGGATCTGCTATTTTTGTAAGGTAATCTTCGTGGGCATTTCCTCGTTTACTTTTGCACCGTAGCCTGTTACCTCTCGACAATCTACTTCGGACTTCTTTTCTTTACTTACCTCGTCTGCCTTTTTCTCTGTAGTAGCTCTGCTGGTACTTCGGTTATCTTTTCTGTCATTTCTTTGCAGTATAGCATTCTATTTCTCGAGCATACACTATTCTTTTCTTTCGTACCCCTTTACCGCTATAACTGATTCAAACTCCGCCCCTTTCTGTCTTTGTCCTTTTTCTCTGCATATTCTGTCAGTCACCCGGTACTCTCTTGTTTCCCATCTTCTTCTAGCCTATCATCCTATATTGCTAAGACCCTTGAAGTTATTTTCAATTCTGCCGGTCACTTACCGATCTCCAAATTCCTGCTACGACACAGTACTGAGGACTTTTGTTAACAAGTCTGTTCTGCTACATCAGTACTGAACATTGTAAATTACACACTCTTTGAACATTGAAGGAATCCTTTGGATTGAACTAAGAAGACCAAGGAAGAAGAAGGACTCTTTAAACACAGAAAGTTCATTTGAAGAGACAGGTGAGGAGGAGTTAAGGGAGGTACAAGCAAATCCTGACAGTCTTACTGATGAACTCAAAAATGCTGAACCTCAGAAAACTAAATGGCATAACAAAGATCAATTGTGCTTTGGCAAACTCAAACATATTTTGTGTAGCGAACCTGTTTTGAAGGTGGCAGAGTTCAACCGAGAGTTCATTCTGCAAACAGGTGCCTCTCATGTTGGTCTAGGTGCTCTTCTTTCACAAGACCATCCTCTATTTAAGTAGGAAATTATTTCCAAGAGGGAAAAATTATGCAAATCTTGAACTAGAAATCTTGGCGATCATGTGGGCCATAACATACCTCAAATATTATCAGACAGGTAGAAAATGTAGACTTGTTACAAACCATGCCCCACTAACTTGGATGAGCCTCCGCAAGGCATAGAATGCTCTTCTGGAGAGCCTGCGCAATGAAGAAATACTCACTGTTTTCTGGAAAAATCTGAAAACCTTGCTGTTTGATTAAATCTTCCTGATCCTTGAATTTTCTTTGTTCTGTCTCAGAAATGTCTTTGTGTGAATGTTGCGCCCTGATGCATGCGGGCTATGGCACATTAGAAATAAATAAACAAAAATAAACAAACCAAGACACTAATGCAAGAGTCATGCGCTGGTTCTTAAATGTACAGCCCTATTGTTTTACTGTGGAGCACAGGAAAGGAAAGGACCAAGGTTATGTGTACTTTCTTTCCGGTTTTCCAATAGGTGCTGAGAGAACCAGCGACATTAGGGTAAGGGTATATGATGAATTCAGCAGAGTCATCACAAAGTCCCAAGTGGTGACCTCCTCCCATGTGGCCAGGGGACGGTAGCCGCTACCTGATCCGGACCCTGGGGGCAGTTATATGAGGGAGGATCACATGGTAGGAGATAGCTGCCGGGAGACGTTTTGACTCCATTGGGGAATACACGGTATTGACCCCTTTCCCATGAGGAAGAACCCCTAATACCTGAGTTTCTTATGGCCTTTTGTCACTCTGCCCAACTCCCACCTTTGACTCAAACACCTACAGCACATACACAACACCTTTTTCTGATATACCTTCATATGACAACCCAATGGAAAACCAAATAAGAGTTAAGAATCCAACGTCATCCATGGACTCCAACTCCCATAATCACTTGGGTACTGAGACGAGGAAGAGGAGTAAGGAGTTTATGCTAAGAACCAGGAACTCAAAGTACCATCTGCAGACTAATTGTTTTGCCATACCTAGCAGTGCCGGGACATTTAAATATGGAAAGCGCGCTATAGAGGAGATCAGCACATGAGATGATGGTGAACTTCAGATAGAAGCTCATGAGCACGAGAAACACAGAGAAGGTTACCGGGACAGAAGGAGGAATGCCGCAGACAAGCAGGAAAAGCGGTGGAGTCGCGAGGTGCTGGGCAGAAACTTCAGGGTGTCATGCTGCTTGTGGAGGCAAGCATCCAGAGCGAGAGAGGAAACCAGCGTGTAACCACAGAGCCACACCAAATGCCAGAGAGATCTCTGCTCACTCCAGGGTGGAAAGTGAACAAGTCAGCTGTTCTACAGAGGCACAGGCAGAGTTGGAGATGCAGGAAGAGACTGGTGAGTCTACCCAAAGCAGCTGGGGACCCCGGGGCATTCCAACAAGCACACCAGTCCATCAGAACATAAGAAGAATATTTGAATGCAGGCAAGACACAGTAATACTGCAACACTCAAAAAGAAGAATGTTTGTATGCAGACAAGACACAGTGCAACGAAAAACCACAAGCCAATACTGGTGCATGAGATGCCAGTGTGGGGGAAACGTCTGAACAAGTATTACCATAAGTCAGTGGTCTTCAAACTTTATTATGCCAAACCCCCCATGTGGATTTTCTTTTGAAGTAGGGCCCCTCGGGTCATTAACTTCGCTGGATGAGAGACGGACAAAGCTTTCCAAGGACCACCTACCCATGGTCAGACTTGTAGCTCTGAGCATGAAGTATGGCAAGAAACTAAGTGCCCACACTCACCTCTCAAACTCTTGAGTCTCCAAATGAGAAAGTTGAGAAGTCTCAAAATGAAAAGAGTTAGTTATGTGGTGGGAGGACTGAGGTGGAAGCGTCTCTGTTAATTCCTTCAGTATCACATTTGTTCCTTACACAGTCTCTCCCAATTGTAATTCTCTGTTGTTGTCTCTCTTCTTTACTTCACCTGCTCTGTCTCTCATCTTCCTCTCTGGGCTTGACTGCCATTCTCTTGTTCTCTCACCTTAAATTCAGTCTCGTATTGCTCCTCTGTACAGACTTCCCAATGTCCATGCTGCCTCCCCCTCTTCCTCCATTTCTGTCTCTTATTTATTTAGCCCTGCACCTATTTGCTCTATTCACTCTATAAACATCTCAGACTGTCCATTATCTCCCTAACATTTTTGATTTGTGGCTTCTCCTTTTCTCCCTCTGGTTGTTTCTGCTCTCTCTCACTGCTCCTGAACCAATCCTCTCTCTTTTTCCCTTCTGTTCTGTCTCTTTTAGATTCTTTTTCATTCTTCCTGTCTCTTCCCTTACTGTTCCAACTGTTCTGCCTTAATTTCTCATTTCCATATTGTCTCATCTTTCTTTTTTATATCCTCTTATTACCTCTTTAAGTTCTCTGCCCATTCCCTCTCTCTTTTTGTTTCCTTCGCTCACATAGTTTCCCCTCTTAATCTGTATTATTTAATTTCCCATTTTGGCACCCAGTCTCACTCAATCCTTCCTATTCTGCCTCCCTCCTTCCCTTCCAATTAAGTCTCAATCCCTCACCTCCTAGTCTAGATAACTCTCTCCCTCCTATTATGTCTCTCTCTCTCTCTCTGCCTCCTCTTCTGTCCCTCGAATTCTGTCTCTTCCTCCTTTCCCCTTTCAGCTCAGTCTTTCTAAAACCATACTGTCTCACCTCTGTCCTGTCCATTCTCTGGGTGTCTCTCTCCTGTTCTCAAACACTGTCGTACTCTCCTCCTGCTATGTCTCTTCTCCGCTATCTGACATCCTGTCTCTCTCCCTGTACCTGTTCTCTAGCTGTTACGCTCACCTGGTGTCTGCGGGGCGTTGGGGCGCGGTTGGAGCCCTCCCTGGACCTAGCTCCCGCAGATCAGCTCTCTCCCCCAGCGACTGCGTTATCGAGGACCCAGGATACTGGTTCTGCTTCTGAGAGAGGATGAGAGACGGTGAAAATGGTGTGGTGACGTCGGGATTCCCCTCAACCTTTTCGTGCCAACGGTTGTGAGCAAGAGTTTGCCCATGCAGGCTCACCTGTTTTGATTGAAAGATGAGCTCTCCGTCCTGGTTTTTTCCTTCCAGCAGGGGCGCTGTAGATGGACCTAGTTGCGTCACTGGTCCTTGGCGTGAAGGTCCAGACCGGCTGCGACCATTCTGTCGTGAAGGTAAGTTTTGTAACTATGATTATTGTTCGTATTGATTGTGTTAATCTTCCTCCATGATTATTGTCTGTAACCCAATATTGTCCTTTCTCTCTCCCTTAGGTATGAAGATGACCCAGGAACGTTTGATGACAAAGGCTACTCCCTAGGAGCAACCAGAGGTAAGGGGCCTCTACCTGAAGCTCGCTGCTTAGAGTATGAAAGTCTCTACAAGTGCTAACCTTGTGTTTCCTTTCCCTTTGCAGGTGCTGCTGATCGGTGCTTGATGGGCGGTTTCCGAACTCCTACAGGCGGCCGGAGATGAAGATCCCGGTGGATGGTGCATCGGGAGAAAATCCTGTATGGATGGAAGTTTGGGACTGGCAAGGATGCTGGGCGGCACTCTCGAGGGGCTGCAGTTCCAGGTAAGATATGCGCGTGGCTGCAGAAGGGGAAGCGATAGCAGTGCTTCCAGCGATGGTGCGATTGACTGAGGTAAGAGGCGCACGTAGTTGCAGAAGTGAAGTGATAGCAGCGCTTCCAGCGATAATGCGGCTGACCCAGGTAAGATGCGCGCGTAGCTGCAGAAGTGAAGCGGTGGCAGTGCTTCCAGCGATGGTGTGGCTGACTTCAAGGTAAGATGCTGGAGGGTTCTGGAGTCGGAGGATACACGTGCTGAAACAGGTAAGGTCTTCTGAACGGCGAAAAGCGTTACACTGCTCTAGCAGACTAACGCGAAGTGCCAGCATTCAGGTGGGGCCGGCTTATATAGCCTGGCCCCAGCCACTCCCTTTAGGCCCCGCCCTAAGGCCCCACCTTGCCACTCCTCCTGCCTTCTGCACGTGCCTTCATTCATTGCTAGGGCCCCGCCCTGACCAGATGCACGTGCCTTCAACAGTCTGTGTGCAAAGCACACTTTATAATGAGCTTGGTGCCAAAGGCGCAAAGACTGGGTCCATTGGGACCCTGCAGGGTGTGAATTAACTGGCCAATCACCAGTGGCCATGACAGCACTCCCCCTCAAGGCCCCTCTCTGGATTGTCCTTCCCTCTGGTCCTGGTTTCGTGGGGTTGTTCCGGTGAAATTGTTTGATGAGTCGTGGAGCATGGACAAATTCGGCAGGTTCCCAAGTACGATCCTGGGGCCCGTAGCCCACCCAATCAATCAATGAGATAATAAAGTTTTGAACGTACTTTCTTGGAGTCCAGAATGTTTTTTACCTCATACACAAGTTCCCCTGCGATAACCTCCGGTTCAGGTGGTGTTGAAATGTGTGTGTCTGGTTTCACTGGCTTTAGAAGAGAGACATGAAAAACTGGGTGGATTCGCATGTTGGCTGGTAAATCCAATTTCATGGCCGCAGGGTTTATGATGGCCTTAATTGGATATGGTCCCAGGTATTTGGCCGAAAGGCACAGGGTCCTTTTAATGGAATGTGTTTGGATGCCAACCACACTTTATCCCAGACGTTATATTGTGGAGCCTCTCTCATATGTCGGTCTGCAAATTTCTTTTGTGCACGTTTCAAGTTCTCGGTGGCTTCTTTAAGGGATTGAGTGATTATCCTATGCAATGATGTAACAGCTGGCATTTCCAACTCGTCAAGGGGATCAAAAGAGGATGTTCTTGGGTGTCGACCATTCATTGTGTAAAATGGGGTCTTCCCGGTGATGGTGTGAATAGAGTTATTGTATGCAAATTTGCTTAACCAGAGAATGTTTTTCCAGGACTCTCCTGTTTGTTGCAACATACATCTCAGGTATTGTTCCAGCGTCTGGTTAGTCCTTTCCGTTTGACCATCGGTTTGGGGGTGATGACTTGTGGAAAGACGGAGGTCAATTTGGGCTATTTTACAACATCTTTTCCAAAAGACTGAAACAAACTGAGTTCCCCAGTCAGAAACCAGTATAGATGGGAAACCGTGTAGTCGAACAATTTGTTCCAGAAATACTGTGGCCAGAGTAGCAGCGGTGGGAAGACCTTTCAGTGGGATAAAATGTGCCATCTTGGAGAATAGGTCTACCACTACCAATATCGTATTAAACCCATCACAGGGTGGCAGGTCAGTAATGAAGTCCAGTGGCAAAGTATGCTATGGTGTCGGTGGTACTCCTAATGGTCTCAATAGCCCTGCAGGGTTTAGTTTTAGGGCTTTATTTTGTGCACAGACACTGCAAGTGGTAACAAACTGGGTTACATCCTTCCTCCAAGAGGGCCACCTATAATTGGCATGGATTTTGGCTCTACTCTTGGCAATTCCAGGGTGCCCTTCCACCAATGACTTGTGATAGTTCGCTATTATTTTGGTGCGTGTTTCCTTGTCTTGAACATATAGTCTTCCCTGGAAGTATGGCAGATTATTTTTGATAGAATATTGATCCCCCTTACTCAACCATTCCTTTTGGGCAGTCTGGTCCATCTGACTTTGGGGATCAATTTTTAAGTCTTCCCAGCAGGTAGTTACGGTGATCTGGTGTTGAATCCGTTCTTCGGGAATAATGGCAATGGGGTCGACTGGGTTGAAGCCGTCTTGGTCCTCTCCCATTCTTGATAGGGCGTCTGCCTTTCCGTTACGTACTCCTGGTCGATAGGTTATTATAAAATCATACTCAGCAAAAAATAAAGCCCAGCGGAGTTGACGTGAGGACTGAGCTTTAGCTGTTTTTAAATATTGTAGGTTACGGTGATCAGTAAAAACAGTAACTGTGTGTTTGGCCCCTAACAGGTATTGTCTCCAGGTCTTGAAGGCTCCTTTGATTGCCAAGAGTTCTTTGTCTGTAATTGCATAGTTCTTTTCAGGTTCTGAAAATTTACTAGACCAAAATGCTATGGGATGGAGTTGCACGGCTCCCATGGCAATACTGGTGCGTCCGTTTCAACCACATAGGGTAGATCCGGTCGAGGATGTCGAAGTACAGGCGCTGAGGTGAAGGCTTGTTTCAATTCCTGAAAAGCACTCTCTGCTTCGGCGGACCATAAGAATTTCTTATTCTTCTTTAGAAGGGATGTGATCGGATGGACGATATGAGAGAATTGTGGTATAAACCATCCTTAAAAATTAGCAAATCCCAACACGCTTTGTACCCCTTTGGTAGAGGTCGGGGAAGGCCATTTGAGAATAGCCTCAACCTTGAGTGTGTCCATTCGAACACCCTGTGGGGTAAACATAAATCCCAAAATTTCGACCTCCATGACGTGGAAGGAACATTTTTCCAGTTTGGCAAACAATCAATGCTGACAGAGCTTTTCCAACACAGCTCTTACATGGCCCACATGATCTTCCTTGGACTGCGAATAGATGAGGATATTGTCGATGTAAACAAGAACACAGACATCCAATAGTTCGTGGAGTACATCGTTCATTAAGAACTGAAATGCCGCTGGTGCATTGCATTTCTCAAAGGGCATCACCTGATACTCAAAAAGTCCATTTTTGGTCCGAAATGCTGTTTTCCACTGGTCGCCACTTTTCTTTTTTTTTACCAACTTTATTTAAGTTTTTGGTGCATTATAAACATATAAACATCGGAGATTAATTAAAACAGATATGTATTACTTCATACACGTCGGTTCTTCCTTAACCATTTATGGTGGGTCTTCAGTACTGTTCGGTGCCAATGCTCATGTATAATAACCATGTAAAAACAAAAGTCAAATTCCCCAAACCCCCCCCCACATCTTTTAAACTTAAAGGTGAAGAAGTGTGCTATTCTGTCCTGAAAGTTCAGTCAAGAGGATCATTTCATCTTGTTCCTTGGGTTCATCAGATGATAGGTATTGCCCGGAGTAGTCTGGGCTTAAAGTACATCTACTCCTTGTCATTCATAAATTCATGTAGTGGTAGCCAAATGTTCAGGTATTTTGAATAAGAGCCGTGGGCTATTGCTGTCACCTTTTCCATGGCCATTACCCCCCACAGCCGTACCCACCACACAGCCACTATTGTCCCATCTTTGTTCTTCCATGCCTGCGCAATCGTGATTCTAGCAGCACTCAGCATGTGTGTGATTAGAGTGGCTGTCTGTCCTGAGTTTACATAGCATCCCTCTACTGCTTCCCCCAAGAGCACCACCAACGGATCGAAGGGAAGCTCCACGCCAGATATTTCTTTAATGTGACTCAAAATCTCTTTCCAGTAGGTTTTTGTTAGTGGGCAGGACCACCACATATGAACAAGGTTCCCAGGTTGTCCGCAATTCCTCCAGCACGTACCGGATATTCTGGGTTAATGGCATGCATGCGTGTAGGAGTCATGTACCACCGGAGACAAAGCTTGTATGCTGCTTCCTTAATCAAGATACATTTAGAACTTTTGGCGGCCCTGTGCCAGATGCGGCCCCATGTGTCCCCATCGATTGGTCTCCCCAGATCGGCTTCCCACTTCTGCATATAGTTTAGATTTTCCTCCGGGTCCCATTCCCCACCAGGCGGTATAGTCTAGTTATTCCATTGTCCAGTTGGCCTTCTTGTATCGTTAGTTCCACTCCTGTGGGGTTTCTGTTTGCCCCCTCTCGCACCTTCGTGTTTGAGACCCAATGTCTGAGTTGAGCATAATGGTAGTGTTCACGCTCCGGTATATTAAATTTAGTTTTATATTCCCCAAACGACAGGGGTGTCCCATCCACGTAAAGATCTTGTAGGGCCATACTGTTTTCTCTGCCCCCTCAGTTTGTCCAGAAGTTAGCATGTGTTCCAGGGGAAAATTCTGGGTTATAAGATATTGGCTTGAGAGGTCTCCCCCCCCCCCCTTTGATTTTCTTGTTTCCCAAAATCTTGTCCCAATACCACAAGATAGTTCTAGTGGATTCTAATAGTTGGCCCCCTTTCTCCCTATGTCGTGTAGCCAAAAAGCAAAGATTCCCAAGTGGTAGTTTGGTCGCCAAACATTCAAGAGTTACCCATTGATTTGGAGTTTTCCTCGCCGTCCATTGCAGCATAGGAGCTACCTGAGCTGCCCATAGATACTTATGAAAATCCGGGACTCCCAAACCCCCCAGAACCTGTGGCCTGAATAGTACTTTCTTGGGGACTCCCTTTCCAGATAAAATTCATCGCTTCCTTCTGCAATGTTTGGATGGCTGTGTTTGGGATTCTTATTGGTAGGGCACCAACTACGTATAGGAATTTAGGGAGCAGGGTTATCTTGACCACTGTAATGCGTGCCAACCAAGACAACCTCTGCAATTGCCACCGTTTTAATTCCTTTGCTAGTGATTTCAGGAGGCCCGGGATATTAGCTCCATACAACCTGTCATATTTGGGGGTTAATTGTATCCTTAGATATTTTACTGCCTTGTGTTCCCACGTAAGAGTGTATTGCTTCTCCCAGTTCAGAATTTGCCCCGGTTCCTCTGTAATGTTGAGAGCTTTGGATTTGGGATAATTGATGTGGATTCCCGAGACCCTAGCGAAATCTCCCAATAATTGTATCGCTGCTGGTAGAGAGTTTGCAGTATTTTTAAGGAATAGGAGAATATGATCTGCATAGAGCGCTATTTTCTGTGGGCCTGCGGTACCTCCTTCAACCCCTTGGATTCCTGGATGATTACAGACCTTACATGCGAACGGTTCCATGGCCATGGCAAAGATCAGGGGTGACAATTGGCACCCCTGTCTTGTGCCTCTCTGGATGGGGATACTCCCTGTGAGCTTACCATTAACCATTAGTCTAGTGGATGGACTTGTGAAATTGGCCATTACCATCCGTGTGAATATCGGACCACATCCGAATCTTTCAAGAGTTAAGCGTAAGACACCTGTAACGCTCACCTGATATCCACGGGGATGTCACTCAGCCTGTTCTGTCCTTTTACGACCTCGAACCCTTCCCTGGAGTCTACTCGACTGGAGACTGGGCCTGAAACACAGGATTGGTAGAGATTAACTCCCTATTGTCTCTGTGTGCTTGAACTCCTTCTTCCTTACAGTCCAACCCTTCCCTTTGATCCACAGCTCACCTTGTTTTCTTGGAAAGTGTGCTCTCCGTCCTGCTTTCAGCGCAGGGGCGCGTTGATTGATGCGGGCTCGTTGCTGCCTAGTTACTTCACTGGCAAGAGTCCGACAGGCAAGCATAATGAGTCTTTTGAACAGTTCTCTAACTTCGTTCCTTTCCTTCCTTAGATGATGGCCGGCATCCGGGGATGGCAATGTGCTGCTGAGATGAGTAGTGCTGAAGGTGAGTGAGAGCGTGATGCGCGATGCAACCCTTTCGTATTTGTATTGAACTGAGTTCTTTTTCTGTGTCTTTTAGGTGCCGTGACATTTTCAGAGTGGATGCCGGTTATGAAGAAGAAATGCGTGGAGTAAGCACAGCATTCGGTGCCTCTAGATGTTTCCACGCACACCTGGAGTGTCTTTTCCCTCTTGCAGATGGATGAGAAGTTCCAGAGACAGAGTTCCCCCAGAGCGGCTGGGATTCAGGTAAGCGTTTGAATTTCGTACAGTCTTTAAAAATAAGCGAAGATTTGCTGAATGCTTACTAATGCCTTTTTTCTGTTCTTTTCCCTTTTCCTTAGGAAGCGGCGTGTCGGGATGGAATGACACCGCCGATGATGCCGGCAGATCAGAAGGAGCGATGAATGATGGGCAGAAGCGCTGCAAGGTAAGGCTGTTCCTAACGGTGTTCTTGTTCTTGCAGGAGCTGAGCGCAGAAGAAAGATGCAGGCCTACTGGAGACCGATCCGAACACAGTGAGTGTCACACTGCAAGTGCAGAAAACACAAAGCATGTTTCTCAGCCTGGGCGTGGCTTAAATAGTCTCTGGGTATCCCAGGTGTCTCTGGGTTGAACCACACCCAAAAGACTAGACTGCACATGCAGTTCTGGGAACCGAAATATGTGGGGGCATCCATCTTGTCCCCATCAATGCACTACAAGTCCAATCCCCAATGTTATCCTATGGGAGTGAGTGAGTCTGGTGTCACAAGCGCCAAGTCTGACTCCAAGTGGGTCTTTGGGGGGATGGAGAGGCCCTTGAGGGCCATGTAGGTGATCGTGGCCTGGCTCCAGCCTAACATTTTGGAGGGCTGGGGACATTAGGGGCAGGAATCATGACAGCACTCCCCCCCCAAGGCCCCTCTCAAGGTGGCTCTTCTGTCTGGTCCTGGTTTATTTGGATGGTTTTGATTAAATCGCCTAAGCAAGCGAGGTGCATGGATGTACTCGCAAGGCTCCCATGTCCTGTCTTGTGGACCATACCCCTTCCAGTCTACTAAGTAGTATAATTTGGATGTGACGTACTTTGAATCCAGGATGTCCTTGACTTCAAATTCTGGCTCCCCGGCGACTACTACTGGCTGTGGTGGCGTTGCTACCCGGGTCCCAGGTTGAACAGGTTTAAGGAGAGACACGTGGAACACAGGATGAATCTGCATGTTTGTCGGCAAAGCTAGTCTGACCGCCACAGGATTTATCACAGAGGTGACGGTTAATGGACCCAGGTATCTTGGACGGAAAGTTCAGGTTCCTTTAATGGACACGTGTTTAGACGCCAGCCAGACTTTGTCTCCCACTTGGTAGTTGGGGGCCTTTGCTTGGTGTTGATCAGCAAACTTCTTTTGGCGATTCTTAGCTTGAAGTAGGTGTTCAGCTGCCCTTTTAAAGGTTTGAGCAATGGTTGTGTGCAAGGTCTCGACTGCTGGCATTTCCAGGGTTGTAGGAACGTCCAATTCAGAAGTACATGGGTACCTGCCATACGTGGTATAAAAGGGTGTCTGCCCAGTGCTGGTGTGTTGGGAATCATTATAAGCATATTCATAATAGGTCGAACCAGCTGTCAAGGATGGCACTCTGTCAAGAGTGGCACAGGGCCCCCAGGAAGGGTTTGGGTGGCTGTGTTGATGTAAGGTGACAGATAAGTACACACACAGCAGGAAACTCATCAAGAAATAAAAGTAGGCAACTGTAGTTGTGAACAGAAAGGGGCAGGAAATACAAAGATACAAACAAACTGGATTCCCTCTTGGGGTGTATGCAGATATGGAAAAAGAGTGTTCCACGGACCTTTGGAAACTCCAGCCTTCTCCACGGATTACTATTACAGAGGCCCACTCTGTCTGCTCATGGCTGGGAACAACAGCTGTGGGTGTCTGTTAAACAGGAAACGCGACAAGGGAAGGGGCAGAGGTTGCCTGCCGGAAACCAACAGTCAAGCTCTGTACAAAGGATCAACATAAGACACAAGAGAGACAAGAACAAAAATAACAAGGGACAAGGAAGTCTAAGAAATCTAGCAGAAGGGAATGAAGGAAGAAACAGTACAATAGAAATGGGTAAACTAAAGGGGAGGACAGAGGATTCAAGGAAGAGAAGGACAGGGATCAAGAACAAGGGGTTGCAAACAAGGAAGAGAGCAAGGGAGCAGCAGCCAGGAAAGAGGGGGGCTGAAAACAAGGAAGCAGGGCTGCAGTACCAAATGGTACAAGGTACAGAAAAACTGTAATGGATTGCAGAGGACTGTAGTAGGCTGCTAGGCAGAGAGTCCAGAGGAGCAGGACTGAGAGCTGTAGTAGGCGGCAGACAGAGCCCAGAGGAGTAGGGCAGCAAGGAGCGAACCCAAAGGAACAGGGCGTAGAGGTAGAGAGACCCGAGGTTCAGGGCTGAAAGCAGAAGAGAGTAGCAGGCTGCAAGACAGGGAGCCCAGCGGAGCAGAGCAGCAAGGAGCGAGCTCAGAGGAGCAGAGCAGCGAGGCAGGGAGCCCGGAAGGCTATGGCTGTAGGCAGCAGAGTGTAACAGGCTGCAAGGCAAGAAGCCCAAAGGAGCAGGGCTGTGAGGCAGGGAGCCCAAAAGGCTAGGGCTGTAGGCAGCAGGGTGTAGCAGGCTGCAAGGCAGGAAGCCCAGAAGAGCAGGGCTGTGAGGCAGGGAGCCCAAAAGGCTAGGGCTGTAGGCAGCAGGGTGTAGCAGGTTGCAAGGCAGGAAGCCCAGCGGAGCAGGGCTGTGAGGCGGGGAGCCCAAAAGGCTAGGGCTGTAGGCAGCAGGGTGTAGCAGGCTGCAAGGCAGGAAGCCCAGGAAGAGCACTTGAACAAAAGCAGGAAAATGCAGCAGCAGGAACAGCATACAAATTCGAGACAAAAGGCAAAAAGGGGCTGGGAGGACTCTTGATGCAAGAGACTGAGCTCCTGCAGGCAGCTGCTTAAATACCGCCCTGCCCTGTACTGAGGCAGGCTAATTGGCAGCACCTGGAGCAGCACACCTGAATACAATCTGCCTCCTCCCTCTCTGGTCCTGAGATGGTGGAAGCAGCACTGATCCCTAGGGCTTCTGGGGAGTGTGGTTCCAATGCTGACGAATGGGAATAGCCAGGAATTGATAGCTGTAGCAAGGTGCATTGTGGTACATGTAGTTAGTTGAGTTATATAAGAAGGCACCAAAGTCACGCAAATGGGAATTAAGTACCAAAGTGTGAATAGGGGTTGTTCCAAGAGTATTCTGAAGATAAATGAATAACAAATAGTCCATGATGGTTGCCAATGTGTGCGCCCATGGCGCAGGCATGACAGTATGCCCCTCTCCAGGCTCCCTGAAGACTGACCAACAAGAAGAGCAAGCCCAAGACCTGCCACACCGTGAAAAAGTCTTATACCAAAAAGGCACATCACGAAGCTCCAAAAACTGTTTAAAGCAAAAGCCTCAACTGACACACGCTTCATGGGCCGGATGTCCGAGAAGGTAGGTGGCAGTGTTGGGGTAGGCTTGGCTTGGGGGGAAGAGAGGGAGAGATGAGATGAGAGGAGAGAGTCTTGAAGGGAGGAGACAATACCAATGTTCCGAACCTTTGAGGTAGAAGTCGGAAAGGACAAAGTCTTAAGGGCCCAAAACCCAACAGTGCGTTCATGAACTGAGAGACTGTGAAGATCTGCTGCAGGCTCCATGGCATATATTTCTTTGAAAGTAGTGGTTTTCCTTAGGGCTGGCAACGGTACAGTGCTGAAAGGTGGAACCAGAGATACAGCTGAATAGGTTGCTCTAGGAGGGTCTTCCAAATATTCAGAAGCAGCAATAGCAACATTAAGATTTGCAGCAGGGACTTGAGGAGTCACAAATGTTGCAGGGACACCCTGAATAGCAGGGAGTTCAGAAGCCACAGCAGCCGGGAGATCATGAATGGCTGTCGGAAGTTCAGGTGCTATAGCAGCTGGGATTATAGGTGCCACAGGAGTACCAGCGGGCAGGGACGCAACTGAGACTGAAGGAGTACAGCCTGGTAGTTTAGGTGCTGCAGAGGCACCAGCAGGAACAACCGGAGCAGTAGCCTTAATAGGAGAGCTGTTAACTGGCGTTGCAACAGGTATTGTTCTTGCAGGCAGAGAGGAAGGGGGTGCTTCAACCGCAGTAAGAGTGATTTGCGATGCTGCTTCAGTAGCAGATTTAGGAGTACTAGCAGGAGGAGCAGCAGAGATTGGGCTTGCAGATTCTGTAACAGGTAGCATGGCTGACGGAGGATCAGGGAAGGGTAGGCTTTCTGATGGCTGGCCTTCAAAGTCTTGTGTGCTCCGGTGGATAGATGGTTCTGGGGTATTGACTGTTGGCAAAGCTGGATTCCAGACAGGTACTGGGTATAATTCAGGATCTGACACATGGTCTGGTGCACAAAAGTCCATAGAAGCAGAGTACCTCTCTGACTTGGTCACCTCTTTAGAGGCTGTAAGTGTGAGTAAAGGACCGCCATCAAGGGTAAGAACGGGACAATCCTTTGACTCAACAGGATCTCCAGCCAGATGATTACACTTGATTTGTGGTGTAAAGGCAGTGTGAGTGATTTGGCCCACCGAAGGAGATAATTCTTCACTATCTGAGCAATAGCATGAGTTACTGTGGCCAGTAAGTGAATGAGCTAAGTCAAACTTTAGAAGGTATGCATATGCCAAGTTCAGGTCTTCCATCTGCTCTGTATAAGTCTGTATCCTTTTCTGTATTACCCTTCCAGGCCTTATCATGCCAATCTCTAAAGACAGAATGTCCGGTGTTGGGCATAGTGCCAGATGGTCTGGTAAATTGTCTCCCTTTGCTAGATTCTTACTATGAAAATAGAAAAATTCATCATAGAGGTCTTCGGTTTGTCTTTTAAGACGTAAGAGTTGTTCTTGTAACAGGTATGTTCCATTAGCCTGTTCTACAGCTTCAGAATCTGGTGTAGCAGAAAATTCCGGTGTTGCAATAGGAAGACTGACCTTAGAGTTCTCCTGGTTAGTAGTTACTGGGGAAGCATTAACACAACCGATCGTCAGTATTGGTCTTTTGTACCCAGGACCAGCTGCACTAACCTCAGGATACTGAATGCCTTGTCCGGTTAAATGAGTGTTTCCAGCAGTCTGGGGAGGTTGTGTAGCTTGCCAAGCTGATCTTGAGCATATCACTTTGGCAACATCGTACTCTGGTTGAGAGTCTGCCACAATGAGTGCAATATCCTTGGCTGTAGCAGTGTTACGACATTGGCCCTGAGACAGGGTAGCCTGGGATAAAGGAATACAAGGTTCGTGTACCAGCTGAATGTCGAATGCAGTGTCAGAAGAAATGCCAGAAAACGCATGAGTATTTTCCACTGGTTGGGCTAATAAAATCTACATGAATTCATTTTCTTGCTGTAGTTCTTCTGCAGATAGAGACTGCAGATCATAGTTGCAAATGTCATAGTAGTTACACATAGAAGGGTCAGCGAGCCAGTGAGTGTAGTACTGTGCTTGTAAACCTTTGTTTACTAGGGCGAGTCTGTCTTTTAAACTAGGGTTTTTGTTTGCAGTCCTTAAGAAAGCTTTAGATTTTTGCAGAGGTTTCTTGAATCGAAAGGAAAGCATCCTTGGTCTGTGTGTGCCTTTCCTGCCTATGGAACAAGAATTTTTTGGCTCTTGCATTCTGTCAAGGATGGCACTCTGTCAAGAGTGGCACAGGGCCCCCAGGAAGGGTTTGGGTGGCTGTGTTGATGTAAGGTGACAGATAAGCACACACACAGCAGGAAACTCATCAAGAAATAAAAGTAGGCAACTGTAGTTGTGAACAGAAAGGGGCAGGAAATACAAAGATACAAACAAACTGGATTCCCTCTTGGGGTGTATGCAGATATGGAAAAAGAGTGTTCCACGGACCTTTGGAAGCTCCAGCCCTCTGCACGGATTACTATTACAGAGGCCCACTCTGTCTGCTCATGGCTGGGAACAACAGCTGTGGGTGTCTGTTAAACAGAAAACACGACAAGGGAAGGGGCAGAGGTTGCCTGCCGGAAACCAACAGTCAAGCTCTGTACAAAGAATCAACATAAGACACAAGAGAGACAAGAACAAAAATAACCAGGGACAAGGAAGTCTAAGAAATCTAGCAGAAGGGAATGAAGGAAGAAACAGTACAATAGAAATGGGTAAACTAAAGGGGAGGACAGAGGATTCAAGGAAGAGAAGGACAGGGATCAAGAACAAGGGGTTGCAAACAAGGAAGAGAGCAAGGGAGCAGCAGCCAGGAAAGAGGGGGGCTGCAAAAAAGGAAGCAGGGCTGCAGTACCAAATGGTACAAGGTACAGAAAAACTGTAGTGGATTGCAGAGGACTGTAGTAGGCTGCTAGGCGGAGAGTCCAGAGGAGCAGGACTGAGAGCTGTAGTAGGCGGCAGACAGAGCCCAGAAGAGTAGGGCAGCAAGGAGCGAACCCAAAGGAACAGGGCGTAGAGGTAGAGAGACCCAAGGTTCAGGGCTGAAAGCAGAAGAGAGTAGCAGACTGCAAGGCAGGGAGCCCAGCGGAGCAGAGCAGCGAGGCAGGGAGCCCGGAAGGCTATAGCTGTAGGCAGCGGAGTGTAACAGGCTGCAAGGCAAGAAGCCCAGAGGAGCAGGGCTGTGAGGCAGGGAGCCCAAAAGGCTAGGGCTGTAGGCAGCAGGGGGTAGCAGGCTGCAAGACAGGAAGCCCAGAGGAGCAGGGCTGTGAGGCAGGGAGCCCAAAAGGCTAGGGCTGTAGGCAGCAGGGTGTAGCAGGCTGCAAGGCAGGAAGCCCAGAGGAGCAGGGCTGTGAGGCAGGGAGCCCAAAAGGCTAGGGCTGTAGGCAGCAGGGTGTAGCAGGTTGCAAGGCAGGAAGCCCAGCGGAGCAGGGCTGGGAGGCAGGGAGCCCAAAAGGCTAGGGCTGTAGGCAGCAGGGTGTAGCAGGCTGCAAGGCAGGAAGCCCAGAAAGAGCACTTGAACAAAAGCAGGAAAATGCAGCAGCAGGAACAGCATACAAATTCGAGACAAAAGGCAAAAAGGGGCTGGGAGAACTCTTGATGCAAGAGACTGAGCTCCTGCAGGCAGCTGCTTAAATACCGCCCGGCCCTGTACTGAGGCAGGCTAATTGGCAGCACCTGGAGCAGCACACCTGAATACAATCTGCCTCCTCCCTCTCTGGTCCTGAGATGGTGGAAGCAGCACTGATCCCTAGGGCTTCTGGGGAGTGTGGTTCCAATGCTGATGAATGGGAATGGCTAGGAATTGATAGCTGTAGCAAGGTGCATTGTGGTACATGTAGTTAGTTGAGTTATATAAGAAGGCACCAAAGTCACGCAAATGGGAATTAAGTACCAAAGTGTGAATAGGGGTTGTTCCAAGAGTATTCTGAAGATAAATGAATAACAAATAGTCCATGATGGTTGCCAATGTGTGCGCCCATGGCGCAGGCATGACACCAGCTTCCTTCAGCTTGGTGTAACATGCAACGCAGATACTGCTCGAGCGTCTGATTTGTCCGCTCAGTTTGACCATCCGTTTGGGGATGGTGACTGGTGGATAGCCGGATGTCGATCTGGGCCATAGAGCAGCATTTTCTCCAGAAGTTAGATACGAATTGAGTACCTCGGTCTGAGACTAAAACTGAAGGAAACCCATGGAGCTATACGATGCCTTCAAGAAATAACTTTGCCAGAGTGGAAGCATTTGGGAGCCCCTTAAGAGGAATTAAATGTGCCATTTTTGAAAATAGGTCCACAACCACAAGAATAATGTTAAACCCTTGACTGGGTGGTAAGTGAGTAATGAAATCGAGGGACAACATGTGCCAGGGTGATGGTGGGATTTCCAATGGTTGTAATAGCCCAGCCGGTTTCTACTTGGATGACTTGTTTTGAGCACACACTCCACAAGATAGGATGAATTGGATAATGTCTTTACGTCAAGTGGGCCACCAATAATTTCATTTTACCTTGGCTAGGGTTTTAGCGATTCCGGGGTGGCCCTCGATCAAGGAATCATAATAACCGGACATGACTTGTTCTCGTAGTTCTTGGTTTGGTAAGAATAAACGATTCCTGAAGTAGGGCAACTGATCTTTTATTATGTAATGTTCTCCTTGTGCACTCCACGCTTGTAAATGCTCCGGACTCATCAGGTTTTGGATTTCTTCATGTAATTCGTTCTGAGTTATGGTTGCTGTGATTCCTAGGAGCTTGTAACTCAGGATGATTGCTATTGGGTCAGGGGTCTGATGCCCTTGCTCTTCCACCCCCATATAGGAAAGGGCATCGGCCTTCCCGTTTTTCACCCCTGGTCGAAATGTAATCATGTAGTCATATTCAGCAAAAAAAAGAGCCCAACATAGTTGTCGTGAGGATTGGGCCTTTGCCGTTTTTTAGGTACTAGAGGTTCCGGTGGTCAGTTATTACGGTGATTGTGTGTCTGGCGCCCAAGAGGTGGTGCCACCATGCCTTAAAGGCTGACTTAATGGCAAAGAGTTCTTTGTCTGTGATAGCGTAATTGAGTTCAGGGGGTGTGAATTTACGCGACCAGAAGGCAACAGGGTGTACAGGCCCGTTTTGGGGTCCTTTTGTGAGAGGACGGCTCCCGTAGCCATGCTTGAGGCGTCTGTTTCCACAAGGTATGGGAGATCAGGGCAAGGGTGGCATAAGATTGGGGAGATGTGAATCTTGCTTTGAGTTCCTGGAAAGCTTCCTCGGCTTCTGTTGTCCACTGGAACTTTTTGTTGCTTTTCCTTAGCAATGACGTGATGGGATGCACGATTTGCGAAAATCCTGGGATGAACCGGCGGTAGAAGTTTGTGAAACCCAGCATACTTTGAACCCCATTGAATGAATTTGGGGATGGCCAGTTCAGGATAGCATCTACCTTGTGTACATCCATTCGGATTCCATTCGGGCTGAGAATAAAGCCCAGGAATTCCACCTCAGAGATGTGGAATGGGCTCTTTTCGAGCTTGGCGTAGAGCTAGTGTTGACAGAGATTCTCCAATAAGGATCTGACGTGTTTAACGTGGTCCTGCTTTGATGCGGAATATACTAGAATATCGTCGATGTACACTAGAGCACAGACATCAATCAATTCCCGTAGGACATCGTTCATGAAGTATTGAAATGCTGCAGGCGAGTTGCAAAGGCCAAAGGGTATTACTTGATATTCGTACAAGCCGTATTTGGTGCGAAAAGCGGTTTTCCATTCGTCCCCCTGTTTTACGCGAACAAGGTGATATGCCCCCCTCAGGTCTAGTTTTGTGTAGGTTTGGGCATCTTTGACTTGATCAATCAATTCAGGGATCAGTGGCAGGGGGTAGCATTTTTTTACGGTAATCTGGTTCAGTGCGCGATAGTCGATGCACGTTCTCAAGTCCCCCTCCTTTTTCAGTACAAAGAATAGAGGACTGGCTGCTGGAGACTTCGAGGGACGGATGAACCTGTTGGCCAGGTATTGGTCAAGATAGGCCTTCAGGTGCTTGTTTTCTGGTTCCGTGAGTGCATAAATTCGCCCACAACGGATTTGTGTGCCGGGTATCAGGTCGATTTGGCAATCGTATGGTCTATGCGGTTGCAGGGTATTATCCTGTTCTTTCTGAAAGACATCTTGAAAGTCCTGTTATTCACTTGGTAGGGTGCCGATTGCCAAAGTCGCAAGCGTGGAGGTTCTGGTGTCTGTTGGTTGTTTCTCTTGGCGATAACATGTGTGGGCGCAAGTCTCGGGAAAGGCCAATTCTTTTGCTCGCCAATCGATTTGAGGATTGTGAGCTACCAACCATGGCATTCACAAAATCAACCGGAACTGTGGTGCCTTAATGAGGTCGAAAACGATAGATTCTTGGTGTCCATCCTGGCACGAAGGGTTAAAGCTGCAGTGCATTGGGATACTGGACCAGGAGCTATTTCCGTGCCGTTGACAGTGGTAACAGTGTGTCATGATCTCTGCTTCCAAAAGGTCAGGGTTTTCCCAACTCCCTTGGAAGCAGATCCATAACCCAGGTTCCGAGTGCCAACCAGTCCCAATTGGGACCTTTTGGACCCAGTCCTGGCGCCAGTGGCACCAGGCTCATAAATATGCCCAGTCCCAGCGCTGGAAGCGCCGGGCTCATAATGCTTGGGTGGACTTACCTTCAGCAGACCATGCTGCTTACTTGCCTGCCAGTTGAGCCTCTGATCCTCTTCTGTTTGGAACTACTTTTCCTGTTGGGTGGGGCTGGAGCCACTCCCTAGATTCAGAACACTGGAACTCTTCTGGAAGGCAGGAACTCTTTTCTTACCAGGAACTCTTTTCTTACTTAGGCGTGGCTGTGGAAGGAGACACCTAAACACTACAGGAGGCTATTTAAACCACACCCGGTGTATGAATCTTGCTTTGCGTTATTCTGCAACCTCTGCAGCAGAACGCTCATCGTGTCTTCTGCATCTGGTCCTGGGCCTAAGGAAAAAGGCTTACCATCCTGAATCCAGTCTTCAGCAACACCTATAAAGACAAGAAAGAACAGGTTAGCATTCCGGCATCTGAAAGGCAAAGGCTTACCATCCTGAATCCAGTCTTCAGCAACACCTATAAAGACAAGAAAGAACAGGTTAGCATTCCGGCATCTGAAAGGCAAAGGCTTACCTACTCTTCAGCGCTGCATCCCGCATCTGAAAGACAAAACAAGGTGCGTTTAAAGACATTGGGGAACTTTAATACTCACGTGCCATGACTCCTTTCCACATCTAATCCAGTGGGTATTCCGGCACCCTGCAGCCGCTCCGAACTCGTGCCTGCAAAATAAAAAGACAGTTAGAGCGCATAGTGAAGCAGGCAACAAGCGCTTACTTACGTGCTTCCAGGCGCTTCTATTCATCACACGGGCTCCATCTTCAACTCACTTCAGCCCGTCATCCGCCATCGCCGGAACCCTGCAAAACAAGAGACATCATTACTAAAGACTTTAAAGACATTTGAATGACTCGAAACTTACCGTTCGTGCAGTAAACGACAGACAGCAGTCCTCTGAAGTCAAGAGGCCTGCGCTACCTATCCAGTGAAGAAACTGGTTACAGCACCCTGTCCCGAGGCAGATGGAGAGCTCGGCATTCACTTACCTAAGGTGAGAGCGTTAACCTTTGGGGGTCTACAGGAGAGGAGAAGAGGAAAGAGATAGGGACACCCCAATAACCCCAGTTCATTAACCCCATATTTTCTATCTGCAGACATCTTACTCTACACGTCAGGCATACAGTGCACAGAGGTCCAGCCCAAAGAGCCAACCGGGTGCTACACATCACCTTTGAAGATACGGTAGTCGCCCAGTCAAGACCGGCGCCTCTGCGAGAATCAGGTGAGCGTTACAGAACGCAAAGCCTACCGCAAAACTCTCGCCCAGGCGCTATGGAAACCTCGGATACTGACCCCCTAGCCCGGTTACTTGGGGAACTAAGGGCAGAAGTGCATGCAGCTCGTCAGGAAACGAATGCTCTAAGAAGGGAACTAATTATTTCCAAGGAGAGAACAGACAATCTTGCTAGACAAGTGCTACAGTCACAAGCCGGACAGACCCCGTTACCCGCATCAGGGGCAAATCTTCCTTCAACATCCTCTATGAATCCAGTGCAGATCAACCTACCTGGGAATGTACCTCTGGCTCCGCCCGAACGATTTTCTGGTGACCCAAAGAGGTTTGCAGTATTTATCAATCAGTGCCGGTTGCACTTCTTATGCCTGCCAGCAGCCTTTCCAACTGATCAAGCAAAAGTAGCTTTTGTACTTTCGTACCTTAGTGGCAATGCGGCAGACTGGTCGATCCCTCTAGTTAATCAAGATGATCCGGTTCTCCATGATTTTCAAGCCTTTCAGCTTAGTATGGAAAAACTGTTCGCAAGACATTCACAGGGGCAGGCCTTGGACAATGAGCTTCTTTCATTGCGACAGGGTAATCAAGACCTTTTGGCTTATATTGCATCTTTCAATAGGCTAATAGTGGAAACTCAGTGGCCTGAGGACAAAAGGATTACGCTGTTTTATAGAGGTCTACGTGGAGAGCTCAAAGACGTTTTAGCCCAAGTAGTGAATCCCCCACAAGACTGTTCGGATTATATAGACTTGGTCGTTCAAATAGATCACAGGCTGCAGAACAGGAAGGCCGATCGTTCCAAGTTTGATGCTCGAGTATTTTCCAAACCGCCAACTCCTTCCAAAGGAGTAGACTCCGGGGAACCCATGCAAATAGGGGGTCTGAAAGGTCCTCTAACACAAAGGGAGCGGGAAAGGAGGAAACAGTTGCAATTATGCCTATATTGCGGAAACTCAGGGCACTTTCTTCGAGACTGTCTGGTGAAACCTGCCAAGAAGGCAGTAGGAGCTGCAGTTACCAAAGTTACAAACTCTGAGCAGCGAAACGACCTCGCCCGACAAGAATAGAGGTCCTCTTGCCGAGCGTGAAAACCAGTTCCGTGACCTCGCATTTCGTGATACCTATGGTCCTCATTAGCCCTGATAATCCGGATCGATTACATGCAATTGAAGCTTACGTCGACAGCGGTGCCATCGGCAATTATGTGGATCATGAAATGGTTTTGAGGATGAATCTAACTCTTTGTCCCAAGGCTGTAAAGGACGTCATTACTACGGTGGATGGTACGGAGATAGCCTCCGGGCCAGTAACGCATACCACTCAAGAGGTGACGCTAGTAAGTCAAGAAGGACACCATGAGAAGACCGTGTTCGATGTGATCAAGGCCCCTCAGTTTCAGATTATTCTAGGAATACCTTGGTTAGAGAAACACAATCCTCTGATCGATTGGCGAGCAAGAACGGTCCAGTTTCCAGAATGTGTCTCTACTTGTCACCCTCCACCTGGTGTTGCACTGGCCGCAATTTCTTCAGAGACTCCCCAGTTACCTCCCGAATACCTAGAATACCAAGATGTTTTCCGGAAGGATCAGGCTAACTCTCTACCTCCTCATAGGTCTTATGACTGCCAGATAGACCTGATACCTGGATCTACTCCTCCTTGTAGTAGAATTTATGCCCTCACCGAGCCTGAGAACCTTCACCTTCAACAATACCTGGATCAATACCTGGCAAATGGGTTTATTCGTCCTTCCAAGTCCCCTGCTTCTTCAGCTTTGTTCTTCGTTCCAAAAAAGGAAGGAGACCTTAGAACTTGTATCGATTATCGCTCCCTGAACCAGATCACCGTTAAGAATAGATATCCGTTACCTTTGATCCCTGAACTCCTGGACCAAGTCAGAAAAGCATGCATATATACAAAGCTGGATCTTAGAGGAGCTTACCACTTGGTACGAGTAAAAGAGGGCGATGAATGGAAGACGGCCTTCCGCACCAAGTATGGGCTATTTGAATATCAGGTCATGCCCTTCGGACTTTGCAATGCCCCGGCCGCCTTTCAATATTTTATGAACGATGTCCTCAGAGAGCTCATAGATGTATGTGTTGTTGTTTACATTGACGACATCCTCGTTTATTCTTCATCGGAATCTGAACATCGGAAACACGTGAAAATGGTCCTCGAAAGATTGCGCCAACACAAACTTTTCGCTAAGTTGGAAAAATGTGTTTTCAACGTGACTGAAGTTGAATTCTTGGGATTCATATTATCACCTGGCGGAGTGCATATGGATTCAAAGAAGGTCGATGCAGTTCTCAAATGGCCATCACCATCCTCCGTAAAAGGTGTGCAAAGCATGTTAGGCTTCGCTAACTTTTACCGCAGGTTTATCCCTGAATTCTCTCGAATAGTCCAGCCCATCACTGCCTTGTTAAAGAAAAACAAACGTTTTGAATGGTCTACCGAGGCGGAACAAGCTTTCCAGGATTTGAAGACTAAATTTATCTCTGCACCAATCTTAAAACACCCTCGCCCCGAACTCCCCTACATCGTGGAAACTGATGCTTCAAGCCTTGCCATGGGGGCAGTTCTATCACAAAAGGACCCGGTAACCAATCAGTTGCATCCCGTGGCATTTTGGTCCCGCAAATTCTCGCCTCCTGAAATCAATTACACGATTACTGACAAGGAACTTCTGGCTATCAAGTCTGCCTTTAAGGCTTGGCGGCATTATCTGCTGGGGGCCCGACACACCGTTACTGTGATTACGGATCACCGAAACCTGCGATATTTAAAGACCGCAAAAGCCCAATCCTCTAGACAACTCCGTTGGGCATTATTCTTTGCCGAGTTTGACTTCATAATTACCTATCGACCTGGTACAAAGAACGGTAAAGCCGATGCCCTTTCTCGGATGGGAGTGGAAGAACACTTGGTCAACCCTAAACCTGTACCAATCATTCCCGAACAAAGAATTCTGGGTGTAATCGCCACAGAATCCATAGAGGAAGTTAAGGATAAAGCCAGGCAACTTGTAACTCCAGCAGACATACAGAATTGGCATCTGCAGGGAAAGGACTTTGCAGTAAAGGACAACTTATTGTATTTCCAAGAACGATTATACCTACCCAGCACAGATTTACAGAAAAAAGTAATCTCTTGTTATCACGACTCTTTAATGGAAGGTCATCCCGGTATAGCCAAGACCTCAGAAAAGATCAAGCGCTACTTCTGGTGGCCGTCTTGGAAAAAAGATATCAGAGACTTTATAATGTCCTGTGGAGTATGCGCCCAAAACAAGAGTCAAAAGGAAAGACCAGCAGGCCTCTTACGCCCTATTGACATCCCACCTCGCCCTTGGCATACGCTTTCTATGGACTTCATCACCGATCTACCTCCATGCTCCGGATACAATACGATTCTAGTAATCGTGGACTTATTCTCCAAGATGGCGCATTTCATTCCGCTCAAAGGCTTGCCAACAGCAGCAACTCTGGCCCGAGAATTTCTCGAAAACATCGTCCGACTGCACGGTTTTCCTTCGGTTCTAATTTCGGATCGAGGTAGTCAATTTATTTCTCATTTTTGGCGAAGTTGCTGTCGGTCGGCTCAAATTGATGTGAGACTATCGACCAATCACCACCCTCAGACCGACGGACAAACCGAGAGGACCAATCAAACTCTGGAACAGTATTTACGCTGCATGCTGCAACAAACTGAAAAAACTTGGAAAGATATCCTTTGGATAGCCGAGTATGCCTACAATAACTCTGTCCATTCGGGAACTGGGAAAACCCCGTTTTTTCTTTTGTACGGCAGTCACCCTCGAACCTCGGAGTTGGATCCCCTCCAAGATCTTGAAACACCAGCAGTAGACTACCTGCATTCTACAATCACCCAAGCCTTTAAGGAAGCTGTTTCTCACCTTCAAAGGGCTAAAGAACAATACAAGAAAGGAGCAGATCAACATCGGAAGGAAGCCCCTCACTATCAAGTAGGGGATCAAGTCTGGTTATCCACCAAATATCTACCTCTAAAAGGGCCACGCACATTCAACCCAAGATACCTTGGTCCCTATTCCATCACTACCATAGTAAACCCAGTAGCGGTCAAGTTGGACTTGCCCCCGCACATGAAGATACATCCGGTCTTCCACGTCTCTCTATTAAAACCCTTGCAACCTCAAACCCGACTAACCAAATCTCCAAAACCTATCCTAGTGGATGGAGAACTCGAGTTTGAAGTCAAAAGCATTCTGGACTCCAAGATCTCCAAATCTAAACTATTCTACCTAATTGACTGGAAAGGCTACGGCCCCCAAGAGAGATCCTGGGAACCTGCTGAATATGTCCACGCTCCTCGCCTAATCAAAAGATTTCACCGAACATTTCCTGACAAGCCAAAACCCCCGGAGAAGCCCGGTTTGGGAGGGGCCTTGAGGGGGGGTACTGTCATGATCTCTGCTTCCAAAAGGTCAGGGTTTTCCCAACTCCCTTGGAAGCAGATCCATAACCCAGGTTCCAAGTGCCAACCAGTCCCAATTGGGACCTTTTGGACCCAGTCCTGGCGCCAGTGGCACCAGGCTCATAAATATGCCCAGTCCCAGCGCTGGAAGCGCCGGGCTCATAATGCTTGGGTGGACTTACCTTCAGCAGACCATGCTGCTTACTTGCCTGCCAGTTGAGCCTCTGATCCTCTTCTGTTTGGAACTACTTTTCCTGTTGGGTGGGGCTGGAGCCACTCCCTAGATTCAGAACACTGGAACTCTTCTGGAAGGCAGGAACTCTTTTCTTACCAGGAACTCTTTTCTTACTTAGGCGTGGCTGTGGAAGGAGACACCTAAACACTACAGGAGGCTATTTAAACCACACCCGGTGGATGAATCTTGCTTTGCGTTATTCTGCAACCTCTGCAGCAGAACGCTCATCGTGTCTTCTGCATCTGGTCCTGGGCCTAAGGAAAAAGGCTTACCATCCTGAATCCAGTCTTCAGCAACACCTATAAAGACAAGAAAGAACAGGTTAGCATTCCGGCATCTGAAAGGCAAAGGCTTACCATCCTGAATCCAGTCTTCAGCAACACCTATAAAGACAAGAAAGAACAGGTTAGCATTCCGGCATCTGAAAGGCAAAGGCTTACCTACTCTTCAGCGCTGCATCCCGCATCTGAAAGACAAAACAAGGTGCGTTTAAAGACATTGGGGAACTTTAATACTCACGTGCCATGACTCCTTTCCACATCTAATCCAGTGGGTATTCCGGCACCCTGCAGCCGCTCCGAACTCGTGCCTGCAAAATAAAAAGACAGTTAGAGCGCATAGTGAAGCAGGCAACAAGCGCTTACTTACGTGCTTCCAGGCGCTTCTATTCATCACACGGGCTCCATCTTCAACTCACTTCAGCCCGTCATCCGCCATCGCCGGAACCCTGCAAAACAAGAGACATCATTACTAAAGACTTTAAAGACATTTGAATGACTCAAAACTTACCGTTCGTGCAGTAAACGACGGACAGCAGTCCTCTGAAGTCAAGAGGCCTGCGCTACCTATCCAGTGAAGAAACTGGTTACAGCACCCTGCCCCGAGGCAGATGGAGAGCTTGGCATTCACTTACCTAAGGTGAGAGCGTTAACCTTTGGGGGTCTACAGGAGAGGAGAAGAGGAAAGAGATAGGGACACCCCAATAACCCCAGTTCATTAACCCCATATTTTCTATCTGCAGACATCTTACTCTACACGTCAGGCATACAGTGCACAGAGGTCCAGCCCAAAGAGCCAACCGGGTGCTACACATCACCTTTGAAGATCCGGTAGTCGCCCAGTCAAGACCGGCGCCTCTGCGAGAATCAGGTGAGCGTTACACAGTGTTAGTGGTTGATTTAGGGCGTAACGGAAGCCCCATCTTTGCTGCTTGCTCCTGGTCGATGTAATTCCCAATGGCTCCACTGTCAATGTACGCTCTTACTGCGTTCATCCGAGAGGGTTGTTGGTGATTGATCAAGACCACAGATAGTGTAAAATGGGAGGTCTGTAGTTCACTTTCTTCACTCGACAAGTGGACCCCTACACTTGCCAGGCTGGGGAGTTTTCCGATTCCTTGATGGTTTCTTCCTTGTCCGTGGCCCCTACCGTCCTCCTCGGTGGCTTCACAGGGCACTCTTTAAGGAAATTACCTGACCTTCCACAGTACAGACATAACTGCTGCTGTCTCCTTTTATCCCTTTCCGCTTTAGTCAAGGGGGATCTGACCCCCCCAATTTGCATTGGTTCTCCTAAACCTTCTGTTGTGCGGGCAATATTGTCCTTTGAATGCACATACACAGGGCGAGGGTCCGGTCTGGTTCGATCTGCTCTTCGGTCCTGCAACCTATGATCCAGTTGAACAACAAGGTCAATGAATTCTGAGCAGTCTTTTGGGGGGTTCACTACTTGTGCGAGAACATCCTTGAGCTCCCCCCGCAACCCCTGATGAAATAACATGGTTCTCTTCTCCACTGGCCATTCTGCTTCAACTACGAGTCCATTGAACATGGCTATGTATGTTAATAGGTCTTGATTTCCTTGGCGTATGGACAGAAGTTCGTTGTCTAATGCATGCCCATGAGTACGACGGGCGGACGCCTTTTCTATCTCCTGCTGAAAGCCCCTGAAGTCATGCAGCAAAGGATTGTCACAAAGGGTACAGACCCGTCCGCGGCGCTACCACTCAGGAAGGATAGCACAAAAGCGACCCGTGATTGGTCATTCGGAAAGGCCCCTGGTCTACAAAGGAAGTGCAGGCGGCACTGGTTCATGAATGTTGCAAACCTCTTGGGATCCCCCGTAATCGTTCGGCCGGGGCCAAGGGAACTGCCCCAGGAAGAGTTATCTGAACGGGATTGGCTGATGGTGCTGGCATCGATGGCACGCTTCCCGGCAATGGTGCATGCCCTGCTTGTGAATGGAGAAGTTGCTGGCTTAAATCATCAGTGCGTTCTTTGGCTACTATCAGCTCTCTCCTCAGGGTGTTGGTCTCCTGCCTGGCTGCATGTACTTCGGAACGCAGCTGCCCCAACATGTGGGCTAACTGGTCGGTTTCTGACGTTTCCATGATGCCCAGGTGGATTTTGATGTGAGGTTTTGTGTTCTGTAATGCTCACCTGGTATCCACGGGGACGTCACTCAGCCTGTTCTGACCTCTTACGACCTCAAACCCTTCCCTGGAGTCTACTCGACTGGAGACTGGGCCTGAAACACAGGATTGGTAGAGTTTAACTCCCTATCGTCTCTGTGTGCTTGAACCCCTTCTTCTCCGGAGTCCAACCCTACCCTTTGATCGACAGCTCACCTTGTTTTCTTGGAAAGTGTGCTTTCCGTCCTGCTCTCAGCGCAGGGGCGCGTTGATTGATGCGGGCTCGTTGCTGCCTATTTACTTCACTGGCAAGAGTCTGACAGGTAGGTATAATCAGTCTTTTGAACAGTTCTCTAACTTTGTTCCTTTCCTTCCTTAGATGATGGCCGGCGTCCGTTGATGGCAACGTGCTGCTGAGATGAGTAGCGCTGAAGGTGAGTGAGAGCGCAATGCGCGATGCAACCCTTTCGTATTTGTATTGAACTGAGTTCTTTTTCTGTGTCTTTTAGGTGCCACTACGTTTTCAGAGTGATGCCGGTTATGAAGAAGAAATGCGGTGAGTAAGCGCGTTATGCGGCGCCTCTAGATGTTTCCACGCTAACCTGGAGTGTCTTTTCCCTCTTGCATATGGATGAGAAGTTCTGGAGACAGAGTTCCCCCAGAGCGGCTGGGATTCAGGTAAGCGTTTGAAGCTCGTACAGTCTTTAAAAATAAGCAAAGATTTGCTGAATGCTTACTAATGCCTTTTTTCTGTTCTTTTCCCTTTTTCTTAGGAAGCGGCGTGCCGGGATGGGAATGACACTGCCGAAGATGCCCGCAGAACAGAAGGAGCGATGAATGATGGGCAGAAGCGCTGCAAGGTAAGGCTGTTCCTAACAGTGTTCTTGTTCTTGCAGGAGCTGAGCGCAGAAGAAAGATGCAGGCCTACTGGAAACCGATCCGAACACGGTGAGTGTCACGCTGCAGGTGTAGGAAACACAAAGCATGTTTCTCAGCCTGGGCGTGGCTTAAATAGTCTCTGGGTATCCCAGGTGTCTCTGGGCTGAACCACACCCAAAAGACTAGACTGCACATGCAGTTCTGGGAACCGAAATATGTGGGGGCATCCATCTTGTCCCCATCAATGCACTACAAGTCCAATCCCCAATGTTATCCTATGGGAGTGAGTGAGTCTGGTGCCACAAGCGCCAAGTCTGACTCCAAGTGGGTCTTTGGAGGGATGGAGAAGCCCTTGAGGCCTGGCTCCAGCCTGACATCTTGGAGGGCTGGGGACATGAGGGGCAGGGATCATGGCAAGACACCCCAGTGCAAACTAATGAACGCTCTGGAGGCATCCAAGGCTGCTACCGAGAATTTCTGGCCCATTCTTCATCCCCAATTTATCATATTGATAGCTCTACGAATATTATCATACGTGTGCCGCCCTTTCACAAATCCTGCTTGATCGGAGTGGATTATTTCAGGGAGTATCAATGCTAGTCTCCGGGCCAATACCATAGAGTAAAGTTTTGCGTCTCCATTTAGTAAAGAGATGGGCCGATAACTTGCACAATCTAGGGGGTCCCTATCTGGCTTTAGCAATTATATCGTGGTTGCCGGGCCCATATCCCTAGATGTACGTCCTTTATCTCTAATGAAGTTAAATAGACAGCTTAGGGGGCTTGTTAGGGTGGTTCTAAAGTTTTTATAGTATGCATTACTTAGACCATCCGGACCTGGAGTTTTATGTCTTTTCAATGCTCCTATAGCCCCCCCTCCGCTTCTGTTATGGGGCTCTCTAGTCGTTGCCTATCTAGGTAATTAATTTGTAGTAAATGTATCTGATTCAGAAACACGCAATTTGCTCCTCCCTAGCTAGTTCTTCCTGTTTTAAATTATTGGTATAATATGAGAGCAACACCTCCTCTAGCTCTTTCTCTCCCCTCTTTACTTCCCCTTTGTCATTACGAAGTTGGGTTACTTGATTCCGGAGTTTCTGATGCCTCAATTTAGCAGCCAGAAATCGATTAGCTTTGCCCCTGTGTATGTAATACAATTGTTTTGTTTGTATTAGAAGCCGTGCTGCATCATCTGCCAGATGGGTTTCTATGGCTGCTCTCGCCTTTTTAAGATCCCGCCAAGCCCTCTGTGAGCCCCTGTTTTGGTATGTTTCTTCCACCTTCTGTATATTGGTTTCCATATTACATCTTACCCTCTCCCTACTTTTGATATAATTTAATGCTTGCGCAATAAATTCACCCCGTACCACCGCTTTACTTGCGTCCCAAATAGTTGACCAATCCATCCCCGGTGTCCTATTTTGCCGGAAGTAATTCTGCAGTGTTTGTTCAATGCTCATCCGGACTACCTGGTCTTTCAGCATTACCTCATTCAGTCGCCAGGGTCTATGGGATTGTTGTTGTGCGAAGGTTAGCTCTATTTTTAGAAGCACCGGAGCATGGTCTGAGAAACAGCGCACCCCAATTCCGAAACCTGTAACTTGTGAGATGACCATTTCAGAAATAAGTATTATATTGATACGAGAGTACCCCCTGTGTACTGCTGAGTAGTGAGTGTATGTTTTCTTTTGTGGGTTAAAGAAGCGCCAGGATTCTAGAAGCCGCAGTTCCATTAAAAATGTTGCCAGAGCTTGTCTAAATGTGTGGTCGTTGGAGGTGGCCGGGAGTGTTTTATCCATTGTTGCATCCATCACTCCGTTAAAATCACCTCCAAGGAGGATTTTCCCTATTCCCCATTGCGCAATTTTGGGTAACAAATTCAGTAGAAAATGGTCCTGCTTCGAATTAGGGCCATAAAGTGAAATCAAGGTCACAAGTTGGCCCATCAGTTTCCCTCCTAGTATCAGGTAGCAGCCTTCTGGATCCTTTTTTACAAAACGTCTCTCGAAGTTGATGTTTTTCCCTATTAGAATGCCTACTCCCCGTTTTTTAGTTCCACTAGATGCCAGATATTGTATAGGGAAAGCTCTATGTTTCAGCCGCAGCTCATCCTCTGGGAGTAAGTGTGTCTCCTGCAGCCACACCACTGACGCATGCATGTCAGACAACCTGGTTAACATGGATTTCCGCTTAACTGGGGAATTAAGTCCCTGCACATTCAGTGAGACAAATGTTAACTCAGCCATTGTTATCTTTTAGCCATAACATCCTTTCATTATGGTCCACCCCAGATCCGTCTTCTGTCTCCCCGGTCCGAGACAGGGATTCCTCAGTATCGGTGAAATTGCCCCCTTCGTCCTCTTGCATAAGATCCGTCACATCTTCCTCTTTGGAGACTGAGAGCGCTTGCCTTTCCATTCAAACCGGAGACATGTTGGGTGTCCACATCGGTATCGCACGTCTTTGGTTCTCAACCAATCTGTGACCACCCTCAGTCTTGTCCTCTTGACAAGCTTTGCTTGAGATAGGTCCTGGAATAGCTGAATTGGGGTTGAGCGGAACTTAATAGGCTCCTTTCTCCGGGCTGCCCACATAATGTCCTCTTTCAGTGGATATAGATGTATCCGGGTTAACACATCAGGGGTCAAATTCCTGGTAAATTGGTAGGTTAAGTAGACCCTGTGTGTCCGGTCGAGCACTATGGGCCTCATTACGACCCAGGCGGTAAGGGGTTTACGGCGGCGTAAACAACGCCGACCCTTACCGCCTGATTCCGAGGTCCCTTAGCGCCATGGAGGATTTAACACCTGCTTTTAGCAGGTGTTAAAATCCATGGCGCTAAGGGACCTTGTTGTTAATTACGCCACCGTAATTTACGGTGGCGTAATTAACGCCTTCCCCACTCCCATTATGCCCTATGGGGCAAAAATGGGAATGGGGAAGGGTAAATGGGGATTGGGGACTTACCGCCCCGCCAACCTCGGAATGGGGCGGTAAGTCCACCAACCACCATGGCGTAAATGTAGTTTACGCCATGGTGGTAAAGGTACGACCCAGGCGGTAATTTACCGCCTGGGTCGTAATGAGGCCCTATGTCTTTATTCTCCTCTGCACTCAGGATGTGGCGGAACAGCTCAATCACATATTGTTATACGTCAGAGTCAAGTACTGATTTCGGAATTCCGCGAATGCGTATATTGTTTCACCTGGATCTATTATCTGCCTCTTCCTGCTTGCTCTGTACCCGTTACATACTTTGTTCCAGCTCCAAGACTCTACTGGCCAAGATATCATGGTTGTGGCTTTGTTCGGTTATCACCGTTTCAACCTCGTCAATTCTTTTTTCCACCGCCAGGAATCCTTTATTGAGGTCTGCGATGGATTTTGCTAAATCAGTTGCACTTTCTTTTATGTCCTTCTTGCGTTCTAACAGCATTTCCAGCAGGTCCGATTTTCAAATAGGCGGATATTCGGTGGACATTGCCCCTTCAGAAGGGGGGTTATGCATTTGGACCACTGCTTGCACTTGATTGCGTCTCTGGGTGTCAGCTGTCTGTAGCATGTTTTTAATATCACCAGAGCCTTGATTTTTAGCTTTTGTTGTTTGTTTGGACATCTTAGGTTATGCGTGCTATTCTGACTGCGGCACAAGATTAGGTCTGAAAAGCTGAGATTGTTATTGCGTATTTCTTGTGGTCCTCAGATGGGCATACAGCCTCTTGCCTCTTTGGAAGCACCAATAAGCCAGGTATTTGTCTATGTTCACGCAACGTTCACACTACAGGTTAGGTTTTCAGCTAGCTTTTTACAGGTTCAAGCGGGCACCGGCGACTTCACATGCCCCCAGCGTATACCAGATCTCCTCCGACCCCAAGAACCATAATGCAGTTTGATGTCCTCTTTCGCTTCTCTACAGGCTAGTGCCCAGCTACGATAAGTCAACCAGATGTATTTAGACAGGACTTCACTCAGGTCCTTTCACGAGTGCTTCCTTGATTCTTTGCTTAGTACGGGGATGCCCGAAGTGTGTCTGGGCAGTTTGGGACTTCCCACACCATTTCAAGGGCTGGGCCCGGCATACCATAGCCTTAATTTCTCCCTCCACCAGCCGGCTCGCCTCCTTTTTCCATTGCGTTGGATGTCGCTGCTCCCCAGCATAGGCACCAGACGTTCGGATAACTTCTTCCCAGCTAGCCTGCTCGCTTCTGAAGGTGATGGTAGTCTATGTGGGGCAAGCAGGGTCCCCCACCCTGTGATCCCTCTTATTGCGGAGTCCTGCAGGCGCGGCAAACCCAGCCAACCCGCCTTTCAGGCCTTTGGACAGGCCGCTTCCTCTTACCGCGGCTCGGGTGTATGGCCCCCAACATGCGTCAGGGGAGAGATAGAGAGGGACACCCAGCGGGTCCCCACCTCGCACCCGACTCTGCCCACCAGGACTTCAATATGGGCTGAAAAGCGATTACAAGTACACCGGATCTTGCAGTGTTCTGAATCAGCCACTTATAACTGCACACCTACGGCCGATCACCATGGGAATCACTGCCGCCCAACCACTCTCCAGGACAGACATCTGCTGCCACCTTTAATTACGTCTCTTGTCAGCCCACTCACCTCCGGTCAGCACTGGGTTGCCGGTGCGCAGGATCACCCGCTCTATGGCAGGGCGCCGCTTTCTTTCGTGCTTGGAGAGGTCAGCGATGACGGCTGCATCAGCCGAGCTGCGCCTTCAGTCCGGGGATATGCCACCTATCTGCCGCAGCTTGGTTTCACACTCCGCAGTCCACGGTACGTATTAGAAGGAAGAGGGAGGTCCGCCAGTTCACCCTCCCCTCGTCCGCATCGGACCGCTGTGTATCAAAACAAAGCCAAGGATTGATCACCGGTGGGCATGGTGCTCTGGGTCTCGCTCTCCAGGAATTCCGCCGCCTTCTTCGTCATACGGAGTCCTTGGCGCCGTAAGGTGCTCGCAAGAGCCAAAAGTTCCTTTGCTTTGGATTTGGGTTTCTGCAAGTTCTTAGGATAACAGGTTTTGGCGCATTCTTGCAGAAAGGTCAGCACTCATGTTTTCCAGTCTGTTCTGGGGTTATGGGCCTCCAGCCCCGGCATTCCTAGGATCATCTGGAACTGTGGAGCTCCAATAAGATCAAAAGAGATGTCTTCTCGATGACCGTCCTGAGATATCAGCATAACTTTTTCGATGTGGTGCGTTACTAGTCCAGAGGATAGTTGAGAGCCATCCACTGCAGTTACTTTTTCTGCCTGCGATTTATGCCTACTCGTGCGGCTAGATCCTGATCAATATAGTTACCAACTGCTCCACTGTCGATATACGCCTCCAAGGCGTGTACCCTTGATTGTTGCTGAGGGTGGACTATAAGTACCGGAATGACTAGGTGTGAGGTCTGAACTACTTTCTTTATTTTGCTCGATAAGGGGACCCCTACCCTTGTCGGGCGCTGGAGTTTTCCGGAGCCGAAGCCTGGTCTTGCTCGTTATCGTTATTGTCTGTTGCACCTGCAGCTTTCCTGGGGGGTTTCGTTGGGTAATCTCTCAGAAAGTGTCCAGCCATGCCACAATATAAACAAAGCTGTTGTTACCTCCTTTTTTTCCCTCTCTGCCTTAGACATGGAGTTCCGTAACCCCCAGATTTGCATGGGTTCAGCCGTCTAATGGGCCTTGACTTGGTTATCCCTGGTTCGCATGTAGACTGTTCCGGTCTTGTAATCTACGATCCAGTTGCAACGTCAGATTAATGTACTCTGTACAACCTTCAGGAGGATTGACCACTTGGGATAGCACATCCTTTAATTCCCCACAAAGTCCTCGATAGAATAATATGGTCCTTTTTTCTTCGGGCCAGTTGGTTTGTGCAATGAGGCGATTAAAGGCAGCTATATATGTCAATAATTCCTGATTTCCCTGTCTTAGAGATAATAGTTTGTTATCCAGAGCTTGTCCTTGCGAGTGTCTCGCAAACAACTTTTCCATTTCCTGTTGGAACCCCCCAAAGTTGTGGAGTACTGGGTCATCCTGATCGACCAATGGTATTGACCAGTCTGCAGCACTGCCTCCTAAATACAAAAGTACGAAGGTCACTCTGGAACTGTCATTCGGGAAAGCCCCTGGACGGCAAATAAAGTGTATGCAACACTGATTCATAAATATTGCATATGTGTTGGGGTTACCGGTAAACCGTTCGGGTGGAGCCAATGGTACAGCCCCTGGGAGCACCCCTTGCACTGGTGGTGATGGTGGCAAAGGGGTTGGGGCGATTCCAGGTAACAGAACTTGCCCCGCATGTGTTTGAAGTAACTGCCTTGCCAGTTTGTCGGTTCTTTCTCGTGCAACAATAAGATCCCTTCTTAACGAATTAGTCTCTTGTCAGGAGGCATGTACTTCAGCTCGTAGTTCCCCCAACAACTGGGCCAACCGGTCAGTCTCTGAAGCACAAAACAGACAGCAGTTATTTCATTAAAATTAAAAAATAAGTTATTCCTAGATCTAAGTCCCTATAGATAACTCACTGGCTCTGTGTTCAAATGATCTCATGTCCCTGAATGTTTGGCGCACCCATCCCTAGAAAAGCGATGCTGTGCCGCCTACAAGGGGGTGTAGAGATACTAGCCCTCAGCTCTCTCACTACTTTCCTAAAACAAACTAATTAGGTGCACATTAGTTGGTGGTTGGTTCTCTTCTTTATTTTTACCGCCACCGTCAAAGGGCCTCATTACGACCCAGGCGGTAAGTTACCGCCTGGGCCGTGACTTTACCACCATGGCGTAAACTACGTTTACGCCATGGTGGTTGGCGGACTTACCGCCCCATTCCGAGGTCGGCGGGGCGGTAAGTCCCCAATCCCCATTTACCCTTCCCCATTCCCATTTTTGCCCCATAGGGCATAATGGGAGTGGGGAAGGCGTTAATTACGCCACCGTAAATTACGGTGGCGTAATTAACATCAAGTTCCCTTACCGCCATGGTTTTTTACACCCGCTAGAAGCAGGTGTAAAATCCGCCATGGCGGAAAGGGAACTCGTGATTGGCGGTAAGGGGTCGGCGCAGCTAACGCTGGCGCTAACCCCTTACCGCCAGGGTCGTAATGAGGCCCAATGTGTCTTATGAATAGTGAACTGTTATGGTCATATAGGCCAACTTCAGCTTCAGAAACGATTTTAAAATCTACCAGTTAGTATTCTATTACTGTTAGATCAGGTTAAAATGATGTATGATTATTCAAGCCCTATCTTCAAATGTATGTAGGATCTCAGAGTTGTGGTCATCAGCCTATCAACTCTGAAATTTGTCAACCGGTTTCAGCGGAGTGGATGACTCGCCGCCTTCTTCAGGACAGAGAATCTTGCATTCTCAATGGCACTTTGATTTCTTCACGGGTATCCACTAGGTGGATGAATGGAGAGTTTTCTCGGGGTTTCCCACGGGCAGTCCAGCTTATGTTCTGATCCCTACAGGGTTATAAAAATGGACAAAAAATGGGGGGGAAGGTGTGTTCAGTATACGGGTATATAGAACTCAAGAACTTGTGCAATTACAGTTCAACAGGAGATGTTACCTGTAGTATCACTGATTTCTCACTAGTGTTGATGATTGCTTAGTAGGTTTCCCTTGTGTGCTTCATTGCTTCCTGCTCACATAGCCTACAAAAGAAGGATCCTCATATATCATATTCTCTACTTATAATGTCCTTGGTGTATGAAATCTAATCACAGATAGGCAGTGTCTACAAAACGGCCACATGAAGGTGAAAGTACCTGTAGGGTTTGTGTCACTTCCTCTCAGACGTTTTTCCATTCAAAAGACCCTGAGAAAACTCTCCATTCATCCACCTAGTGGATACCAGAATTGTCTCTTAATCTTAGCTTCAGTTTTTGCAATACCCGGGTGCCCCTCCACTAGGGTATCATGATAACGGGAAATGACTAGCTCTTGTAGTTCCTTATGTGGCAGAAATAGCCACCCTTGGTAATAAGGCAGGTCATTGGTGACAGAGTATTCCGGGCCTTTCTTTACCCAGTCCTGCAGGGCCGTAGGATCAAAGAATTGTTGGATCTTTACCTGAATGTCCTCTAGTGTCTGTAGAGTTGTCATGCCAAGAATCCTTTGTTCAGAAATTATAGGTACTGGTTCTGGGTTCACTTCTGCCTCTCCCATCCCTATTCGGGATAAGGCGTCTGCTTTACCATTCTTACAACCTGGTCGATAGGTTATCACGAAATCGAACTCGGTAAAGAACAATGCCCATCGGAGTTGGCGTGACGATTGGGCCTTGACTGTCTTTAAATACTGTAAGTTCTGGTGATCAGTGATCACAGTAATGGTATGCCTGGCACCGAGAAGATAGTGCCGCCAAGCCTTGAAGGCGGATTTAATGGCTAATAACTCCTTGTCGGTAACTGCATAGTTTAACTCGGGTGCCGAGAACTTTCTGGACCAAAATGCTACTGGGTGAAGCTGGCCAGTTTCAGGGTCCTTTTGAGACAGGACAGCTCCCATGGCAAGACTGGATGCATCAGTTTCCACTATGTATGGAAGTTCAGGGCGCGGGTGCTTTAATACAGGTGCAGATGTGAATTTCGCTTTCAGCTCTTGGAAGGCATTTTCAGCTTCTTCAGTCCACATAAAGCATTTATTTTTTCACAAGAGTGCTGTGATGGGATGTACAACATGTGAAAAATCCGGGAAAATCTGCGGTAGAAATTGGCAAAGCCAAGCATGCTTTGTACTCCTTTAATTGAACTTGGTGATGGCCACTTAAGAGTTGCGTCCACCTTTCGTGAGTCCATTCAGACTCCTCTTGGGGTCAGGATAAACCCAAGGAATTCAACTTCTGGGGCAAGAAAAACACATTTTTCCAGTTTTGCATATAGTTTGTGCTGGCGCAATTTCTCAAGGACTGCTCGGACATGCTTCACATGGTCAGATTCTGAAGAAGAGTATATTTGAATATCATTGATCTATACGACAACACAAACGTCAATGAGTTCACGAAGGACATCGTTCATGAAGTATTGGAAGGCTGCTGGTGCATTGCACAACCCGAAAGGCATCACCTGGTATTCGAATAACCCATACTTAGTGCGAAAAGCAGTCTTCCATTCATCGCCCTCTTTTACACGTACCAGATGGTATCCCCCCCGGAGATTTAGCTTAGTGTATATGCAAGCGTCCTTCACTTGGTCTAGTAGTTCAGGGATCAGAGGCAATGGTTATCGGTTCTTAACAGTTATCTGGTTCAATGCGTGGTAGTCTATGCACGTTCTGAGGTCACCTTCCTTTTTGGGCACGAAGAACAAAGCTGAAGATGCAGGGGACTTGGATAGGCGAATGAAGCCATTAGCAAGGTACTGGTCTAAGTATTGTCGTAGGTGAAGGTTCTCAGGTTCCGTAAGGGCGTAGATCCTGCTACAAGGGGGTTGTGCACCGGGTATGAGATCGATTTGACAATTGTACGATCTGTGAGGTGGTAAGGTGTTTGCCTGTTCTTTTTGGAAGACATCCTGGAATTCTTGGTATTCTGGAGGTAGTTGCACGATTGCTGTGGTTACTTGGGCCAGGCCTGCGTTCAGATTCTTCTTTGGGTACCAGGTTTGTGCACAATCCGGGAAGGTTATTCTCTTCTCTCGCCAATCAATACAAGGATTATGTGTTTCCAACCAAGGTATCCCCAGTAGTATTTGGAACTGTGGGGCTTTGATTAGATCAAACACAATAGTCTCTCGATGCCCATCCTGACCCAATAGTGTCATCTCTGCGGTGGAATGAGTTACAGGCCCAGAGGCAATTTCAGTTCCATCGACTGTGGTGATGACATCTGAGGTGGTTTTTCGGCAGAGAGGTAGATTCATCCTGGAAGCCAATTTGTAGTCCACATAGTTTCCTATGGCCCCGCTATCAATGTATGCCCTTCCTGCGTGCATACGCGATGGCTCCCTTAGATCTACAAGGACCATTGGTATGATGAAATGCGAGGTCTGAGTATCCTTCTTCAAGCTCGGCAAGCGGACCTCTACGCTTGTCGGGCGTGGTCGTTTCCCGAGTCTGACTCCATATGGCTTTTATCAGCAGCTCCTACCACCTTCTTGGGTGGTTTTACAGGGCAATCCCATAGAAAATGCCCAGAAGTTCCACAATATAGACACAATTGCATTTGCCGTCTCCTTTCTCTTTCCTTCTGGGTTAAGGGTCCTTTAAACCCTCTGATTTGCATGGGTTCTGAAGCATCTGCTCCTTTGGGGTTAGCGTGGGTCTTGACCAACACCTGATTCTCAAACTTGGCTCGATCAGCCTTTCTGTTCTGAAGTCTGTGATCTAACTGGACCACTAAGTCTATATATTCAGCGAAGTCTTGAGGTGGGTTCACGACTTGAGCCAAGACATCCTTGAGTTCTCCTCGAAGCCCTCGATGAAATAACGTGATTCTTTTTACCCCAGGCCATCCAGTTTCCACTATCAACCTATTAAAGGTCGCGATGTAGGATAGAAGGTCCTGGTTACCTTGTCGTAGGGACAAAAGTTCGTTATTCAGGGCCTGTCCTTGGGAGTGCCGGGCAAATAGTCTTTCCATGCTCATTTGAAAGCCCTGAAAATCCCTAGGAATTGGGTCATCCTGAGTAACTAGTGGAATTGACCAATCAGCTGCACTGCCGCTGAGATATGACAATATGAAGGCTACCTTGGCTTGATTGTTTGGGAAGGCTCCGGGTCTGCATAAAGAGTGCAAGCGGCATTGGTTCATAAACACGCCAAACCTTTTGGGATCTCCGGCAAAGCGTTCGGGCGGAGCTAATGGACTACTTCCTGGTAGGTTTATTTGCACAGGGTTACTCAATGACACAGGAGCTGGATTCCCCCCGGGACCTGGTAGGGGTGCTTCTCCAGCCTGGCTTTGCAGTAGTTGCCTAGCAAGGTCATCAGTTCGCTCCTTTGACAAAATCAGTTCTCGCCTAAGAGCATTGGTTTCTTGACGGGCGGAATGCACTTCAGCCCTCAGTTCCCCTAGTAATTGGGCCAATTGGTCAGTTTCTGAGGTATCCATAATGCCCGGGTGGGAATTTGTGGGTAGGCTTCGCATTCTGTTACGCTCACCTGGCTCCCACAGGGCCGTCGATCTGAACTGGACAGCTGCGGCCTCCACCATTGTGACGCGTAGTGCCGAGATGACGGACTGGACTGGCCCACCTAGCTTTGTTTGCTTGGCCCGTAGGAATATTCTTCTGCAAATGGAGAAAGGGAATTAACCACCCGTGGAGTTGAGCGTTAACCCTCCCCCACTCCCGCTGTTCTCCCCACTGATCACCTTTGATGTCCACTCTTATAGTCTCACCTGATGGTTTGGAAAGATGAGCTCTCCATCCTGAATTGAATGCAGGGGTGCGTTGATAACCAGTTGCTTCACTGGCTCGAAGAAATTGGTGAGTTCCAGAAAAATATTAACTCTGAGATTCCAGGCAAGATGCCGTAGGCATGTAATTCCTAAGAGTTCAAATGTCTGACTTTCACTCTTGTCCGATTCCTTGCAGGTTGCAGCTTGACACTAGCGAAGAGTTCCTCATGGCAACCCGTAATATTCAGGTAAGGATTTGTATTATCCAACACAGTTCGATAAAATAATGTCAATATGTAACCTGTTGCTTTCTCCCTTATTCAGGCGCTGAGAGAAAATATGAAGTCTCGGGGAATAATGCCTCCGGCGGTAAAATCAGGTAAGTCTATTGTGGTGAGGAGGTTTCCCCTCGTTTGTCCCTTTGTTTCACCTTGCTGTCCTTTTGTTTCCCCTTAGGGGCCGGGTTCGGCGAGGATGCAGTGGAAGCTGCGCCGACCCGTGAAGAGGAATAGTACCCCCGGTGGTAAAATCAGGTAAGTCTATGGGGGGTAACTAATATTGCCTCTGTGTATTCCCTTGGCTCACCTTGCTGTTCTTGTCTTCCCCTTAGGTGCCGGAGTGCGGCGGGAGCATGCCGAAGGATGCGGTGGAATGTGAAGATGCTGCGAAGGCCGGTGAGTTCAGCGCGGCGCTGCTGCAGGCAACGTAACACGCATAAAATAACTTCTTTCTTCCAGCTCGAAGGCGCGATGGATCGGGAATTCAGGTAAGGATTAAAAGTATTGCTCTTGTTCTAACCTTTTCTCCTTCTCTCACCTTTTTCTAGGAGCTCTAGACTCGAGGCGGGCATGGCAGAAGAATGGATGCAGACTTGCAGGCACGGTGAGCGTTACGCTGCTGGATGCAGAATAACGCGAAGTGTGTGCTGCTCTTCGGGCGTGGTTTAAATAGCCTCCAAAGTAGTCCCAGGTAAGTATTCCTCCCGAGCCCCACCCGAGTAAAAAAATAGTCCCTTAGGTAAAGTAGTCCCTTCCAAGCCTCCTTTGGCTTGGAGCTCTTGCACCATGGTCTGCAACAGTTGAGTTTGCAGCATGGTCTGCATCAGGTAAGCTTTAATCTATGAGCCTGGCGCCTATGGCACCAGGACTGACTCTCCATATGAGCCTGGCACCATAGGGGCCAGGACTGCACCCAAATAGCCCCTAGCAGGTGTTGTTGGGTTTGCTTAGTATAACTTGATGCCTGCTTCCTGGGTTGCTGGACTTGGTCTGGGTTCCCGGGGGTAGGCATCATGACAGCCCTTGGTCGTGAACCTTTCTAAGACAGTACTGACACAAGACCAAGTACGAGTACTAGAGAAAGGGCTCTCATATGTACCTACCACCATCATGATCCATTCCAAACCAGAATTGAGCTAACCCAGCTCATGAGAAAAATTTGGTTGAAACAGTACTTTTCGAAGAATATATATGAAGGAACACGCGATGTCACACAGTTACACAACAAATCGACATTTTATCCGCCCCCACATGAAATCTCAGCAGAGTCACTCACCTTCGAGAAGGTTATTTTGAAAAAACTCGAAACCATCGAGAAGGAGGAGCATAAACATTTCAATAACATGACCAAGAAAGAAACATCAGCCCTGAAGGAACTGAAAACCAACAATGAGATAATAATAAAATCTGCTGATAAAGGGAGCGCCATTGTTGTCATGAATAAAGAAGACTATGACAAGATGGTTGCTACATTGACTGAGGACAAGAATACTTACCGGAAACTGGGCAGTGACCCAACAGAAAGACTAAGACTTCTCATTAACCCCATCATCGAAGAAGCTTTGGCAGAAGGCCATATTAGTGCTAAAGAAGCAGACTTTTTGTGTCCAAAATATCCTAAATTTCCAGACTTTTACACACTCCCAAAAATCCACAAGGGGACTACTCCACCTCCAGGTAGACCAATAATGTCAGGCATTGGGTCTATTTTAGAACCCTTGTCACAATTTGTTGACTTTTTTCTGCAAAACGAGGTACCAAAAATGCGGTCTTATACCAAGGACACTACATCAGTCCTTACATACCTTGAACATCTACGGTTGGACAATCCAGATATTCTGATTGTCACTATGGATATAGAATCATTATATTCGAAGATCCCCCAGTTGTAGACCCTCAGAGTAGTCAAAAGGATTTTAGAAGAGAAGATAGGAACTTTAGATATGCCCATCAATCTCATTCTACAGCTACCTGAGATCGCACTTACTAAATATTTCTTTCTTAAAGAGAACACATACTATGAACAAATAGCTGGGACAGCGATGGGGGCAACATTTGCTCCGACTGGCCAATTTGTATGTTGCATCCTTTGACGAAAAACACATTTATCCTGAAAATAATCCCTTCTTAAAAAACATTGTGAGTTGGCGGCGTTAAATCGACGACATTCTGATGTTTTTTTAGGGTGACATCAATACCCTAAATGAGTTTATTATATGGCTAAATGGCCGTGATCTATTTTTGAAATTCACACATGAGGCTGGTAAAACCGAAGCAACATTCCTTGATCTCACTATCAAAAGAACAGGACACACCTTTGAAACCACGGTGTTTCGGAAGCCCACAGATAGAAATTTCCTTCTAGGAATATACTAGCTTCCATCAGAGGTCACTCAAGGAGAATTTACCTTTTGGGCAGTTTCTCCGCATCAGGAGAAATTGCTCTACCATAATGGAGTATGACAAACAGGCTGAAAGACTGACATCTAATCTGAGAGAAAGGAACTACCCAAAGAAGATCATTAGACAAGCACGGAAGAGGGCCAGAAATATCCCCAGAGAAGTAACCCTCACACAACATGGCAAAAAGGAACAGGGATCAGATGTCATCACGGCAGTTTTCAGCCACTCCCCGGTCATTAACCTCCTTAAAAAAGAAATTCAAAAATCGTGGCACCTTTTGAACCTTGAGGATCACAATTTACCAGCACCACTCTTTGCAATCAAAAGAAGGAAAAATCTCAGAGAAAGTCTGGTGCATACATATCAAGAAATAAAACCTCCTGAAACTAACACTATTTGGAACACGCAAAAACCGTTGGGAGATGCTCCCTGTGGAAACTGTTCAGTATGTCAATTTACTAAAAGAACCACCACAGTTGATATTGGTTGGCAATACCCGTGGGAACAGAGAAGCTTTACAAATTGTAACACTGCAAATGTGGTGTACCTCATTCAGTGTCCATGTAAGATGAAATACATTGGCATGACAACACGTGCCATAAAAACAAGGATCTGTGAACACAGATCAAACATCAGGACCAAACTAGCTACTGCCCCACTAGTAGAACACTACATGTTAAAGCAGCACTCGGAAAATGATTTAACATGGACGATCTTGGAGAAAGTCACTGTACCAAAAAGAGGTGGTAACCTAGCGTCATTACTACTAAGAAGAGAACAAATGTGGATTTTTAAACTTCGCAGTCACAAGAGTGGCCTAAATGAAGAAATCTGCTGGCAAACACTAGCCGTGCAATAACGCATAAGACCTAAGCATAAGAGATGACCGCGGGGCCAACAATCAGCCATGCATAAGATCCCCAATATACACTACTATGATTCCCCAATATACACTACAATGCTGCCTTGCATCAAAGATATTGCATGTTTTTTCACTCTGTGCAATAACCTTCACAAGCATTTACAACCTTTACGTAGATGGTACACCTTTCGGACGTTTTTCCATTCAAAAGTAACATTACGATCGCTAACTGTGTCAGGTTTGCATATTGGCCCACTGGACGTACACTCCAACTAGTCTGTGGTTGAGGTCCCAGTCCGCTCCTTTTATTACATATCTTTCACCAGCACAAGACAACAGTTTTGACATCCACGTCTAATAAATGTAAGAACGAACACTGCATCGATAGCAGACTATGGGCGAGGCTCTAAACGGAGCATAGCCTCTATTAGCATGTGACTACAATTTATATATCAACGCCAAATCAATATAAAATTTAACACTGCCAAGACAGCAGAATTTGGGCGAGGGTCCAGTTCCCACAACTCTTATTAGCACAAGACAATAGTCATTACATCCATGCTCAGTATAGGGAAGACCCAACATTGCTTAGACAGCAGCACTGTCCGTAATGGGACGGCTGATACTTTGAAACCACATCTCCCAACTGCCCCAGTGCTTTTCTGCAGTTCTCGAGCTAGACACGTGATCGTGTGGACGAGAATGCACAGAACCTCACTGGCGCAATAATACGATCGCTACCACGTTGCGGGATGTTGCTAGACCTCAGGCATCACGTGATCACGCGAGGCCGTGCGAGTGAATAGAAACGCAGCATCACTCGGCGTCCGCGACTGCTGACAGACGGCAGACGGTTTGGTGATTTACAACGGGAGAAACAATCCAGCCACGTCCAGGTAAGAGACCACAGGGACTTCACATAAACCATAGAACACGGACAAAGTATCCGTTGCAACTCAATCATGCAGACCAGTGCGGCTCATAGACACGGTCACAGTAATATGCACGAAAGAATTCATAGTAGCACTTCGCTAACGCTACGTTATATTTGAGCAAGACTAATATTGACCCCTTATGGTCTCCTATCCACAGCTCCCCTACACTGAAGTATGATGAGTGCCTGACGCAAACTATGATGCCAGTACACCACACCCAAAAAAGCCTGAGAGGAAGGGACACGAACCCTACAGGTACTTTCACCTTCATGTGGCCGTTTTGTAGACACTGCCTATCTGTGATAAGATTTCATACACCAAGGAAATTATAAGTAGAGAATATGATATATGAGGACCCTTTTTTTGTAGGCTATGTGAGCAGGAAGCAATGAAGCACACAAGGGAAACCTACTAAGCAATCATCAACACTAGTGAGAAATCAGTGATACTACAGGTAACATCTCCTGTTGAACTGTAATTGCACAAGTTCTTGAGTTCTATATACCCGTATACTGAACACTCCTTCCCCCCTTTTTTGTCCATTTTTATAACCCCACAGGGATCAGAACATAAGCTGTACTGCCCGTGGGAAACCCAGAGAAAACTCTCCATTCATCCACCTAGTGGATAGCCGTGAAGAAATCAAAGTGCCATTGAGAATGCAAGATACTCTGTCCCGAAGAAGGCGGCGAGTCATCCACTCCGCTGAAACCGGTTGACAAATTTCAGAGTTGATAGGCTGATGACCATAACTCCGAGATCCTACATACATTTGAAGATAGGGCTCGAATAATCATACATCATTTTAACCTGATCTAACAGTAATAGGATACTAACTGGTAGATTTTAAAATCGTTTCTGAAGCTGAAGTTGGTCTGTATGACCATAACAGTTTACTATTTATAAGACACATTGACGGTGGCGGTAAAAATAAAGAAGAGAACCGACCACCAACTAATGTGCACATAATTAGTTTGTTTTAGGAAAGTAGTGAGAGAGCTGAGGGCTAGTATCTCTACACGCCCTTGTAGGCGGCACAGCATCGCTTTTCTAGGGATGGGTGTGCCAAACATTCAGGGACATGAGATAATTTGAACACAGGGCCAGTGAGTTATCTATAGGGACTCAGATCCAGGAATAACTTATTTTTTAATGAAATAACTACTGTCTGTTTTGTGCTACATAGATTGGAGTGTAGACAAGTAGTGGAAGCCCTTTGACTTCTACTGTCAATAGCAGTCTCTGAAGCATACATAACGCCCAGGCAGAGATTCAGAGAGGCTTCGCGTTCTGTTACGCTCACCTGGTCTCCGCGGAGGGGTTGGGACGCGGTTGGACCCTCCCTAGACCTGGCTCCCGTGGATCAGCTCTCTTCCCCAGCCACTGCGTTATCGAGGACCCAGGATACTGGTTCTGCTCCTGAGAGAGGATAAGAGACGGTGAAAATGGCGTGGTGACGTCGGGATTCCCCTCAACCCTTTCGCGCCAGAAGTTTGTGAGCAAGAGTTTGACCATGCAGGCTCACCTGTTTTGATTGAAAGATGAGCTCTCCGTCCTCCTTTCTTCCAGCAGGAGCGCTGTAGATGGACCAAGTTGCGTCACTGGTCCTTGGCGTTATTGTTCATATTGATTGTGTTAATCTTCCTCCATGATTATTGTCCGTAACCCAATATTGTCCTTTCTCTCTCCCTTAGGTATGAAGATGACCCAGGAACGTGTGATGACAAAGTCTACTCCGGAGGAGCTACCAGAGGTAAGTGGCCTCTACCTGAAGCTCTTTGCTTAGAGTATGAAAGTCTATGCATGTGCTAACCTTGTGTTTCCTTTCCCTTTGCAGGTGCTGCTGATCGGTGCTTGATGGGCGGTTTCCGAACTTCTACAGGCGGCCAGAGCTGAAGATCCCTGAGGATGGTGCGTCGGGAGAAGATCCCGTGTTGATGGAATTTCGGGACTGGTAAGGGTGCCGGCCGGCACTCTCGAGGGGCTGCAGTTCCTTGTAAGATATGCACGTGGCTGCAGAAGGGGAAGCGATAGCAGTGCTTCCAGCGATGGTGCGACTGACTCAGGTAAGAGGCACTCGTAGTTGCAGAAGTGAAGCGATAACAGTGCTTCCAGCGATGATGCGGCTGACCCAGGTAAGATGCGTGCGTAGTTGCAGAAGTGAAGCGATGGCAGTGCTTCCAGCGATGGCGTGGCTGACTTCAAGGTAAGATGCTGGTGGGTCCGGTGTCGGAGGATACACGTGCTGAAACAGGTAAGGTCTTCTGAACGGCGGTAAGCATTACGCTGCTCTAGCAGACTAACGTGAAGCACCAGCATGCGGGTGGGGCCGGCCCCACCTTGCCCCTCCTCCTGCCTTCTGCACGTGCCTTCCATGCATTGCTAGGGCCCCGCCTTGACCAGATGCACGTGCCTTCAGCAGTCTGTGTGCAAAGCACACTTTATAATGAGCTTGGTGGCAAAGGCGCCAAGACTGGGTCCATTAGGACCCTGCAGGGTGTAAAATAACTGGCCAATGACCAGTGGCCATGACACTAGCATCCTTGTTTTCCTTCTCATGTTTTTCTCTCCTCGCCTCCTGGGCTTTCCCCATCTTCCTCATTGTCTATTTTCATGGCCCTGCTGTCTTCCTCTTCTGCTTTACCAAATTTGTGTCAGGCCTGTTCTTTTGCAAACCTTTTCCATCGTCTTAACCTGCAGCAGTCCTACTGAAACATGTTGCAGTGGAGAAGTAAGGAATTACTGCACCTGCCAACCTTTCAGAAGTGTGCTGCAGATAAAGAATTGATTGGCACTGTGGAAAAAATGCAGAAGCGAGCCTTGCGGGACTGTGGTCAGTGAATAAACGCAATAGACACGCTGCAGTGTGGGATGAAGCAGACTAAGAAAAACAAAACCCGATACCTTTTAAGTGGAGGAAGAGTTTACCGACTCGGATGGACGAAGTGGCAGGGATACACAGAAAGTTTCCATCTAAACTACGGGTGGTCGTTGAAAGGTACCAGCGTGATAAGTACTTGCCTGTTTTGCACAAAACTACGTTTTTTGTTTCCGAAGACTTCACAATGAAGAAGTTTGTCACCATCATTTGATGCCAGATTGCTTTAACAGCACTGCAAGCTTTTTTCTCTTATGGTGAACAACAAATACTCGGCCACAATGTCTCTCACCATGTCCGAGGTGTACTGGGATCAAAAGAACGAAGATGACTTGCGCTTCGCAGCAGATGTTTGGTTGCGGCTTGCCTACCAATGTCAACAAGCACACTTGAGTAATATGGGACCAATGACAATCGAGTTTTATCTAGTAAAAATGTTTTTTAAAGCAGCCTTTCTGCACCAGTTTTTGTAAGGCATGTCAACAATTTGTGCCAAAAGCAATTATTTGCTATGTAGGCTACTGCTGAAAAGTCGGAATGGATTTTGATCGCATTTGATGCCCTTGCTTAGCCAGTCTCACCAGTCTGTTAATCACTTAGATTTTAAGCAGCACTGTTGTCCTTCTATACAACTTCTAAAAAAGAAAATGTCTTTGCCTTTTGACCCCAGTGAGTACCGAGCCTTCTGTCATCCGTGTGGATGCGGGGTGTGGTCTGTGCCAACTGCCAGGCAGCAATAGTCAGGGAAGTGAGGGTGCCTGATGGCTTGAGTGTTTAATGCCCCTGCTATGGCCGGTTGGGTTAGGCAGGTCTCGGGTGTGGCTATTTAGAATGTCAGTGTGATGCTGTGATGCTGGTGGCATCTATATGCTGACTTGACAGTAGTTCTGAGTATCCTCCATTTTGGGATACCCAGGCCCTGCCATAGAAATCAGGAGATTCCTGACTGAAGGCAAGATGGCCCCTGTGGCCTCTTGATTTCTAATGCATTTTACCTTGTTTCCCAAAGTCCTGGGAAGCCCTGATTCTGTCCCTTCCTCCTGAATGGCTGTTGGGTGGAAACACCATATATGTCTCTGTTGTTCCCTTTCCCCTTGGGTGGCTGTTGGGTGGAAATACCATATGTGGCTCTGGAGCTGCCTCCTGTCAGACTGACTGGAGCCTTCCCAGGTTTTTTGTGTTATGGGTACACCCTAGGGATGGGACCTGTGTGAATGGAGTCTGAAGTGAACTCACATTCTCTGTTGTGTGTGTCTGGTTTCTGTGTGTGTGACACAATGAATGAGACAGCCTGCCTGAAACTGACATGAATGCAGTGTAGTGTGCTGAAAGACTGGATAAACGCCCCAATCCACATTCCTTTGTAATGGGTGTCTGGGTGGAGGGAATGGCCTGAATGCCTTTGAGCCTGATTGGCTTCCTGCCTGCAGGAATGCCCTACTCTGTGATTGGCTGACTGAGCCTGGCTCAGGCATAGTGAATGAGGGACAGATGTGTATATATGGGGACCTCTAACTTACCAATTTGTTCAGTAGCTGAAGTCGAAGCTTAGCAAGAGACGCTGCTCCTTGAAGCCCAGCTGGAAGAGAAGTCTGCTGCTGCATTTCTTCAACAATCTGAAAGCTGTTGTGTCTCCCAAGGACTGATCCAGAGATGACCTGCAAAGGAGACCTCTCCCTGAGCTACGAGGGACCATCATGCAAAACTGCTACTCTTCATGGAAGTATCCTGGAAGACAGTCCTGTGTGCCTGCCGTCCGGAGAAGGGGTCTTTGAAGTCCAGAAGAGGAGTGCCAGACATCACAAGCCAGAGAAGTCCATTGGTGACACCCAGGGTCCGGAGGTGTGTTTCGTTACCAATGGAAGACTTTGCTGTCTACCACCTAGGAGAGCGGGTACCCTGGCATAGTGCTGCTGGACACCCGGAGCTGTGAAAGTTCCAAACTGCCTTAGAACATTTGAAAGGACATCCTTGCAGTCACCACTGACCACTTTTTCCCACCAGAGAGAGTATGGGGTCGCTGGGAACCGTGGAAGGTCACCAGTGGGTTTCCCGCCACCAGAAGCTATCAAAGTCATCTGGCGGTTCCAGACATTGTGAGGGTCCGAGGTCCACTCCAGTGGTCGATTCCAGGTCGCCAAAAGCCATCCAGCGGTCTGCGCTGCGGCTGCAGCACAAAAGAACCGAAAGTCAGATTCCGAAACACAACACCAAAAGTGACCTATCCACCCGTCGCCGCCATAAGTCATCGAAGGGTCCCAGGAGTCTTATCTTCATCCACCAAGCCTTTAAGGAAACCACAGCAAGTTTCCTCTCCGCAGGACTTCTACAGTCAGAGAAAAAGTTGACCAAAGGAGAGCACCACGAAGAGCCAAACTGCTGCCATTCCGAAAGACTTTGGTTCCTTTTTATTCTTGGACTTAGCATCCTAGTGGCACCTTCTTCCAAAGGGTGTCCACCCGCAGAGGGACTCGTCGCGTAAAACCGGAAAACTCTGCCATTTCGCCTGCCAAGGCACCACGTACTGTGACAAGGAAGAGCATCTTCTAGCCTCAGGGGTCGTCCCGGGGTCCCCAATTCATCTTGCATCCTGTTCTCCTGTGGCCCCTCAGGTACTTTGGGGTGGTAGAACCTTTAAAAGAAAGCACACAGTTATTGAACAATATTGGACTGGGCTGTTATGTTATGTTATTAAAACGTATAAAGCGCACGTTCACAGGAAGGCATGTGGCGCTCACCTAACAGATAAAGATTCAGAAGAGCAGCAGAAGTTTCTAACTAAAAAAGTAAGATTTTAGGGCCAGGCGAAAGGGCAAATGGTTAGAAGTAGCCCGCAAGGACAGGGGGAGAGAGTTCCAAGCCCTCGCGACCGCCACAGTAAAGGCACGGCCACCCATGCAAGAAAGTCATACCCAAAGTATTTGAATAATCATAGATGATTGGGAGCGAAGAGCTCTAGAAGCCACATAGAGGGGTAACTTGGCTTGGAGATTATGAGCACCAAGTTTGTAAAAGGCTCTGTGTACGATGCACAGTGACTTGAACAGCACTCGCTTCTTGACGGGGAGCCATTGAAGCTGACGAAGAAGGGGTGAAATATGGGCACCGAAAGAAGGTCGAAGTACTGCTCGAGACACTGCATTTTGCAGTAACTGCAAACAGTGCAAAAGGTAAGCAAGTTGAGCCAGGTAAAGAGCGTTGCAGTAATCAATATTGCTTAGCACCAGAGCAGCCACCACAGGAGCATGACATTTAAGGAGGATAAAAGGTAGGACTTTCCAAAGAATTCTGAGCTTGAAATGTCCAACTTGGCAGACTGAAGAGACCTGATCATGCATTGACAGGGAGGAAGATAGTTTGATCCCGAGGTCTCTAACAGAGACAACGGTAGAGGTAAAGGGGCCAAAAATGGAGGGCAGAAGTCGGGGGTCCAGAAAGACACAGGACAGCAAGAGCCAATGACTAGTACCTCAGTCTTCTCACCGTTCAGCTTCAGCCAGTTCTCGGCCATCCACTTGCCAACCTCCTCAAGACAACCCCTAAGCCGCGCAGCAGTATCCGGTCTGGCAAGATCCAGTTGAAGAATGGGAGTGGATAAGGCTGAGAAGTGGCTGAATATAAATGTTAAACATAGTGGGAGAAAGTGCAGAGCCTTGAGGGACTCCACAAGACAGGAACCTATTTAAAACAAAAAGGAGAGAGATAGACGGACTGAGAATGATCAGCCAGAAAGGCAGTGAACCATGTAAGAACCTGAGATGAAAGATCTGCAGAAGACAGCCGGGACATTAGGGTGGGGTGGTCTATGGTGTCAAATGCAACCAGCTGTAAAAGACAACATAAGTTACTCCCTACCTTTTCTATAACAGGTTGCCAAGGTGGGGGGTCCTCACTCAGAATTACTTGTCTAGTGTAAAGAAAGCATGTTTCCACTGCTCATGACTAACCTGCCTTTCTCTCCTATTCTCTGCTGGTTACACCTTATTTAAGAATTCACCTGCCCTTTAAAACTGCATTTAGTGCAGTTCTTACTGAATTTAAGAGTGTATATATTTACCATTCTCTGAATAAGTATTCCATGTACAAAGTGTTATTTTTTATATGCATATTTGGTCAAAGTAGCAAACCTTATTTTATATAAAGAAGCTGTGTTATCACCTAACATAGTGTGTGGACATTCCTTTGTGGGGGCTTTGTGGAAACACTGTACTTGCCTGCATCACCTCCTGAAAGTTTAAGCCTGGTTGCTAGCCACATTTTACCAAATTGGGTGCCTTGCTGGGGTTGTTCTGTGCTTTTACCCTACCACATAGGGGGCAGAAGTACAGATACCCCTCTCCAGTCTTTACACTGCTGATACAGCGGTGGAATCACTGGTTTTAAGACTCAGTGTTAAACCTAGCTACTACAAAATATCTACTCTTCTTTATTGATTTAGAGTATACTGATAATTACACTACAAACAATGGAAATTATTGCAAATGGTAAATTGACTAGGATGAGCTTAGAGGCTCTCCAGAGTGCTTATCAAGTGAGAGAAAATAGATTTTGAAGATACATCTAGGGCAGACCTTATACCTGCTTCAGTGGATTATGATATGATATGGCATTTATAACGCGCCTATACAGAAGTGTTTCAAGGCGCGACGAGGCAAGGGAGGGGGAACAGAGGGAGGACAGAGACAATGAACTTGGCCAAGTGACATTGAGATTCCACAAGTGCAGGGGAGGCGGAGGGGAAAAGTGCCAGGGGAAAGGGGATGGGGCAGTGGTGTACATGGGATAAAAACAATAACAAGAAGTGCGGCCAGCAGGTGGCAGGTGCAAGGGTAAGTGCAGACAGCAGGTGTCCAAAAATGCAGGTAGGTGGACTGTAGGGTTACAGACACAGACTCAAGTACAAGGGTTGCCGGGAGGCAGTGCAGGTGTGCAACTGGGCGGGCAGGGACCTGGGCCCAAAATCAGAGGGTAGCCAGGTGACCAGTGCAGCACCTGACAGGAAATCAGCAGGGGAGAGGCAGAGAGAAGACAGAAGCAAAGAGGAAGGTCTTGAGGTGCTTCTGGAACCGGAGATGGTTCTCCTCAACTTTCAGAGAGGCAGGGAGGCCTCAGCCGAAGAAAGAGATCTACCACCAACTCGTTGCTTGGAGAAGCGACTGACCCTGGGGGAGTTGGAGATGGAGGAGCGAAGAACTCGAGTAGGAAGGTATTTACGAACAGAGAGTTGGAGGTATTGAGGACCCAGGCCTCAGAAGACCTTGTGGACAATGCACAGGGTCTTCAACTTAACCCTCACAGATTACCAGACAGATTATGACAGTCATGATGAAAATGGGGTGGGGGTGCTCTGATGGGGTCCTTACCCCTAGTGAAGTCACAGATGTTACCAGTGGGATTCCCCCCTCTCCAGTCACTTATTTTACTAAACCCAGCAGTGCTCTTCAGGGGATGCCGTGAAACTTGAACTTTTGAAACCAGAGCTACAAAGAGAAAAGTTACCCTTTCAATATAAAAGGTTAGAGACTGAAGCTGAGTTAAATAAAGAGGAGTTGGCACATTAAGTAATACTCAAAGATTTGGTTGCCAAGTTTAAAAGGATACTTAAAAGGTTCAGGGATTATAAGAAGAGAGAGCATATATATTGGGTTGATTGGGTGAGTGCTGCACACATGAGTATGATGGGATGGACTGATGGTTATAAAGTGAAGTCTTTTGTTGAACAGTCGCACCTCTTGTTTTTTAGACATTTTTCTGAGGCTTGTTCAGCAGAGCTGCATTAGTACATTGCTGACCAGAATATTTTTGATCCCTTTAAGTTAGCCAACTTGGCTGATAAGTGGGTCTCCCACAGGGTATCCCATAAGGATCCCAGTGGGAAGGACAAGGAAAAGAGGACCTCTCAGAAGGCTGAGGAGTCCAAGAAGCTGCCACATCAGAATAAACCTAAATATTCTCCCTCTAAGATCCAAATATCTACTGGGCATAAGTCTCATGGGGGTGGGAGTAAGAGTAATGGTGCGCCTGCTGCAAAGCCTGTTCCTGATCACACCCCATATTCCTGCCACCTGTTGGGACTGTGGGGCCTTGGACCACAAAAAGGGTGACCCCAAGTGTAAAGGTAAGGCGATTGGTGTCTAGGCTTTCAGTCTGACATACCCTTACTCTATGCCTGAGGTGGAGGCCACTGTCCTCCCCTCCTCTCCAGGGATCACCTTTGGTGCTCCTGTAGGGATATACTTAGTGTACCTTGGGGTCTGGGACCAGTACTCAGGAGTACTGGCTACTAACCCACAGAACACTAGAAGACTTTCAAGAAGTATCCTCAGATATGGCCAGCCTTCCACTGTGAGAGACACTGTGGATAGCATGGCAGTGGTGGACAGGACTCTGCTCAGGCCAGAGGACTATGTAGGTGCTCCTCTGAGAGCCACTGGGTTAGCTGGTGGGCCTCCCAAATGATCTCCTGTCACCCTAGTCAGCATTAAGATTGATTACAAGACAGAAAAGCTTCCTGTCCTGGTTCAGGACAATGTGCCTGCCAATATTGTGTTGGGGAATGACTTGGTCGAGATGGGGTTAATCTCAGATGGTTTGCCCATGGCTGCTGCTGCAGTCACTGGATCACAGGTACAACAGGGTCTGACTGATAGTCAGTTACCCAAGCCAAAGGGGAAACCCAAGGCTAAGAGGAAGAGTCAGAATGCCACTTGTGTGAAGGGGGCTCCTTCTCTTCCTGCTCTTTCTACAGCACCCAATGTGGCCCCAGCTCCTGAAGGACTAGCCCCAGTGGTGACCCTTGACTCAACACCAGAGGGAAAAGAGCCAGAGGACCCTCCACAGGGAGAGCCACTCAACCCAGAGGATCACCCTGCCCTTCAATGCCTGCTGGCTTAAGGCGGGCCCTCTAGGGGGGATTTTCATAAGGGTCTCTCTCACAAGGTGAAGTGCCTGGGACCTTTAAGATTTATTGGGAGTGTGAGCTCCTTTACAGTGAGCCCACTCAGCCTGCACTGGGTACAGTCAAGAGTTTGGTTGTACCACACGTATACAGGCCCTTCTTTTTGCAGTTGGCACGAGAGTTACCCTTAGCTGGCCATCATGGGACCAAGAAGACTAAGCAAAGGCTCTCAGGCCACTTGTATTAGCCCAGAATGGGAGTAGACGTGGAAGCTCACTGCAAGATCTGTCCCACTTGTCAGTTGTCTGGCAAGACTGGAGGCAGTGTCATTGCCCCCACTGCAGCCTTTGCCAGTGGTTGGCAAACCATTTGAGAGGTTGTTGTTGGTCCCTTTGACCCTCCCACATCAGGTGGACACCGGTTTATCCTGTACTGGTAGATCATGCCACCAGGTTCCCCGAGGCTATACCCCTTCGGACCATAACAACCAAGGTGGTTTCCAGGGCTCTTCTGGGCATCTTTACCAGAGGTGATCTTTGACAGAGGAACTAACTTCAAGTCTAGTTGCATGCAAGCTATGTGGAAGGAATGTGGTGTAACCTATACGTTCTCCGCCTCCTACCATCCTCAGACCAATGGCCTGGTTGAGAGATTTAATAAAACTCTCAAGGGAATGTTAGGTGCTTAAGAGACCCCAAGAAGGAAATGGGATCTCCTCCTACCATGCCTGCTGTTTGCTTGCAGAAAGGTGCCTTAAGAGGGCGTTGGTTTCTGCCCCTTTGAGCTCCTTTTTTGACATCCAGTAAGGGGGCCCATTGCCTTAGTACAAGAAGGTTTGGAAGCCACCCCTCCGTGTCCTGCCAAGCAAGTGGGGGACTATGTATTAGGCCTCAGGAGGAGGATGGCGCAGATGATGGGCCAGACATCAGCAAATCTTAAGGCCAGCCAGGAATTGAACAAGTACTGGCATGACCGTAAAGCCTCACAAGTGGAAAGGACTCCTGTTCAGAAGATCCTTGTGATGAGCCTACCAAGCTTCAGACATTGGTAGATAAATGGACTGGACCTTTCAGGATAATCTCCAAGATGGGTGAAGTCAATTATCTGGTAGCCCCTCAGGTATTTCATGTCAACAGGCTCAAGCTTTTCCACAGGAGAGGAGTGGTCTCATACCTCTTGTTAGCTTCAGAGCAGGAAGAGGCTTAGAGTGAGCCCCTTCCTGACTTGCTGCATAGCAACCCTCAGTATGGTTCAGTGGAGGGAGTGCAACTCTTTCCAGATCTGACACCAGAGCAGTAGAGAACGTGCAGGGCTTTGCTCCAGCAGTATGCCCCCCTGTTCTAACTTACACCAAGCCTCACCATGGTGTAGGCATGGTATTGACACTGGTGACAGTGTACCTTTCAAAAACAGATGATACAGGATTCAGACACTGTAAAGAACCCCATCCAGGCAGAGGTCGCGAAGATGTTGGACATGGGTATAATTGAATCCTCAACCAGCCCCATCCCCAAGGCAAGTTCCCAGGCAGGTCCCAAGGATTGGAGGTTCTATGTGGAATACAGAGGAGGCAATGCAGTCACCAAGACTGACCCACACCCATTGTCCAGGGCTGATGTGCTTGTGGACAAAATGGGTGCTGCCAACTTTGTGAGCACCTTCAACCTCACATCAGGCTATTGGCAAATAGCTCTGACTGACCAGGCCAAGGAGAAAACGGCTTTCTCAACACCAGAAGGGCTCTACCAGTTTAGGGTTATGCCTTTTGGGTTGAAGAATGCCCCTGCCACCTTCCAAAGGTTAGTCCATCATGCTCTCAGCGGGCTGGAGGCCTTCTGTGTGGTATACCTAGACGACATTGCTGTCTGCAGTTCCACCTAGGAAGAGCATTTGCCAGATAGCACAGGGGAAGGTTACCTACCTTGGCCATGAGTTGGGAGGGGGTCATATCCAACCTCTCCCTAGTAAAGTACAAGCTGTACAGGACGGTGAGACTCCCTCTACGCAAACCCAGGTGAGAGCTGTTTTGGGCCTCACTGGGTACTACCGAAACATCATGGCAGACTCTGGCACCATAGCTTACCTCTGACAGCTCTGACATCCCCCAACCAGCCTAGGAAGGTTCATTGGTGTGAAGACTGTTGAAGGGCCTTTGATGGCCTAAAGGAAAGTCTGTGCAGGGCACCTGTCTTGTGTGGCCCTGACTACAGCAAACTCTTTATTGTGCAAACTGATGCCTGGGGCACTGGAATCGGAGCTGTATTGTCTCAGTTAGACGACAAAGGGAGAGAACACCTCATAATTTTCATCAGTAGGCAAGTTAAGGGTAGGGAACGTAGATGGGCCACAGTTGAAAAGGAGTGTTTTAGCATAATCTGGGCACTTAGGCATTTTAGACCTTACTTTACAGGGTCTGTCTTTAAAGTCCAAACTGACCACAAGCCCTTCAAATGGCTTATGCAGATGAAGGGTGAAAATCCCAAACTGCTCAGGTGGTCCATTAGCCTGCAAGGGCTAGACTTCACCATTGAGCATATGCCAGGGAAGAGTCATGGTAATGCAGATGGCCTTTCCAGAAGGTATGTTGAACGTCTGGATGAGGGAAACAATACTCGTGGGAGATCAGTTGCCCTAATCTCAGTCTGAAGGGGGATGCATGTAATGCTGGAAATGCCTTATGTAGGGACAGGGCATCCTGTCCTTGTCCTACCACTGCCCTGTGTGTGTTTGCTCTATGTTTTCTGCCACCAAGGTCCAGCCTGGACCTCTGGCAGTACAGCTCTTCATTCTTATCTTTTGGAGAACATCACCCATGGGATAACCTTATGAGACCCATGGGTGGGGGTACACCCTTGTACTCCTCATGTGTGTTTTTGGGCACCTGTCTGTTGCCCACAGAGCAGGGTATGGGCTGGTGGCAGCTACATGCTGACTTGACAGTGGTGCTGGGTATCCTCCATTTTGGAACACTCAAGCACTGCCATAGGAATCAGTGGATTCCTGACAGAAGGCAAGATGGCCCCTGTTGCCTCTTGGTTTCTATTTCCTTTTACCTTGTTTCCCAAAGTCTTGGGAAGCCCTGGCTTTGTCCCTTCCTCCTGAATGGCTGTTGGGTGGAAACACCATGCATGTCTCTGTTGTCCCCTTTCCCCCTGACTGGCTGTTGGGTGGAAATACCATATATGACTCTGGGGCTGCCTCCCGCCAGACTGACTGGAGCCTTCCCAGGCATTGTGTGTTGTGAATACACCTTAGTGGTGTGACCTGTGTGAATGGAGTCTGAAGTGAACTCATATTCTCTGTTGTGGGTGTCTGGTTTCTGTGTGTGTGTGACACAATGAATGAGACAGTCCTGCCTGAAACTGACATGAACGCAGTGTAGTGTGCTGAAAGGCTGGGTAATTGCCCCAATCCACATTCCTTTGTTATGGGTGTCTGGGAGGAGTGAATAGCCTGAATGCCTGTGGTCCTGACTGGCTGCCTGCCTGCATGAATGCCCTTCTGTGTTATTGGCTGACTGAGCCTGGCTCAGGCAGAGTGAATGAGGGACAGATGTGTACATATGGGGACCTCTAACTTACCAATTTGTTCAGTAGCTGATGTCGAAGCTTAGAAAGAATAATCTGCTCCTTGAAGCCCAGCTGGAAGAGAAGTCTGCTGATGCATTTCTTCAACCATCCGAAAGCTGTCGTGTCTCCCAAGGACTGATCCAGAGAGGACCTACAAAGGAGACCTCTCCCCGAGCTACGAGGGACCATCATGCAAAACTGCTACTCTTCATGGAAGTATCCTGGAAGACAGTCCTGTGTGCCTGCCGTCAGAAGAAGGGGGTCTTCAAAGTCCAGAAGAGGAGTGCCAGACATCTGTGCGAAACCTGAAGGTATCTCCCTAGCTAGCCCTCTGGGATCTGCCATCCAGCTAGCCAGGACACAGCCATCGCTATTGGATCCAGTTCCTGGGGGTGGACCAGTGAGGGAGGATCACCTGGATGGAGGTCCTCTGGGAGTGGAACACCGATGGGTGAGACGCAGTAACCCCCTTCCTTCAATACCTCTTCCCTATCTCACCACTCACTGACATCTCCCAATGCAAGGGTCAGGCAAAGTCAGGCAATTGACGAGAATCACACACACCTGACAGCCCTTTCCTTTCCCCACAGGGATAAAAGCTGCAGCCAGAGAGCACAGTACGAACAAGACAGACCGCACCAAGAGGCAACTATCCAGACTCGACAGTTCAAAAGGAGGAGAAAGGCGGCAAATATCGAGAGGCTGACGAGGAGAGACACAACCTTGCCCTTTCCGACAAAACCCAGCGAATCCTCTACTGAAATAAGCATAATACCAAGGACAATAGCCCAAGTGTGCTGCAACAGATGTCAATGGTACACGGAGCGTATTGACGCCGATAAGCCTGAGCGAAGGAGACTCCTGCTTCTGGGGTACCGGCCTTATTTATTTATTTGTATTTATAAAGTGCACTAGCAGCCCACGGGCATCGAGGCGCTGTTACATGAGATTGTCATAGTTCCATCGGGATACTTGGCTCTTGGTTACAGTGAGCATGATATAATGCCAATGAAAGGTACAGAAAGTCAGACTGGAGAATGCATTATTCATAGGAAAATGGTACAAAAATGATTGGTTAGATGAACAGCATAGTTTTAATTAACTTCCTGAAGGCTAAGTGAGATTCAGCATTTCTAACCTGGAGGGGGTAAGGCGTTCCAATGTGTTGCTGCTAAAACTGGGAAACTAGAACCTCCTGCACGCACTCTCTGTGTTTTAGGAACATAGATCCTATTAGTATAGGCCATTCTAGTGGGTCTAGTAGGAACCGGCTTAACAACTCTTTGAGCCAGGTACAGTGGTTGCCGGTTGTGAACACATCTATGTGTTAGGGCGAGAGCTTTGAAGACTATCCTCCTTTAATGGGGAGCCAGTGAACCTGCTTCCTAGTTTTCGATATGTGTTCCCTTTTGGAGATACCAGTGGCAGCCCTCAGGGCATTATTCTGGACTGTCTGGAGTTTGGTAAGGTTCTTAACGGACGTCCCCAAAAAGAGGGCATTGCAATAGTCCAGCCTAGATCCAATTATTGCTTTTGCAATGGTAAGACAGTTTCCTTCAGAAAAAAAGGTCTGGCTGCGTTGATCAATTTAGAGTGGTAGGCTGAGGTCGATGCAATGGCATTGACCTGTCTATTCATAGAGAGGTCTGAGTCGAGATAGACTCCCAGGGTCTTTACAGCTTGTGATACAGGGATCGGCAAATGGTCAATTGGAAATGAGCTGTATTGCTTGTCCAGTTTCCTGAGGGTGGCAGGAGATCCAATTAGCAGAAGCCCGGTTTTGTCACTGTTAAGGCATAACCAGTTTTCTGCCATCCATGTTTGGATTGTGGAGTATATGGACTCGAGGGTAGCCATATCGGCTTTATAGTCACCCTTGAGGGGGATGAGGACCTGTGTATCATCAGCATAATTAGTGTATGTGATGCCCAAGGCGTCCAGGATGTGGAACAGTGGCTTGGTGAACAGGTTGTACAGGGTGGGTGAGATGCAGGATCCCTGTGGGACACCGCATTTGATGAAGCTTGGGTGGGAATAGGCTGAGTCAGAGAACACTTTCATGACCCTTTCCTGTAGAGGAGAAATTGGCAGCAGAGGAGAGATGGTTACAAAGGGTATTATGAATGATCCACCAAATCAAATGCCGCGGATAAATCAAGGAGCAGAAGGAGGGCGGGTTTGCCCGCATCTCTGAAATCGTCCATTTGATTTTTGAAGTCTAGGAGTACAGTTTCAGTACCGTGCCCCGGACGGAATCCCGACTGCCAGAGGCGAAGCAGGTTGTTTGCCTCAAGGAATTTTTGGATTTGCAGATTAGCTGCCTTGTCAAAAATTTTTAGAAGGAAAGGGACTGTCGTAATGGTCTGTAGTTCCCTGGGACAGCAGTTGGGTCCTGACAGTTCATCATAGCCGGTGAGTCAAAGGGAGAGCCGATAAGAACCGGGCTGTGGTGAATGAAAGTCACAATGTGGCAAAGTGAAAGAAGTATAAGAGAACTGTAACATTGTGAAGGGGGGCCCAGCTGCAAAATGGGACCAGCACCACATGGGTGCTGCTCTGAGAAACTCTGGTTGATCCCTATCTGAGTGAAACTACAGATACCAGAAGGCAGTAGGAGAGCTGCCAAGATAGGTCAAAGTGGTCATACAGGAGGTCAAGCAAAATCCCTGTACAGTTGAAAGCCTTTGACCTAAGAACTATAACGAAAGTAAGGGAAGTGAATCCCAGAAACATTGAAAGTATAAGTGAATGTGAAATTGGCAAGAGATAACCCAGAAGAGGGATGCTGACGAGAAGGGGGCAAGTCTAAAGTCCCAAGAAACAGTGTGTTGACAAGAGTGAACCCGGTCGAGGGATGTCCACTGGAACTGTTTAAACAGACATTGGGCCTCATTACAAGGTTGCTGGTATGAAATCTAATTTTCCCCGCATGCCGGTGCCAGGCGTGATGCCAGAAACTCCGGCTAATTCCATATTGGCGTGCAAGCGCATTCCCGGCATGCTGGAAACGGCGGCACAGTCACGCCGGAAATACCAACAAACCCCCCTGCATGTGATTAGGCAGAATCACATGCAGTACCCTTGGGGAACACTACATGCAATTAAGACTACAAGTGTCAGTACAATTTCATCTTTGGTACAAGCCAGTACTACACAGTAATGTGGTAGCAGTGGCTGAGCAGCCAGACTTATCTCAAGAGTAAAGTGAGCAGTAGAGCAAGTTACAAATACAGTGATTCAAACAAACATTTTCTCAAGGTTTCTTGGTAAAAGAATATACATTTATTTACACAGTCATTTGGAAAACATTACACTAGCAAGAGCAGCTCAATATCATATACTAATATGCTACAAATACACAACCAATAAGTTACTGAACAAGTTCAGCTCCCCTGAAGTGGGAGCAAAATGGCACTTCAGTTACTTTAAAAAGGGGTAAAAAGACAAGGTTATAAGAAGTGAAGCACAAATACTTTCATAGGCAGAGCAAAGGGTTTCAGTTAACTACAACCAGGAATTCAGTTCATAGGCCTGGGCCAAACTCAATGGTTCAGAGTCTTCGTATAGGAAAGCACAGTTCTGGTTGTAAACGGTTAAGTCTTTGCCACGGATCTTAGAAGAATTTGGTCAGACAAAAAGTTAGATGTTGGTTTAGGGAAGGACAAGCCTTCGAAGTCGGGAAAGTTTCACAAACTTTCACTGTGGGCGAAAAGATTTCCGTACCGCGTTTGCACAGTACCTTTAAAGTGAAGAAGAGCTGCAGCGGAGGCAGTTGTTCCTGGCAGTTCAAGCAGATCTTGCTGTTCCTGAGCTTCAGTTGTGGGGACAAGAAGGAGGACGTCGGGAGGTTCCTGCCCTGCCCAGGGAAGAGGCCACAATCTTGGCAAAATGTCGGTTTAAGGTGTGAGTGCCTTAAAGACCACAAACTGGTATCCTTCTCACCGGCTATCCGGTTTTCCACAGCATTCTGCAGGAAATTTGATCAGGAGGGGACGGTGTCCAGGCAGCTTACGGGTTGGCTGTTGCCACCAAACTCAAGGGAAGAAGTTAACCTTGAAGGGCTTCTCTGTAGATGGAATTTCAGGCAATTCGGACCTCCAGCAGGGCTTCACCTGTCGTCCAGGAGGTGCAGCAGTCGTCTTCCTTCAGCTCGTCTTCGGTTCTTTCGTTCCAGTAGTCGACTCTTCTTTGCAAGTCGCAGAGACCTGCTTTTAAAACATTTTCCCCCATTCATTCCAGCCTGGCTGTCACTCACACAGCAGGGTGGCTGTCCTTGCCGGACAGCCAGCCGGCCAATAACGCCAGAGTGCATTCAGGTCTCCTAGGAGACTAAGCACAGGGAGTTTCGGGCACCTCCCTCACATCCTGTCCACCCCAGACAGTCAGGCGCCAGAGGAGGGCTTCAGCACCGAAGCCCGCCAAAGGTCAACGAACAAAGGGACCAACTCTGGTTTGGCGTGCAGAGACAAACACAAGAAGGACCTTTCCAAAAAAAAATGGCGAAAAAAGTTGACCGGAGTCTGTTTTTACAGATAGGTCTTGGGCGCCATATTGAAAAACCTGGCTGACCCGATTTTTAGCTACCGTTGTTCGCTGTCAGGAAAAATCACAGTAGTTGATCTAAACCACTGCCAACAGCCATTTAAAGTAGGAAGGAGTAACATTTGACTGTTACGAGTGTGTTGCCCCGTGGGATGCCTGGCAAGCCCCTTGAGCACTCGATAGGAAGATAGTGTGTGCTGAGTCTGTAAATTTAAAGAGACGAGTAAAGTCAATTTAACTTTACATGTTCTGGGAGACAGTAGTCAGTCCCAGAGAAGGTATTTGAAACTTGGGAAGTCTGAAATACATCCCTGTGCCACTGCACTGAAGGTGCTGTGTGACACACAGGAGTTGGTTTAAAACTCCATAACTAAAGAACACAAATGTTAAACACATTGAAAATGAAAAGTTCAAAGTCCCAAAATATAGCAAAAGAGCTGGAGGGCTCTAAGCTAGAGGTAATTTAGCACTTGTGTGAGAATTCTCCCTAACCCCTCGCCCCCCCCCAAAATGTCAACACCGTCGTCCTCAGTGCCGGTGACCCCGAATCCGGCAACACGTTTCCAGAGCCACTGGCACCGGTAACAACGGTGCCGCAAATACCGTTACCGGAAATACAGTGTTCGCCAGATCAGGAAATCAGCTGGTGGCCATTACTAAAACACAGTCCATTGCAAACCGGTCACCACAAGCGACATACCACAATCCTGACCACAGAAACTCAACCTTAACATGGTATCAAGTGTCTGTGACACGGAGGCGCAAGCCACGCTTCAGTCGCAGGGAACAATGCCAGGATGCCTTATTTTTTTACTTTACTTTATGCAATTTGTAATGCGCTCTTTGGACTCAAGGGCATCTGGCCTCTGAGACATGATCACAGTGGGATAAGCCAACTATCCTCTAACAGCCCCGTATTGTTCAGTCTGAAGTCTGTTAGAATCCTGCTTCCAAAGGCCGACCAATAGACTACTGCAGTAGTCGATCTTTGTCCCGATTATGGCTCTAGCTATTGTTTCCGCATTCACTTGTGAGATGAGGGGTCTCAAATGTGACAGAACTTTGACATTGTAATCGGTAGCAGAGACAACACTGGCCACATGAGACCTTAAAGACAATGGGCCTCATTACGACCCTGGCATTAAGGGTTTAACGGCGCCGTAAAAGGTGTCGGCGCCGTTAAACCCTTAACGCCTGATTACGAGGTCCCTTTGCGGGACCCGACCTTAACGGCTGGTTTTTCCAGCCATTAAAGTAGGGACCCGCAAAGGGACTTTGGTGCTAATAACGGTACCTCAATTTGCGGTACCGTTATTAGCGCCTTCCCCATTCCCATTGAGCCCTATGGGTCAAAAATGGGAATGGGGAAGGGCCATGGCGGCATGGGGAATTACCGCCCCACCAACCTCGGAATGGGGTGGTAATTCCCCATTCCGCCATGGCGGACATCGGCATGGACCATGGTGCTAATAGCACCATGGTCCTCTGCCTGGGTCGTAATGAGGCCCAATGTCTGGTCGAGCATGACCCCCAACATTTTTTATTTAGTTAAGTGGGTGATAATGTCATCCCCCAACCTGAAAGATCTGTATGCAGGGTCCAGCTTGGCTATTGTAACTTGGCTGCTCACAATCCTCAATTCCTTGACAGCCCTGGTGCTGCAGCACCTCCAGGTGGCGCAGCTCCTGCGTGAGAGCGTCCAGACCAGTGGATGCCGTAATGCCTCTGCACTTGGCCACTGTACAGATGCTATAGTACCGATATCTAGGAGGGCACGAGAGGGGAACAGTGTTATGTCATCCATAGCCGAGGCAATGGCCATGTTCCTCCAGGCTTTCTTGGACCGATTGCCCACGGCACTCCCCCACGCACCATTCACAAGTACCCCGCATGATAGTTTGGTGCAGAGCAGCCCATCGCGGTGTTCAATACGGCTGGCCCGCTCGGCACACAGCTGCACGCCTGACCCGAAAAGGGGATGAAAATAGGCCATGGACACACACATGTGCGCTGTTTGTGACTTGTGCAAATCATCCTTGCCGAACATGACAGGAATTGTGTAGAGACAGTTGGGGATGGGGAGTTGGGAGGGATAGTTGGGGAGGGATAGTATTGCCATGTTATTTCGTTCCACATTTGTAAATATTTTCATAGCACAAATTACAGTTGGTGCTGCATAGAAATCATGACTGGACATTGCTTTTTCAGTGTAAGTGATTGATTTATTTACTTGCATTCCCCAGTGCTCTTCCTGGGTTGTGCCACGTGTGTGTGTGTGTCAAGTGATCAGAAATAGTGGCAAATAATTTCCTCTTGTGCAACACAGCCATCCATGCCATCACAGCGATGTACAATTGGCAGTTCTTCATCCCTCACATCCTCCTGTGCCTCTGGTGGGTGCATGTCCATGTCAAGGGGCATGGGGACGTTGCTCCTGCTACACATAGCACAGGTAAGGACTATCTTTCCCACCTTCACAGGGCTGTACATAAGTGCACCCCTCAAACTGCTCAGGCAGCGGAACCTCGCCTTTAACAGGCCAAATGTCTGTTCAATTGTACAAAGAGTATGGATATGGGCACGGTTGTACCCCTGCTCGTGCTGTTTGTAAGGTTGCCTTATGGGGGTCATCAGTCATGGCATCAGGGGGTAACCAGCATTACCTGCACAGGAGCAACAGAAAGTGTAGAATGTCATACTTGTGCCCATATCATGTTGGTACAGTCTGTATAGTGTTCACCAAACAATGCAAAATTGCACATTCAAAATGCTGGTTACGTAGCATTTGTCCTATTTTGGGTAGTAGAAATGCGCATTGTCAGTGTGATGGGATGTCCATGTATTGAATGTGTCATTTTGAGTAGGATCAGGATGATGTCAGGGATGTAAGTGCTAAATGCAATTGTGGCTTGTCCAGGTGTCAGTGTGCGAGTGCCATCAACAGGTGGCATTGTTTAACGGCCAGGAAAATAGTCTTCAGCCTGACGCAGCCGATGTGCCCGTCATGGCAGACCCTGCCGGGTGCCGCAGCCTAGTAGGCTTGGCTGACACGGTTAAGGGCGTTCATCTGCGTTGATATGTGCTTCTAAATTTATGTGACGTCTGTACATGCCTGAAGGCGTACTTGCATTCTGAGGTACATGACATGCTGCATGGGAGTGGTTGAACAGCTTCACTGGTTATTGCAAAATGATGGATGTTTACATATTCACTGACAGATACCATATGAGGAATTTGATGGATGGAGAAGGCAATGACAGCCTGATGACTGACATGAAGCAAATACGAATTGTCAATATGCGTGGTGGGTGTATGGTGTGCAGTCGCTTTGACATGGCCCATTCACAGCCACCATGACCTCTTACCCTTTCACTACAACACACACAAATGAGACTGATGTATGTGTTATTATTGTGTGAAAATGCAATAATTCTATTATGGCCATGTGTCTGAATCAGATATGTGTGGCTTATCATTTCAACTTCAGATTACATGCATTTGTGTAAATGCACTTCAAACAGTCAGGGGACCTGGCTAATTGGTGCGCGGGACACTAGTGGTATGTAGGTGGGGTGTTCTAATGCATAAGTATTATCGGTCTGTGCATAAGGTGTACTGGGTTTTGGTGATTGTGCTTGTGCTTGATTTTGTCACTTTGATGTGATGCATTCTGGTACGTGCAGTGCTTTTCATTTTGATGTACGGATTTGATGTGGATATGCATGCACATGATCATTTTGTTCAATTGAGACTCGCCTCCCTGCCTCCTCAAGTAGTAGGCCTGCATGCTTGGCCTCTAGCTCCAGTACTTCTACTGCTACTGCTAGCATGGTAGTGTTGGAAGGGGTGTGTGGTGTGGGAGTGGTACTTTTGTGCGTTTGCAGTGCTCATTGGGGCCACCTGGGCTGTATTTGGATACCTGTGGCATGTTTCTACACACCTGACTCTACTTAACGCCTGGTCTGCGATGCCAGTGTTTCCGGCGCGGTGGTGACGGTGCTACCGTGCGTGGAGCTCGGAATAAGCACTTACTAACGCCATATAGGTGCCTCAGGCACACAGACACGTCTCTCTGCAGATTCCCGGCATGGTGTTGCCGGATATGGTGGATCACTTGCGGTGACGTTGTTACCGGCATTGCAACTCAAAGTATGCCGGACCGGAAAAAGGTGCCGGTACGGAGCGACCGGCACTGCTATTTCCGGACCGGCATACTTGTAATGAGGACCATTAAGATTTGTGAGTGAAGGAAAAGCCATAGTGAACCTGGTGGAGGGAGGCTGAAAGTAAAGAGGGATCTGCTCCCGGAAGAGGGGATCCCAGGGGTGAATCCATCACCTGAGAAAAGCCATAGTGAACCCGGTGGATGGAGGCTGAAAGCACAGAGGGACCTGCGCCCAGAAGAGGGGGACCGTTGGGATGAATCCATCACCTGAAAACCACATAGAACAGAACTTTGTGTTTGTTTATTGTTTTGTTATTTGAAAACCTATCAGCGGACCAGGAGACATAACAACTGAGGCCCTGATATTGTTAGGATATTTTTTGGTTCTAAGCCTGGAATAGGGAGATCTAGGGGGTAAAAAGTAATCACCCAACACTATGAGGAACAAGGGTCAGCGCTCAGAAGAGGGAGGCCAAGGGGTGAAGAACCCTCACCCTAAGTAAAACCAAGAACCAAACTTTCATTTTGGTGAAGGAACTTTTGTTTTGTTATTTGAACACATCAGGCCCTCGAAGGCATGAGACTTTCAAGGGAAAAGAGACTTGGCCATCGAGGCTCCCGGTGAACTGGAATAGAACTGTCGACTTGTGCTGAAGAAGCTCGAGCGTATTCTGTGCTCCAAAATCCCACCTTACCCGTGCTCAAAACACGGGGACGGAAGATCCAGGCTACTACATCCTGACATATTTTGTGAACACTTATTTCTTTACTTGAGAACTATCCCACACCCTTTTTTATTAGTGGTAAGGTTTGGCAATATGTTTCTTAGTATTGGCCCTTTTTATTTGACACAACGCCACTAGGACTGCCTTATTTTTATTTGATGGTTGGCGCTTGCTCACATCTTAGATTTAGGTTTAGTTTAGATGTTTTTCCACTCGCAAACATTGTTTAATTAAAACCCTTGAACTGTGATCACTTGTGTCTGTCTTTACTGTTGCCACCATGAGTTCCTTACACATGGTGTCAGAAGTGGGATATGATTCAACTGATCAAAATTGAAAACCTATGGTAATAATTGTGGTACCACCAAAAGGGGAGAATAGAATAGTTGATCTCCAAGACTCTGAATGCGTATCCACGTTGAAAGAGGTATTATCATCCCAATTAATTATTCCATCTAGTCAACAGCCTCTATTCTTCAAGACTCAAGTTCTACGAGATACCCTTCCTTTATCGCACTATAACATTCAACCCTGGGACCGAAAAATTCTAAACGTTTTGCCGGTCTTTTTTTTCATTAGACCTAGTGTACTAAATCCTTCTCCCTCTGAACCTTTTTTTCTTGGTTTTCAGTCTTTATCAGAGGCGGGACCATCAGGGTTCCAAATCAATCTATCCCAATTCACTCCTTCGACAGACTCAGAATCAGAGGACTCCGAAGATTTTGAAACCTTATCCGAAGTAGTTGAGAGTTGTTTCTTCTCTGATTCAGACACTACAGAGGGAACCCTTAGACCCCCCAGAAGAAATGGCTGACCTAACCAATATCATTGCCCAATGCGGGGCCCATCAGATACAAGCCAAAAACAGGCTCCAAGAGAATTTAGCCAAACTCATTGAATGGCAAGCAAGCCCTTCCCTACCCCAAGGCGTACTCCAACCATATCTCAAAGACGAAGATTTGGGAAACTTTTTTCTAAACTTCGAACGCCGGGCTGAACAACTAGGGTGGGAAAAGAACCTCAAAAGATGCTATTTGGGACCTTTGCTAAGAGGGGAACTCCAAACATCCTATCAGCTACTTAACCTTGCACAAGGAGCCTCCTTCCTGTCCATCAAGGAAGGCCTATTAAAAAGAGTAGGGCAAACCTTCAATTTTTATCAGCAGAAATTAGGAGCCGTTAGGTTGAACACGGGAGAAACTCCTTTAGACATGGGTGAACGGGGGGCGTGGCTTGGCGCCATGGTTGGTGGCATGGCTCCGTAGAAGCTCCCACCTCATCCCAGCTGCCGACAGCATTTACGCTGGCTAAACTCTGTGTACAACTCCAATAAACTGCAGATGGAGTAAGGAAGGGATGGTGCTTCAAAGGACGCAAATATAGGGCACTAGACCCCTTTCTTCACCTGCAACAGACCGTCGTCGCAGGCACCAGGATCTGGTGAATCTGGAGATGGGAAAATGGCGGCCACATCGCATCCTTCTGGAGCTCCAAGTTCTTCATAGTTTGAGAGGTGAGGAGCCGAAATGCCCAGGCTCTCTCCAAGCTTCCAGCAATCAACAAGAAAACACCCTCCAATGCCTAATCATCAGCAGAGCTGGCGGTCGGGTCCCGGGAGCAGCGGCGACCTAGGTGGGGTCGTAATCCCCCAACGCGCTTAGCATCTCCTGGCAGCAGGTGCAAATTGGGCACGAATTGGGACAATAACTCAGTTCGGGACCGAGACCTGCAGGATCCTAGCCCGGATAGCAGCTCGCCAGTGGTTTGAAACTTGCCGACGACACAGGAGGTCGTTCCGCTCTTACGGTGGTGGTGGATCCCGTGCCGGCTCTTCGGACAACTGACATAACTGAATCAGAGTGCTGCTGCCCCCCGGGCATTGGCTCCCGACACCCCAAGGAGCCACCGTATCGCAGTAAGTCTGCCGCCTAACAAGCGTGGGGTTCCCGCCTGAGTCACAGCTAATGATATAAACATGGTGGGTTTGCAACTTGGGAGCTGCACCGCCAAACAGTGTTCAATTTAAGTCCAGGGGATGCGAAGGAGCCGAATTTGACAGTGGGGGTTCGAGCATCACGGCTAGGCAACACTCTTCGCCATAGAGGGGTCTCCAACCCTACGATGTTACAACCAGCCCAGCTCAACCGGAATAGTGGGAGCGCAGGTGCACCAATTCATCCCTGTTGGCCCGTTCAATCCGCCACACAGCACTGCTCCATCTGGACTGTATCTTATCCAGTAAGATAAATGTGCACAGTGCAGAGCTGTCACTAACAATACTCACCTGCCTGACCATATGTTGCGTGGCGGGCTGATGGAACAAGGCTCCATGGTCACTAGATCTACAGCCCAGCCAAATGGGAGTGAGCTCAGAACTGCTCTGTGAAGCCAGCTGGAAGGAAGAGTCGGGGCAATCAATGAAGGAGGAGTAAGGCTGCGGTCTTCTTGTGATCGTCCTCACATCACGGCGGCCTGCATCGGAGGTTACGGTTAAGACCAAGGTGGAAGTAGCTTACGCTCCTTGGCTCCAGGCACCCCACTCAAGCGACAAAAACCACAGGACAGACAACCCCAAAGAGCCCCCTGAGGAAGAAAAGTGATCCGACTAGCAGCCCCAGCCCAGAGCCAAGACCCCCTAAATTGCAACAGTCAGAGGTGTGCTAGCGAAGGAGTCCTAGATCCCAGAGATTCTGGGGTAAAGCATGGCAAAAAGCGAGAAAAATACCAAGCAGGTTGACATCTCCACACTTATGAACCAAACCAATCCCGAAAAAGCAAAAAAGGGGGAACATGTAGAGTCGCAGTCTACCGAATCTTCATGGGCATGTCATGACCCTTGCCCCTGGCCCTCACTGACAAGTCAGCCTTCCAGTTAGGGCCAGGTCAAAGGCCTTAAAACCTCATCCAAGACTCTCTTGGAGTCAGTCCTGGCACCTTTGGCGCCAGGCTCATAACCATCATGAAGACCAACATTAGAATGGGACTATTTACTTGGGACTATTTAACTTGGGGGGGTTCAGCCAACATGGAGGCACACACATAGCTCAGTTACAAGGAACTGAGCTATGCGGTCTAGGCTTTTGGGTGTGGCAGGCCTGGGACTACTTTACCTGGACTACTTTGGGTGTGGCAGGCCTGGGACTATTTTACCTGGACTACTTTACCTGAGACTATTTAAACCACACTCAAACAGCAGAACATGCTTTGCGTTATTCTGCTGTGGGCAGCGTAACGCTCATGGGTCCAGTTCTTTGATGCCAGCTTACCTGAAACCAAGGACCTGCAGAGAGAGAAAGAACACTATGAAACTTACCTGGAACAGTATCCTGTCTTCAATCCATCTCTGACTTCAGTTCCACTCACCTGAAGGTACAAACTCCAACATCCTGCACTGCAGGCATCCTGGAATACCATAACCTGGAAAGAGGAGAAAGAAAGACAGCATTAGTAAGCGTTTACTCACGTTTCCTCCCGAATGAAGAAAGCCACACAATTCTTACCTGGGTAGTCATCTCCTGGTCAGTATCATTGCTGGAACATTACGGCGCTCGGCGAGGAACATCGCAACCTGCAAGGAGAAAAAAGACACAGGTTAGCAATATAAAAGGCGAAACAGCGCATCGCGCATTACTCAACGGACAGCATCGAGCACACTGCGCTTTCGCCTACCGGCCCATGCTCATCTTCAAACTGCATGACAATGCCAAAATACCTTTCGATACCTAAAAGGAAAGAAGCAAGACATTATTATTCAAACTAAGAGGAACATAGGAACTGCATATAAAGACTGTAAAGCAGCAAACCTATGGAGTCGCAGCAGGCCTGGATTCCCACAGGGGGGCTTGCACCAGTGAAGTAACTAGGTTGCTGCTCGCCCCCCACATCTACGCACCCCTGCCACGAGGAGCAGGATGGAGAATCCACCTCTTACAATATTAAGGTGAGGAGAAGGCCCAAGGGGGAGGAAGGAGTTGAGGCCAAGGGAGGTGGGAAAACATAAAGACAATCTGGTATTGAATCCAGCTCTCCTATATTGCAGACCCATCTTTAACCAGAGGCCTTACCAAGGGACCGGGAGAGGGTTCCAGAGTGCAAATCATCCAACCAGGGCTGGGTGGCGTCACCGTTGATACCAGGTGAGCGTAACAGAATGCAAAGCCTCAATAATATTATCCACCTGGGCGCCATGGAGACTTCAGAGACTGACCAGTTAGTTCAGTTGTTGGGACAATTATGCGCTGAAGTACATTCAGCCAGGAAAGAAACCAACGCTCTTAGGAGGGATTTGATTGTTACTAAGGATCGTACCAGCGAAATAAGTAGACAATTGCTCCAATCACAGGCAGGACAGACCCCATTGCCTGGTAACATTCCGCCTACACCTGTACCAACTTCTTCCACCAATCCAGTACAAATAACCCTTCCGGGGAAGTTCCTTTAGCTCCACCTGAACGATTTACAGGGGACCCCAAGAAGTACGCAACATTCATGAACCAGTGTTGTCTTCATTTCCTTTGCAGACCTGGGGCTTTTCCTAACAATCAAGCGCGGGTTGCTTTTGTCTTGTCATATCTGAGTGGCAGTGCTGCGGATTGGTCGGTACCATTGGTAAGTCAGGATAACCCGTTGTTACATGACTTTGGGGGTTTCCAGATGGAAATGGAAAATCTCTTTGCTCATCATACCCAAGGCCAAGCATTAGACAACAAACTTTTGTCACTCTGTCAAGAAAGTCAAGACTTGCTTACATATATAGCAACATTTAACAGACTAGTCGTTGAAGCTGGGTGGCCTGAGGAAAAAAGGACCACACTATTTCATCGGGGTCTACGAGGGGAACTAAAGGATGTCCTTGCTCAAGTGGTTAACCCACCTAAAGACTGTGGAGAATTCATCAACCTTGTGGTGCAATTAGATCACAGATTACAAGACCGAAAAGCGGACCGGATAAGGTTAGACACTCGAGCTGTGTATGTTGAGTCAAAGGATAATGTTCCACGTACATTGGAAAACACGGTAGAACCCATCCAAATCGGAGGTGTATGGCCCCCTTTGACTAAAACTGAAAGAGGCAAGAGAAGGCAACAGCAATTATGCTTATATTGCTGAAAATCAGGCCACTTCCCCAAAGAATGTCCAGTGAAACCACCAAGGAGAACTGTTGGAGCCACAGAGAAGGAAGATAATAACAAGGAGTCGGAAAACTACCAAGCCCGGCAAGCGTAGAGGTCCGCTTGTCGAGCGAGAAGGATGAGCCACAGACCTCACACTTTGTATTAGCAGTAATTTTGATCAATCACCAACAACCGTCTCGGATGCATGCTGTCGAAGCATACATAGACAGCGGAGCAGTTGGGAATTATGTAGACCAACATCTGGCAGCAGAGATGGGGCTTCCCTTATGCTCTAAGTCGACTACTGAAAAAGTTACTACTATTGATGGGACAGAAATAGCTTCCGGACCAGTAACCCAATGTACAGCAGCACTAACCCTACTGTGCCAGGACGGACACCGAGAATCTATTGCATTTGATGTCATCAAAGCTCCTCGGTTTCGACTAATCTTAGGGATGCCATGGTTGGTAGCTCACAACCCTCTAATAGATTGGTGTGCCAAGAAGTTGGCCTTTTCCGATGATTGTGCTCACACCTGTTATTACCAAGAAAAGGGGAAAACAGACTTATGTACATCTGCTACTCCTAGTACGGCGGCAATTGTACAAGGTGGGACTAGTTCTCTACCAAATGAATACCAAGATTTTCAAGACATGTTCCAGAAAGAACACGCCAATACTCTACCACTGCACAGGCCCTACGATTGTCAGATCGACCTCATACCTGGTGTGTAAATTCCTTGTGGTCAAATCTATGCACTTACTGAACCAGAAAACCTCCATTTGAAATCTTATCTTGATCAGTACCTGGCAAATGGATTTATCCGGCCATCTAAATCACCGGCAGCCAGTCCCTTATTCTTCGTACCAAAGAAGGAAGGAGATTTGAGGACTTGCATCGACTATTGCGCATTAAACCAGATCACAGTAAAAAAACGTTATCCACTGCCCCTTATTCCTGAATTATTGGATCAAGTCCAAGATGCCCAAATCTATACCAAACTGGACCTTAGGGGGGCGTACCATCTAGTTCGAGTGAAGAAAGGAGACGAATGGAAAACCGCCTTTCGTACCAAATACGGCTTGTATGAATACCAGGTAATGCCTTTTGAACTTTGCAACGCTCCTGCTGCATTCCAGTACTTTATGAATGATGTTTTGCAGGAGTTAATCGACGTTTGCACCCTGGTTTACATTGATGACATCTTAGTGTATTCTGCTACAAAAGAAGACCATGTCAGGCATGTCCGCTCCGTCCTTACTAAACTCTGCCAACATAAACTTTATGCTAAACTTGAAAAATGCTCTTTTCATGTCACCGAAGTGGAATTCCTCGGTTTTATCCTCACACCAAAAGGTATCAGAATGGATAGGCACAAGATAGATGCCATTCTTAACTGGCCGTCACCAACTTCATTTAAAGGAATCCAGAGTATGTTGGGCTTTGCAAACTTTTACAACCGATTCATCCCAGATATTTCCGAAATAGTGCATCCAATTACATCACTATTGAAAAAAAACAATAAAAAGTCCCATTGGACCGAAGAAGTAGAGAAGGCCTTTCAAGAACTTAAGAAAAAATTCACTTCTGCTCCAGTTCTACGGCATCCTCACCCAGACCTCCTTTATATAGTTGAAACAGATGCCTCTAGCATGGCTATGGGAGCTGTTCTCTCACAAAGGGACCCAGGAATTGGCCAGTTACACCCTGTGGCCTTCTGGTCACGAAACTTCTCACCTCCCGAACTCAACTATGCTATCACAGACAAAGGACTCTTGGCTATAAAATCAGCTTTCAGAGCATGGCGGCACTATCTCCTTGGTGCTAGACATACTGTCACGGTCATAACTGATCATCGAAAACTGCAATACCTAAAAACAGCAAAGGCTCAATCATCCCAACAAATGCGGTGGGCTCTTTTCTTCGCTGAATATGACTATGTGATCACCTACCGGCCAGGAGTCCGAAACGGAAAGGCTGACACCTTGTCCTGCATGGGTGTTGATGAAAAGGTATACATAACTCCAGATCCAGTAGCCATCATTCCAGAAGACAAACTCATGGGTTTTACGACAACATTGACACAGGGTGAACTCCAAAACAAGATCCAACTCTTAATGGATCCCACTTTCTCACAAGAGCGGTGTACTCAAGGAGAACATTACACCATTAAAGACCAGTTACCATATTTTAGGAACCGTCTATACTTGCCAAGTAAAGATTTACAAGAGCAGGTTATTTTGGGTTATCATGACTCCCTGATTGAAGGTCATCCTGGAATTGCCAAAACTCTAGCTAAAGTAAAACAAAACTATTGGTGGCCCACATGGCGTAAAGACATCACACAATTTATCCAATCTTGCGGTGTGTGTGCACAAAAAAAGTCTCAAAAGCAGAAACCAGCTGGTCTTCTCCAACCATTGGAAATTCCTCCCGCACCATGGCACACACTGTCCCTTGATTTCATTACAGATCTACCTTCCATTCAAGGATTCAACATCATATTAGTAGTTGTAGACTTGTTCTCTAAAATGGCACACTTTATTCCTTTTAAGGGTCTTCCAAATGCATCCAATTTAGCAAAAGTATTCCTGGAGGAAATCGTACGGCTACATGGCTTTCCATCAGTCTTGATCTCAGATGGAGGTAGTCAGTTTGTATCCAACTTCTGGAGGAAATGCTGTTCAATGGCCCAAATTGACATTTGACTATCCACAAGTCACCATCCTCAAACAGATGGCCAAACAGAAAGAACAAACCAAACCCTCGAGCAATATGTACGTTGCATGTTACATCAAGTGGAAAGAAATTGGAAGGACTTGTTATGGATAGCTGAATATGCCTATAATAATTCATTACACACCAGCACTGGACAAACCACTTTCTACACTATGGGCCTCATCACGACTTCGGTGGTAACCCTTAAATCCGGCGGTAGCGGTAGCGCTATTACCGCCGGATTTAAGGGTCCGCCGAATCAGGGCTTCGGTGGATTTCGCCCCAGCTCTGAGCTGGGGGGAAATCCGCCGAAAATTTGCGCGATTAACGCCGGCGGGAAATCCGCCGGCGGTATTAGCGTGAAGATTCCCCATTGAGCCCAATGGTGAATGGGGCATTCCCGAATGGTCTCAGTGGGGAATGGGGACTTACATTACCGCCGAACTCGTGATCCGGCGCTATTAGCGCTGGGGAGTTCGGCGGTAGGGCTAATACCACCTGCTCTAATAGCGTTACCGTTACCGCCCAAGTCGTGATGAGGCCCTACATATGGTAGACATCCACGTACTTCAGAATTGGATCTGCCAACCCCTTTGGAAATGCCAGCGGTTAAAGCCCTACATACGACTATTTCCCAAGCCTTCAAAGAAGCAGCAGAACATTTACTCCAAGCCGGAAACAGACAAAAGAAATTCGCTGACCAACATCGTAGTAAAGCCCCCGACTATCAAATTGGAGACAAGGTCTGGTTAGTATCAAAATATGTGCCCATAAAAGGGACTCAGACCTTTCGTCCCCAATATCTGGGACATTATTCTATTGAATCCATAATAAATCCAGTGGCAGTTAAAGTATCCCTACCATCCACTATGCAGATTCATCCTGTGTTTCACGTATCACTCCTGAAAACGGTACAACCTGGTACTCGGGTTACAACACCAACAAAACCAGTTTTAGTTGACGGAGAACCAGAGTTTGAAGTAAAGGATATCCTAGACTCAAAATACACCAGATCCAAACTATACTACTTAGTTGATTGGAAGGGATACGGCCCTCAACAGATCATGGGAACCTAGTGAATACATCCATGCACCTCGCTTAATTAAAAAGTTCCATCAGAATTACCCAGCCAAACCAGGACCAGGCAGAAGTGCCACCGTGAGAGGGGCCTTGGGGGGGAGTGCTGTCATGACCCTTGCCCCTGGCCCTCACTGGCAAGTCAGCCTTCCAGTTAGGGCCAATTCAAAGGCCTTAAAACCTCATCCAAGACTCTCTTGGAGTCAGTCCTGGCGCCTTTGGCGCCAGGCTCATAACCATCATGAAGACCAACATTAGAATGGGACTATCTGCTTGGGACTATTTAACATGGCGGGGTTCAGCCAACATGAGGGCACACACATAACTCAGTTACATGGAACTGAGCTATGCGGTCTAGTCTTTTGGGTGTGGCAGGCCTGGGACTACTTTACCTGGACTACTTTGGGTGTGGCAGGCCTGGGACTATTTTACCTGGACTACTTTACCTGAGACTATTTAAACTGCACCCAAACAGCAGAACATGCTTTGCGTTATTCTGCTGTGGGCAGCGTAACACCCACCGTGTCCAGTTCTTTGATGCCAGCTTACCTGAAACCAAGGACCTGCAGAGAGAGAAAGAACACTACGAAACTTACCTGGAACAGTATCCTGTCTTCAATCCATCGCTGACTTCAGTTCCACTCACCTGAAGGTATGAAATCCATCATCCGGCACTGCATGCATCCTGGAATACCATAACCTGGAAAGAGGACAAATAAAGACAGCATTAGTAAGCGTTTACTCACGCCTCCTCCCGAATGAAGAAAGCCACACAATTATTACCTGGGTAGTCATCTCCTAGTCAGTATCATTGCTGGAACATTACGGCGCTCGGCGAGGAACATCGCAACCTGCAAGGAGAAAAAAGAAACAGGTTAGCAATATAAAAGGCGAAACAGCGCCGCGCATCACGCATTACTCACCGGACAGCATCGCGCACACAGCGCTTTCGCCTACCGGCCCATGCTCATCTTCAAACTGCATGACAATACCAAAATACCTTTCCATACCTAAAAGGAAAGAAGCAGGACATTGGCCCTCATTACAACCCCGGCACTAAACCAGCGCCATGGTTGGTACCAGTGTTGTAACGAGTCCGCCATGGTGGAATGGGGAAATACCGCCCCATTCCAAGGTTGGCGGGCGGTATTTCCCCATTCCACCATGGCCCTTCCCCATTCCCATTTCGCCCCATAGGGCTCAATGGGACTGGGGAAGGCGCTAAGTACGGTACCGCAAATTGCGGTACCGTAATTAGCACTGAGGTCCCTTTGCGGCACCCTACTTTAACGGCTGGTAAAACCAGCCGTTAAGGTCGGGTCCCGCAAAGGGAACTCGTAATCAGGCGTTAGGGGTTTAACGGCGCCAACACCTTTTACGGCGCCGTTAAACCCTTAACGCCAGGGTCGTAATGACCCCCATTATCATTCGAACTAAGAGGAACATAAGAACTGCATATAAAGACTGTAAAGCAGCAAACCTATGGAGTCGCAGCAGGCCTGGATTCCCACAAGGGGGGCTTGCACCAATGAAGTAACTTGGTCGCTGCTCGCCCCCCACATCTACGCACCCCTGCCACGAGGAGCAGGACGGATGAAACGTTGAATTTAAGAAGGAAAGGCCAGCTGCACCACGTGTAAAAAAATTGTTTTTTGCAAATTAAAGAAAAACAAATGCCTGTGTGTTGGAACAGTACACTGGTGAATGAAAGCCTGACAGTCTTTAGCAATATGAAGGGGTTTGTTGATGGTGAGACTATATAACATGGGTTATCTAGTGCAACCGGCTTGCTTTAATTCTGGATCTAAGATCAGAAATTAAAATAAATATGGTGGCTGCAGCTGCAAGTTGAAAAACAGGTTTTCTGCTTGGAGGGGTGGCACCGAAAGGAGGACTCTCTCTCAGCAGATACTGACAACCCCCTGATGGTTACGGGGTTGAACAGACTTTTGTCTCTGCTGGGACCCAAACAATGAAGCTCCCAGGGAAGGAAGCCTGAGGTGTGAAGAGGGCAATATAACTTCAATCAAGGGAGAAAACCCCACCATGCTCTAAAGGAAATGACAGTTGGCAGCAGTGAAGGACAGAGAAAAAATGGACCCAGGAACAAAGAGACTGCCATTTGGTCCCAAAGACTATTTCAGGAATAAACTGTAAAAACGTCTATCTTTGCAGCAAGACTTTAAATAATTGTAAAAATGTCACAGTTTAAAAAAAAATATTGTGCTTTCTTTTGAGACACGGTAGAAGTCACTGACACCTCCAGGGGCAGAAAGGGCAAGGTATTGAGGATAAATCGAAAAGTTTTAATGTTGCAAACATACATTTTTGTATATACATCCCTTGGGATGATTTGCATCTGTGTATAAAGTTATGAAATTTTAGGACGAATCTTTAATGCTAAAAATTACCAAAATGTATCAGAAGGGCAAAACAAGGTCCCACAGACTTGAGGATTGGACTGATATGTGCTGCACATAATATGTAACCTGGGTATATAATTTCCTAAGAGATTGCAATTGTATAATTGTCTGTTTTGGCAAAACCGGAGTTTAAGTAAAGAAAATGTGGGAGTATTTTGGACATTGTAAAACTCACCTCATAACCCTGACATCATTCTCTTGGAAATCCAACCAGTTGAGAGCAAGGCGGAGACTAGCACCCCTGCCCAAACCAAGTATTTTAGCGGCATGCTTGGTTAACCCTGCCCAGCCTATACTTTGATGATGTCATTATGAACTATAAATAAGGGTCCCTGACAAGACTCTAGACACACACTCTTCCTGATTTCCTGCGCTGCGTTCCTGTTCCCGTCATCTTCCTGATCCTGACTCCAACAACAAGGCCAAGCATTGCTAATCCTACTCCAGGGCCCACTGCAGCACCCAAGCAGTGCTGATCCCATTCCCAGCAAGGCCTCCAATATAAAAAAACACTACATTTACCATTAACCAGGGGAAAACTGTGGTACCTTTGGCATCCTGATCCAGTTTGGCTTGCTGCCACTCACTGCATGCTGCTGCAATCCTGCTACCCTGATGACCTATGGTATCCAGTGACCAGAATTGCCAGTCCAGAAGTGCTACCTGGTAACCAGAACCGCGCAGCTGTTTGCCAGGCACCCTGTCGTGTAGTGACCAGAACGCTGATGGTCCATAAATCCGAAACTAAAGTGGGCTGTGAGTATCAATAGAAAGCCATAGACATCCATAGTACATCTAAACCCATAGCCTATCTTGTCGTTGTTCTCATCCCAGTCTCTGTCACCCTATCCTTATCCTGATATTTTGTTCAAACTGTCACAATCATTCTTGCAACTCTGCCCTTGATTTCTAGTGCTGGCACCATCTCTTTAGTAGTTTTTCTTGTGAAATCCTAAGCCATTAATCCTATTTCGAGTGATCAGACTGGTTCCGTCAGTGTGGGCGGAGGGGCGAGAGGGTTGAACTTGCGAATCAACCCTGGAGCTTACTGTGTCCATTCTTGGTGAGCTAGCCTGAATACTCTAGTGAAGAGTAAAACTATTCTTGTCACAACTGATTTTTCTTCTTTTTCGCACCTTCATTTACTCAAAGTGCACCTTCTTAGATCTTGCATAACTCATTCAATTTACCAGCTAGAGACTTACTTTCTCTTCCATAGTATACTTGTGATCTATAGCTATCCCCCAACATACATATTTCACCCGTTCTTCAAAGAAACAGTTTTAGTAAATTCACACGGAAAACGGAAATATTTGCAAAGTTTCCAACGTGTCATTTTGATTTTCAACTGTTTTAAATCTTCTATTCATTTTTTGAACTGTATTGTCACAATCACAAGCACTGAAGGGAACAGGGATCGACACTCTCCCCCGAACCACGGAAGCCGAATGAACTCGACCCTCCCACCGTGGTTGGCACAGGCGCCTGAGTTAGAAAACAGGTCGCCACGTGGCAGCCAATGGGGGGAAGAGGGGTTAGGGAGAGTTTGTGGATAGGGAGGGGAAATTAGGAAAACCGGAAAGAGGGTGAGGGACTCCTACTGTGGATGGGACCAGGACAGCACCAAGGAAAAACCCTACACTGTCTAACATGTAACAAACAATAATATTACCTACACATGTACTTGATTCCTGAATAGCACACCTTAGTACGTGTACTGTACCAGGTCCTGACTTACACAACACATAAGCAAGCAAGATGAGACCACATAATGGCTTAGATAGTACACATGGCCCATAGGGCAGCGTTAGCAACATACAACATAAATGAAAGTCCCCTTAGTTTCATTCACTAGAGACATAACCTAGTCCATATGCAGTACTTTCTGCAGTACCACATGAATTGCCTTAGTTCCATTCAATAGAAACATTTCCTTGTCCAGATGCAGTATTTCCTGCAGTACCACAATACAAGCTTTGCAATAAAGATGGAACACATGCGTAGCCAGTAAACTAGTTTTGTTTTCCCCCACGATTGAATGTCAGAAAATGAGGGCGTAAACAAAAATTAAGAGGCTGGATGAACCATCCAGCCAAGACTGGTGCTCACGCTTCTGTTCCGAGAACTGAATGATATAATTATTTTCTAAACAGAGTCAATCAGAGTTCCATTTGTAAATTGTTTCTTCACAATTTAATTAATATTCAAAATGTATTTGATTGTTGCGTTGATCAATGTGCATAGTAAACTCAACACCATCCAAGTCGATTGCCAAAAACATGTGGTTAACAGTGCCTATGCATTTCGGAGTCTAGCTCCTTCCTCAGGGCTGAAACCATAACGTAATATGCTTTTTCTAATAAACCACAAAAAAAATTAATTAGTTAAACAAATTAAGTCCATAATGTCATACACGTGGAATGTTCACAATATATCACATAGGGTAGAATCAAAGGTAGTGTACATAGCAGATACATACCGCATCCCGCGTGCACACAGGAAGTAGTGAAACAGGAGTGCAAAACATGAAAATAAAAATAGCGAAAATGCAAATGAGTGCAAAGGATTTGTGTGTAAAACCTCTTAAGTAAACTAACAATGATGCCCAAACAGGATTAAAAAAGTAAGTGTACCTGAAGTTCAACTTGAATATACCGTGTCTTTCTTATCCAGGTCGAGTGTGTGGAGTAAAAGTGTCTCCCTTGAATGCTGCGCAGAAAAGTAAATAAGAATGGAATATGCGCGTAACTTAATACAAGTATAATACAAGTATGTCATTACTGAAGTAAATATACTAGAATAACGCTACATATAGCCACGCGTCCTATAATGGTTACCTGATCACTCGAATGTATGTCGGAGCACGAGAAGTACGTGTGTCCAAGGTGATGAACGGCGTTCACTTCCTTGCTTTATTGGTTGCCATGGTTTCCTCGGCTCGGCACTGCGCAACGTCAATTAGCGTGTTGACGTGGCAGTGCCTCGCGTCCCGTATCTCCAAGGGGTTCGGAGTACGGGAATGAGGAATAACCATTCGGATGAACATTGAATAATTGTAGTATTAGGAACACTCGCTCGTGTGGATCAATGTAAAAAGTAAGAGCGCATAGTTATACAAGCCGGAACCACCGTGGTGATGATTCAGCATGTTGGATCGTATCTCTGCGTTCAAGTCAGGGATGTAAATGACTGGTATGGCAATTAAATAAATGTGGAGTATTCATACCTGCTCACTTGATAATGGGAGGTAGTAATTACTGTGTTACAGGCTTGGAGTACATTGCACATGTAGCTCATAGTTAAAAAACATAGTTATGCAAAATAATATACATTAAGAAATAGACTGGGAATAGAATGACAGAACTGAATAACAGAACACAAATAAGTGAAAGTAAATAACATGTCCACAATGTACATGGGTATGTGGATGATCGTGTACTATCTGTACCCTAAAGCTAACAAGACCAATTAATCTCCTCATTGAGCCCTCTGGGGGCAAGTGTCCCAAGTCTATCTATCCAGAAGCACTCTCTCCTGTCCAGTCTATGTTGGAGATTCTCATGGGGTTCATGTCGATGTATGACCTCCAGTATTTGGAACCGTATCTGTGCCAAGTTGTGACCTTTCTCTGTCCAATGTTTGGCCACTGATGAAGTCATTTCCGGTTGCGGATACATGACCGGTGTTCATTCCACCGCAATTTCGCCTTTCTCTTCAATTGTCCTACATAGTACAACCCACATGGGCATTTGATGGCGTAAATGATATTAGCTGTTTCACATGTCACAAAGTCCTTAATGGGCAATTTCTCACCGATGTGTGGATGGTTTATGATTTGTCCTTTCAATATGTATCCACAGTTGCTGCATTGCAGACATGGAAATGTTCCTTTACGTTTTGTTTCAAATCTTTTCTGAGGCGGACGTGTCTTTACCAGATGGTCTCTAAAATTTCTACTGCGTTGATATGCAAAAGTAGGTAAATCCTTGAACAAATGTTCAGTTTTCTGGTCGCATAATAAAATTTGCCAATGCTTCTTAATGATAGATTTGATTCGATTACTTTGTGTGGAATATTTTGTCACAAAAACCAAAGGTGGTTCAGATTTAATTCTTCTAGATGGTGTTAATAAATCATCCCTGTTAATGGTCGCGAGTCTGGTTTTTGCATTGGTAATTTCACATTCTTTGTAGCCTCTCTTGATAAATTTCTCGCCCATTTTGTGTAGTTCGATGGTGTAATCAGTAGGGTCACTGATAATACGTTTAACACGTAACATCTGGCTGTATGGGAGATTGCGTATGAGGCTTGGCTGATGAAAGCTCAATCTATGGAGCAAATTGTTGCGATCGGTGGGTTTGGTGCATATGTTCGTCTTGTATCCTTCTCCTGTAGTCTTGATTTCAACATCCAAAAAATGGATACTTTCTTTCGAATCCTCGTGTGTAAACTGTATTCTGGCATCGATGGTGTTAAGATCTCTGAAGAATGTTAGCAAGCTTTCTTCACTCTGTGTCCAAATTCCAAAAATATCATCAATATACCTAATCCAGATAGCCAGGTGTAATTTCCATATAGGATGGTTCAAAATGTGGTCTGTCTCAAATTTATACATGAAGGTATTTGCATATGTGGGTGCCATGGTGGCACCCATCGATGTTCCGGCAATCTGTTGATAATATTGTTTCTGGTATTTAAAATATGAATTTTTGGAAATGAACTCCAACAGGATGATCAAGAATTCTTTATTTGCTTCCAATTCACCAGTGTTTAACAGTACCCAATCAACTGCTTGTATTCCTAAATCATGTGGGATTGATGTGTATAAATTCTTAACATCCAAGGTAAACAAAAAAATTGTTGGGACATAGGGTATAGCTTTAAGTTGTTTTAAAAAGTGAGTGGTGTCCTTGATGTAGGTGGGAGTGTTCTGGATGAGTGGCTGGAGGAAAAAGTCGATATACTTCCCAATCTGTTGCAATACGCTGTTGACACCTGCTACAATAGGTCTGCCGGGAGGTTTAAAGGGATCTTTGTGGATCTTAGGCAGAGTGTAGAAGTTAGGTACACGTGGGTTGGTATTCTGTAAAAATATATGTGTATGGTGACTGATCCAAGAATTTTCTTCGGCATCCTCCAAGACCTTCTCGAGATCCTGCATAATCCTTAGGGTGGGATCATTCTCCAATTTTTTGTAAGTATACGTGTCTGCCAATTGTCTCAAACATTCTTCGTTGTAGTCTGTTGTATTTTGTATAACTAGTGCTCCTCCCTTATCCGCCGCTCTGATAGTTATTGATTCATCACCATACAGGTCTTTTAGTAGTTTAAGTTCATGGGGTTTAAGGTTCTTATGCTTGGTGTTTGAAAATTTGATCTTGTTTAGGTCTTTGAGTACCTGTTTCTCAAAGATCTCCACACCGGGGGTGCTACATGGTGGTACGAATGTACTCTTGGATTTGAATTCTTTGTATGATGAACCATCTCTTCTGTCCCCTTGATCTTCCATTTTGTCAAAGAAAATTTTTAGTTTCATCTTTCTCACCAATCTAAGTACTTCCACTTTGGTATCAAATAGAGAACTATCGTATGTGGGTACAAAACTTAAACCTCTTTGTAGAGTATTTATCTCAGATTCTGTTAAGACTCTGCTGGAGAGATTGATCACTAAGTTTTCCTCTGTTGATATCTTGTCTGCGGGCCTTCTCGTCCTTTTTCTTTTCCCCCTCCTTGTTCTCTTTGGCCTCTTCCTAAAAAAGAGACTCCTGAAGCACCTGCTCTTGCTTGTGAGGGTCTTGAAGTTTCTGGTTGCTGTGTATCCCTTTCGGGTGGTGTTTCTGTGGTTGCTTCTGATTCAGAACTAGATGTATTGCTTGAGGTATTAGGTCGAGGTTTCCACACTGGTGGTCCATATTTTTCCATCCAGGTGTACACCTCTTCGTTAAGGTAATCGTAAGTGTCTCTTTTAAATTTTCTGATCTTCTTCGTTTCAAGTTCTGATTTGTAGTCCGCAAGTTTGTTGTTGATATCTGTTAGTATTTCTTCCAAATCCTCCTTTTTCAATTTAAGTGTGGTGATAAGTTCTTGTTGTATTTCTTTGATCTCGGCGTCAATTGTGTTGAGATTAGCCGTTAATTCTTGGATGGTAAGTAAAATCAAATCCAAAGAACATCTATTCAATATAGCTTCCCATTTTTTAACAAATTCTTTGCTTTCCTTGCATAGGGTGGGCCGCAATTGTATTCTTAGTCCTCTGGGGATCCTTTGATTCTTATAATATCTTCCTAAAGTGATAGCGTGAAGCTTTCGGTTGATTTCTTTTCTAATAAGGTACTCAAGTTGTTTGATCTTTTTTGTGGGGTCTTGTGTTGTTGTGCTCTCTTTGGTAAAACCACTGTCACTAATCAATCCTAGGATGACGTTGGCTTCTTCGGAAGAGAAACCAAGTGTTTCTGCTCTCTTCGTAGTTAATGCTTCTATATCTTCATATGACATATTGCGAATATTTCTTCGTTGTAATTGCTTATATGTTTTTTGTAGTGTGCCTCCACCTTTATGGTGTCTTAGAAAAAACAGAAACTGTCAGAAGGCCAGATGAAAGGCGGGCACCACCATTTGTCAGTGTATCTTTTCTTTTGGTACAAATAACTAAATTCTGTGCGGGGCAACCAGTCTGGGTAGGTCCTAACGACACCAGGACCATGTGAGACTAAACAAAAATGAAGAGGCTGGTGGAACCATCCAGCCAAGACTGGTGCCCACGCTTCTGTTCCGAGAACTGAATGATATAATTATTTTCTAAACAGAGTCAATCAGAGTTCCATTTGTAAATTGTTTCTTCACAATTTAATTAATATTCAAAATGTATTTGATTGTTGCGTTGATCAATGTGCATAGTAAACTCAACACCATCCAAGTCGATTGCCAAAAACATATGGTTAACAGTGCCTATGCATTTCGGAGTCCAGCTCCTTCCTCAGGGCTGAAACCATAACGTAATATGCTTTTTCTAATGAAACACAAAAAAAATTAATTAGTTAAACAAATTAAGTCCATAATGTCATACACGTGGAATGTTCACAATATATCACATAGGGTAGAATCAAAGGTAGTGTACATAGCAGATACATACCGCATCCCGCGTGCACACAGGACGTAGTGAAACAGGAGTGCAAAACATGAAAATAAAAATAGAGAAAATGCAAATGAGTGCAAAGGATTTGTGTGTAAAACTTCTTAAGTAAACTAACAATGATGCCCAAACAGGATTAAAAAAGTAAGTGTACCTGAAGTTCAACTTGAATATACCGTGTGTTTCTTATCCAGGTCGAGTGTGTGGAGTAAAAGTGTCTCCCTTGAATGCTGCGCAGAAAAGTAAATAAGAATGGAATATGCGCGTACCTTAATACAAGTATAATACAAGTATGTCATTACTGAAGTAAATATACTAGAATAACGCTACATATAGCCACGCGTCCTATAATGGTTACCTGATCACTCGAATGTATGTCGGAGCACGAGAAGTACGTGTGTCCAAGGGGGTGAACGGCGTTCACTTCCTTGTTTTATTGGTTGCCATGGTTTCCTCGGCTCGGCACTGCGCAACGTCAATTAGCGTGTTGACGTGGCAGTGCCTCGCGTCCCGTATCTCCAAGGGGTTCGGAGTACGGGAATGAGGAATAACCATTCGGATGAACATTGAATAATTGTAGTATTAGGAACACTCGCTCGTGTGGATCAATGTAAAAAGTAAGAGCGCATAGTTATACAAGCCGGAACCACCGTGGTGATGATTCAGCATGTTGGATCGTATCTCTGCGTTCAAGTCAGGGATGTAAATGACTGGTATGGCAATTAAATAAATCTGGAGTATTCATACCTGCTCACTAGATAATGGGAGGTAGTAATTACTGTGTTGCAGGCTTGGAGTACATTGTACATGTAGCTCACAGTTAAAAAACATAGTTATGCAAAAATAATATACATTAAGAAATATACTGGGAATAGAATGACAGAACTGAATAACAGAACACAAATAAGTGAAAGTAAATAACATGTCCATAATGTACATGGGTATGTGGATGATCGTGTACTATCTGTACCCTAAAGGTAACAAGACCAATTAATCTCCTCATTGAGCCCTCTGGGGGCAAGTGTCCCAAGTCTATCTATCCAGAAGCACTCTCTCCTGTCCAGTCTATGTTGGAGATTCTCATGGGGTTCTTGTCGATGTATGACCTCCAGTATTTGGAACCGTATCTGTGCCAAGTTGTGACCTTTCTCTGTCCAATGTTTGGCCACTGATGAAGTCATATTCCGGTTGTGGATACATAACCGGTGTTCATTCCACCGCAATTTCGCCTTTCTCTTCGATTGTCCCACATAGTACAACCCACATGGGCATTTGATGGCGTAAATGATATTAGCTGTTTCACATGTCGCAAAGTCCTTAATGGGCAATTTCTCACCGGTGTGTGGATGGTTTATGATTTGTCCTTTCAATATGTATCCACAGAAAATGAGGGCGTGACTTATCTCAGGTCTGGGGAGCCCCTCAGGACCTCCCAGACAACATGGAATGGCTGCAAATCACTCTCAAGCAGTTTGGTAATTCCCTTGTCTCCCCGAGTACTTATCTTGAGTCTGGGAAGCCCCGAGGGATTTCCCAGACGAAGACCTGCAAGCGTTGAATTCGCCGGTGACTCAGCGCCCCTCCTGCTGTTCAGCGTCCGCATGTGAGGAAGCAAGTCTCCTTTGCCTTGAACGCGAGTGATTTCGCCGGTGACTTAGAGCGCCTCCTGCTCCTGCTGTTCAGTGTCAGCGTGTGAGGAAGTGTTTCTCCTTTGCCTTGCACGCCAGTGAAAACTCCCTTTGACCGCAACCGTCTGCCTCCTGCTGCACTGAAAACAATTAGCCACACCTGCCTGTAGCCGTTGCCGGCCTTTAAGCTGTACTTAATTCAATACAGCTGGCCAGGCGCACGCACGGGCTAAACTACAAGGAAGCCCACAGGTTGCTGGGAACTTCTAGTTTCCACGTCCTTCCCAGCACATACAGTCTCAATAGGCATATTTCAACACTCCATACCTTTGCCAACCCTGATTCCTGACATGTATGCTCTTGCTAATTCATTGCTTGTGATTGTTAGTACCTTTACATTGTTGCTTTAATGAAGAACTTTATTTGTTTCAAGGTTTTTTCACATGTTCATTATTCTATTCATCCATCTCTGAGTGTCCTTTTTAATATTGCAAGAGTTCCAAATCCGTTTTTCACTCTTATTTGGGTAGGGAAGGTCGGATTTGTATTCCGTTTTCAGCTTCTTATTCCTGATCACCTGCTGCTTACTTATAGCCATTCAGAATTGATTATTTGTGGGTTGAGGGAACTTTGCAGGGGGAAATCCTAACTTGAGTGTTAACCATCCTAAATTAAAAGTGCTCATCTTCTGCTGTGCTGTGTATGTACTCCACTAAAAAGTCAAACCCAGTGCATTGCTCACATTCTCATTTGTAACTATCACTCGATTGGTGATTGCTGCCCTATATTAAAAGTGTGTGGTTTCTTTTGAATTTTAAATAAATAAATAAATATTGCATTTGACCAACCAGCCTGGTTCATGGTCCATTGTGATCCGGAGTATTTGAAAAGGGGGTGTGATATGAGTGGTGTACCATCCCAAAATTTAATCCACATAAATAAGGAGAAAAGCACCTCAGTTAGGCGCTACATACTAGGCCGAGACCACGGTGTGCATGTCGCCTGATTGAAATCCTTAACAAACCCTCAAGTCGAACGACAGGACGGAGCCACTCTGGAATACAGCTAAACTCCCGTTAGGGAATTACCCAGAACCAGGCCTCCTCAACCTGAGGGAGCTCTTCTTTGCAATACACCCCTCTGCTGTTTGAATGTATTTACAGACAGAGGTGTTGATAACACAAGAGAGCAGGGAACACCCACACCGCCACACCGATGCTGTGAAATAGAAAATACAAACAGGTTAACACACAAACAGAACAAGGCATGAGAATTACCCAAAAAGATACTGTGTATACATGTAATATTGGTGGCTTGGGCATATAGTATTGGAGCCTATGGAAATCAAAGAACACTAGTGTAACTCTCTATTCTGAATACTGGTGGTTTGACTATCTGGGTAGTGACTAACAAGAATGACTTACCCCCCAATGAGTATGAAAATGTCTTGGAAGATGCAAAGTCAGAAAATAACGGCAAGAAAAAATAATAAACAGGAAGGTAAGTTAAGGAAATCTCCCAGGGCGGAACGAGGGTCGCTACTAGGTTTGGGGTAGTGCACCGGGCAGCAAAGCGTTCATTGATGCACGTGAATTATGTCCAAATCCTTCCAGTTGAAGTCGGAAATTCACAGGTAAACAACAGACTCTGTTAAGTGTGTATGACAATACAGCCAGCAAAGTCCAAAAATGGGTTAGGGCTGTTCAAGATCACAGTAGCTTACTGAGTGTGGATGTCCTTGTGCGTGCAAAATAATTCCAGGCAAGGCACGCAGTGACAAATTTGTAGCGTGATACACGGGTGCCAAGAGCGGGTTCAAGACAAGGTACGTGGTGACCAATGTGTAGCGGGATACACGGTGGCCAAGAACGGGACTCCAGGCAGAATTGCGCAGGTAGCGTGGTGCTTGTCTTTGAGGAGCTGGATTTCAATCGAGCAATGTGGGTAGGAAAAATGCAGCGAAATACACGTGGACCCCGCTGGAGAAAACGTAATATCAGGGCAAAGGCACAGAACATTAAGCAGAGGAAGTCTGTTTCACTTTCCGGGTCGTCAACGTTCATATCGATTTAATCCAAGGTAAAAGACAAGGCAAGTCAGGTAGCAAAACCGGGTCTTGAAAGGCAATCATTTTCAGAATGGTGGTAACGCTATGATTAGAAGCAGCGTTATGAAGGAGTTGCGTTCTTTTATGTGGACCTGCGCTGTGGTCGGCTGGCTAGTCACATGACGTGACCGACGCTCCTGTGCAGTGGACGTTGATGCAAACAAGCGTCTCCTAGGCAATCTCCAAGGTTTCCAGAAAGGTGAAGCCAGGCATCTGGAGAGAAATAAACGCTCCCTAATACAAGGGGACTGCAAGGGGTGAAGAGTGGAAGGAGACCCAGATGTAACAAGCTCTCACGGCTTCCTCAGCACTGCGGTGCTCGCCTGCCACCACAGAGCCTTTTACAGTGAGTAAAGTTACATAAAGGCACGCTTTCCGCTGCGCGACTCCTGCAGCTGAAATCACGAGCCCATATGACCCTCTCAGGACTGACATCAACTTCTGTCGCCACTCTGGTCCCGGCGTCTTGGCTCTTCCTTTATTTCTTCCTCTGCTGCTTCTTGGAAGCTTTAAAACTCAGCCAAACACTACTACCACTGCCCTGCGGCTACTTCACCTTCTTCCATCTTGGTCTCTTGGCCTGCACCTCAGGGGGTCTTTTATGCCTCTCAGCCACCCTCAGATGTGGGTCATCACCCTAATGAGCTGCATTGCACAACCTTGTGCCTCTGCAGCCCTCGTCTTCATCCCAGTACTCAGGGAATTGTGGGCCTTAAAGTCCCTAACACAAAGGTCACTCCTTTTCGCATCTTCTATGTTACAATGTGCTGTTAAGAGATTGGGGTCTCTGGGGAAATTATCTAAAGGGGTCTCACATTCCTCCTGGCCTGTTGCCCCTTCCATGTGATCCTCCCGGCTAACAATGCCCTCAGTCAGGATCAGAGAGCATCTGCCTTTCCCTGGCCACAAGAGATGGGTTCCAGGCCAGGCTTCCTGACCCTGGGGGCGGTTATATGAAGAAGGATCACATGGGAGCAGATAGCGGCCGGGGAGACGTTTTGACTGCATTGGACAAGATGCAGTATTCCTCCCTTTCCCATGAGGAAGAACCCCTAATACCTGAGTTTCTGATGGCCTTTTATCATTCTGCGGAAACACCCACCTTGGACTCAAACACCTACAGCATATACACAACACCTTTTTCTGGTATGCCTTCATATGAGAACCCAATGGAAAACCAAATAAGAGTTTAAAAATCCAATGTCATCTATGGACTCCAACTCCCATAATAACTTGGGTACTGATGTGAGGAAGAGAAGTAAGGAGCAGTAACATAGTATGTATAGTAACAGGACCTCAAAGTACCATCTGCAGACTAGTTATTTTGCCATATCTGCAGTGTGTGGGACATTTAAAGAAGAAAAGCACGCTATAGAGGAGAGGATGGAGGAAAAGCCATGGAGATGCGAGGAGCTGGGCAGAAGCGTTTGCATTTAAGGCCGGTCCTGGAAGTAGCGCTCATTCGTCCAGAGCGAGAGAGGAAACCAGCGTGAAACCGCAGGGCCACACCAAACATCAGAGAGATCTCTGCTGACTCCAGGAAAGAAAGCGAATAAGTCAGCTATTCCACAGTGGCACAGGCAGAGTTGAAAACGCGGGAAGAAACCAGTGAGTCTACCCAAAGTAGCTGGGGACCCTGGTGTGTTCCGAGAAAAGCGTGCCAACCCATATTTGATAAATATGAGATTGCTAATAATGAAAAGAGCATAAGAAAAAATGTTTGAATGCAGTCAAGACATTTTAATATTGCAGCACCCAATAAGAAGCTACTGCTCCTCTTTGCACCCTTTCTTGTTTTGTTTATAGTATGAGGACCAAGATAGGATGCTTTGGACACAAGAAGGACAGATTATTACTTATGAATTTCCTGGCACAGACAGATCCTTAGTTTTGCTTTCTAGGTAGGGGAAATCCTCTTTAGCATAGGGCTAGAAAGGCATTTACCCAACCTCTTTTTATTTAATAAAAGTCTTTGTTTAAAACAGGAATACCTTGTGTCCGCCTCTCATTGCTGACCCCTCATATATGGTGTCAGTAGTATTATGTGGCTCAATTGACATAAATTGGGGGACCCTTATGTGTAAAAAACCTAGTAAGCGAGCCTCCAATCCCAAATTTCCACTGAACCATCTATAGGATTTGACTCAAGCAGTAGCAGGGGAGAAATGATTCAACCTGGGGACAGAGTTTTAATACCAACATACTTAGTCCTAATTCCCCCTCCTAGAACCGTCATTAGACTTGCCTCTAAGTCAGAAGAGATATACAAGTATTAATGCACAATAATGGCAAAGAAGCCCATTAAATCAAGGCGGGGAAAAAATAGCACAAGGAATTTTGGAGAAGGCTCTGTTTTCTAAACCCCAAGAGGTTAAGTCCTCTAAAGAAACCGAAAGAGGAACCAGGGGGTTTGCAGAGGCAGACCTAAAACCCCATGTTAAACCAGAGGTATAGTTCCACAGAGGAAGAAACTGAAGTAATCTCTGACTTTGCCTTTGCTCAAAGAAATGATCCCTTGCTTGCTGAACCTTTCCTTCAGGTTTTACCCAAAGAGGAGGAAAGGGACAAGGGTGGTCCATTTATTTTCTTGAAGGCCAAGCTGTTGTATAGAGGGGATATTGGACCTGAAAGACCCCTACATCACATATTTTAGTACCAAAAAGGTATAAAAAAATTGTGTTGGAGATCATCCAGTCTCACCTTATCGGCAGAGATTTAGGGACAGCCAAGACCCAGACACAAATTCCGAACCGCTTCTATTGGCCAGGGATAAACGCTGATATAAAGAACTTTGTAGGCACTTGTTCCCTATATCAGAAGACCAGAATCCAAATGCCCCCTCCAGCTCCATTACAGCTCTTATCCATTAAAGACATTCCATTTTCACGAATATGTATGGATATAGTTGAACCCTTAGAGCCATCAAAGTTGGGAAACCGATACATACCGATAATATTAGACTATGCAACACATTACCCTGAGGCTTTTCCTTTACAGAATAACACAACTCAACAAATTCTCAAGCATTTAATTCAATTATTTTCAAGAGTTGGTTTTCCAAAGAAGATCGTAACAGATCAAGGATCTACCTTTATTAGTAACCTTGTGTCAGAGGTAAAGGGAATTCTTCTAATTAAAAAATTGGATACTTCTATACCACCCTTAACCTGATGGTTTGGTTGAAAGATTCAATAAGACCGTAAAACATATCTTAAAGATACTGGTTGAAGTAGATAGAAAGAATTAGGACACCGACCCTTTTCACCATAAGAAAATCACCACAGGTATCCACAGGATTTTCTCCATTTGAACTTTTATATGGGAGAGAACCGCGTGATGTCTTAGATATGTTGCATGAAACCTGGGAGGAACGAGAAAATGCTACTTTACCACTATCTCAGACTGTACAACTGTACAGAGATTAAAAGAACATGTGACTGTGGTTAGATCCATAGTGCAATCTAACATGATTAAGTCTCAGGAACATCAGAAGGACTATGATGATAGAAAAGCTGTTTTAAGATTATTTTGTATTGGACAGAAAGTCCTAGTTCTCCTTCCTTCTACTGAAAAAACATGCTTTCAAGATGGAATGTCTCTACCAGATAATAGATCTGATCATCCCTTATGATTACATAATCTCACAACCTGATAAAAAAATCAAGACTCACATTTATCACGAAAATCTTCTCAAGGAATGGAAACAAAATCCCATTGAAGACACTACTGTAGTCCTAACTAGCCTATTATCTGATGAAACCAGCCTGAATACTTGAATTCCCTGTGATATAGCTCAAATCAAAAAGAGGATCTAATGGACCTCTTAGAACAGGTCCCTGATGTGTTTAGAGATGAACCTGGAAGAATAAAAGCGATATACCAGTATATCTATACCCCTCTGGGAACAGTGGTACATCTGAAGCCATACCGGATACCTGGGACTAGAAAAAGCATAACTGAAGAGGAATCAGAAAATATGCTAAGGGCATATATTACCAAGCCCTCTCACAGCCCATGGTCATCACTGATTGTGTTAATTACTAAGTCAGATGAATGGTGAAGGTTCTGCATTGATTTCAGGAAGGTAAACGTGGTCTCCCAATTTGATAGCTAACCCATGCCCAGAATTGATGATCTTATTGATCGGTTGGGGTCCGTTGTTTAGCTCGCCATGATTGTTCTAACTAAGGGGCACTGGCAAGTCACTGTTAACCCAGCCGATAAACCTAAAATTGCTTTTTCTGCTCCCTTCAGGCTTTTCCAATTTACAGTATTGCCTTTTGGCTTTTAGGAGGCACAAGCTACCTTTCAACGGTTGATGGATCAAATTCTCCACCATGTGCCTCCTTCTGTGGAGCGTACAATGATGATGTCATCATTCACAGAAAGACTTGGAAGGAGCATATTCACCATCTGTGTTTGGTTACTACGGCACCACGAAAAGCTGGACTCACAGCAAAACCTAAGAAATGTCATCTAGCTAGATCAGCAGTCAAATATCTTTTTTTTCTTTAAGGAACAGACTAGTTCAGCCCCTGACAGAAAAAGTAAAATTGGGGAAACAAACCCCAAAACGAAGGATCTACGAGCATTTCTGGGTTTAGTAGGATAGTACACGCATTTTATCCCTAACTTTTCATCTATAACGCCTTGGTTCCACATTAACGATTTATGCCTCATCCAAAATGGCCGCCGGAACGTACATTACGTCCATAATATCGGTAGCTCGATGCGTTGTATCGTCCTTGGACCAAGACGCTGCTAGTCCCTGTTTCCTCTCAGAGACTCGCATTTTTTGCCTAATTTTTTTCCCTGTTATTCTCTGCCTTCCTGTTCCCTGTTGTTTCCAGCACGCCTTTGGCTCTGCTATTTTTGTAAGGTAATCTTCGTGGGCATTCCCTCTTTTACTTTTGCACCGTAGCCTGTTACCTCTCGACAGTCTACTTCCGACTTCTTTTCTTTACTTACCTCGTCTGCCTTTTTCTCCGTAGTAGCTCTGCTGGTACTTCGGTTATCTTTTCTGTCATTTCTTTGCAGTATAGCATTCTATTTCTCGAGCATACACTATTCTTTTCTTTCGTACCCCTTTACCGCTATTACTGATTCAAACTCTGCCCCTTTGTTGTCTTTGTCCTTTTCCTCTGCAGATTCTGTCAGTCATCCGGTGCTCTCTTGTTTCCTGTCTTCTTCTAGCCTATCATCCTATATTGAAAAGACACTTGTAGTTATTTTCAATTCTGCCGGTTACTTACTGATCTCCTAATTCCTGCCACGATCCAGTCCGGAGGACTTTTGTTATGCAGTCTGTTCTGCTACATCGGTTCTGAACATTGTAAATTCTACACTCTTTGAACATTGAAGGAATCCTTTGGATTTATACCGTCATCTGCAAGCAAGGACTTACCTATACCTCACAGGTTTTATTTTGGCATCTTTGCCTTTTTTCCCTGAATTGGGAGCTTGCTCCTTGGGGGTCCTGGAGACTTGGTTCTATTCAGGTCATGGTGCCACAGAGGGAGCTCACCCCTATCTACACCAGAAAAAAGACAAGAATAGTAAAGAACTAAGAAGGCCAAGGAAGAAGAAGGACTCTTTAAACACAGAAAGTTCATTTGAAGAGACAGGTGAGGAGGAGTTAAGGGAGGTACAAGCAAATTCTGACAGTATACAACGCCAAGAAAGACCAATGGCATCCTTGGAACAGTTTCAAGAGCTTTGTAATGCCATCCAAGCTCTTCGCGTTGATATGCAGGCTCTCCAAGCATAAAACACAATGCTTAAACAACAAGTAGCAGCCAGAAAGGAAGGTAGAAGTCACCTACCACCTATGCTGCTCTCATTCGGCATATATGATGGAAATCCCAGAATGATGAAAGAATCTTTGGACACCTGTTCAGTGTATTTTTCATTTTGGCCCAAGACTTTTGAGACAGAGAGATCACGAGTGGCTTTATCATCTCTTATCTGGTTGGAAGTGCTTTGTCCTAGGCAACTTCCTTGGTCACATCCCAGGATACCTCAGTCAATAATTATGACCAGTTTGTACTTAATTTCAAGACACGTTTTGAACGTCCAGAGGTTCAATTCTCGACGTATGAAGCCTTGCTGGACGTTAAACAAGGAAGTCAAGACGTCCAGTCTTATGTTACCCAATTTCAAGGGCTTGCTACATCAGCAGGATGGCCAGATACGGCTCAACAGACTATTTTCCGTCGCGGTCTACATGATGATATCAAAGACGAGCTTGCCAGAGTGGCCAGACCAAATAACTTTCAGGAGTTAGTGACCCTGGTTCTCCAGATTGAGTTCAGACTACAGGAAAGACTCCAGGAGCATAGAAGAGGCAGAGGATATCTCCTCATGTACAATCCTCCTCCCACTTCAAAAGAAAGATCACTAACGGAAGAACCAATGCAGATTGGTGCAACAAGAGGGCCACTAACACCAGAGGAAAGGAAGAGAATGCGCGAACAGAACCTCTGCATGTATTTAAGATCTTCCAAACATCAGTTGCGAGATTGTCCTGAGATCCCTCAACGGCGTCAGGGAAACGCCACACCCTGTTTCTTAGCAAAGGAGATTTTGGGGAAAACTGTGCAAACCCTTGCATTGTCACCAGAGCCAGCGAAGATGGAGTAGAAGACAACAGACTAATGGCATTTCCGATCTCTTTGTTCTTGCAATCAGAGATTCCTTTTCAAGTACTGACAATGTTGGACTGTGGAGCGGCAGGTAATTTTATGGATATTACCTGAGCACAGGAGAACCACATTCCTCTCCAAGAAAAGAAGAAGGTCGTACCAGTTGAAGGGGTACACGGTCATCCGTTATCTTCTGGACCTATTACACTGGAGACTTTACCCATTCAGATATGCATGGGAGCGCCCTCAGAGACTCTCATTTTCGATGGCATTAGAGCAGCTCATTTTCCTTTGCTACTAGGCATTTCTTGGTTAAGACGACATAACCCTCGGATTGATTGGGGTTCCAATAGATTGAGTTTTGACTCAGATTACTGTGGTGAACATTGTATGAAAGAATCACAAATGAAGGTTTAGTCCGCCTGTATGAAGATCCAACAATGTATTTCCATTTCTACAGTACCTGTACACTATCAAGCCTTTGCAGAGGTTTTTGAGGACGTTATCCTGAGACTCCTCCCACCTCACCGTCTAGAGGATTGTAGCATCTATCTAAAGGAGGAAGCTCCACTTCCTTTTGGGAGGATGTTCCCATTGTCTCTACTTGAAACAACAGCTTTGAATGAGTATCTGGAGTCCAATCACAAGAACGGTTTGATTCGAGAATCCAAATCTTCTCGAGGGGCATCTTTGTCTTTTGTCTCCAAAAAAGACCCCAAGGAACTCTGTTCTTGTATAGATTACAGGGCTTTGAACAGTATTACTATCAGAGACAGATATCCCATGCCTCTCATTGGAGATATCATAGAAGCTTTAAGAGATTCACAAGTGTTTACTAAAGTGGATTTAAGAGGTGTTTACCATCTGTTAAGAATAAAGAGTGGTGATGAATGGAAGACCGCCTTTAGAACACCACTGGGGTTGTTTGAATATTGCGTGATGCCTTTTTGTCTGGTCGATGCCCCAGCGGTGTTCCAGAGATTCATAGACAAGGTGTTTGCTGACATGTTATACGTGTCAGTAGTGGTTTATATTGATGATATTCTAGTCTTCTCCGCCACACTGAAGGAACACAGTCTACATGTCAAGGAGATTCTGCGTAGATTGAAGGAACATCAGTTGTACGCAAACCCTGGAAAATGCACATTTGAGGCTTCCTAGGTTCCATACCTAGGGTTCATATTATCCGCCAAGGGTCTAAGGATGGACCCAGAGAAGGTTAAGGGTATAACACGATGGCCTGAAATCAACGTCAGTTAAGGAGGTGCAAAGATTCCCTGGTCTGTCAAACTTCTATCATCGGTTCATCCCTAATTTCTCGGATCTAGTACTGCCTCTCACCTCTCTACTCAAGAAGGGAACAGCTTTCAAATGGCATACTGATGCTCAAACAGCCTTTGTACATCTCAAAGAACTGTTCACTATAGCACCTGTTTTGATGCAGCCAGACCAGTTTAAACCATTTGTTCTAGGGACTGATGCCTCAAGTGGGGCTTTAGGTGCTGTTTTACTACAGGAAGACCAAAAAGGTCAAGAGCATCCCATCGCCTATTACTCTCGAACCTTCTCTTCCAGTGAAATGAATTATTCTGTCCTAGAGAGGGAGTTGTTGGCCATGAGAATGACTTGTGAAGACTGGAGGTTTTGTTGCAAGGGGCCTTACATAGTTTCTTGATTCGCACTGATCACAGAAACTTAAAAGTACTTCAGCAGATGGAGTGCAGAAACTCCCGACATTCCAGATGAGCCTATTATTTTTCTAACTTTGATTTCAAGATCACATACATCCCTGGTACTCAGAATAGTGTGGGGAGCTGGCCTGAAGAGATAAAGGGTACTATGGAAATGGAAAGGCTACTACCCAAACACCGATTCCTTGCAGAGGTCAATACATTTCTTTGTGAGGTGCAAGGTGATCTCCAGCCCTGTACTCAAGAAGAGTTGATTTCTTACCGACTACAAGAAAAGAGAGGACTATGGTTTCATGGATCTGCTCTCTTCTTACCCACAAAGTCTCTTCAAGAAAAGGCTATGCGGTTTTGCCATGACCTACCTTTAGCAGGCCACAAAGGACAAAAAGCAATGTACGAACTGGTAACAAGAAGCTTTTGGTGGCCATCAGTGCGATCCGATGTCAACACCTATGTGGCATCTAACCCAGTTTGTGCCACAGGGAAGGTATCTCGACAAAGGCCCTTAGGTCAATTGCAACAGGCAGTATTACCTTACCGTCCTTGGGAGAATTTGTCTATGGATTTCATTGTGTATTTACCCCCATCTCATGGGAAAACCGCCATTTTGGTTACGGTCGACTCTTATTCCAAGTTGGCACATTTTTCCTCCCTACCTTGCGTACCCTGTGCTTCTAAAACTGCTTAGTGACATTGTGAGGTTACATGGGATTCCCCGAACTGTAATCAAGACGACTGGGCAACTCTCATTCCCATGGCAGAATTTGCATATAACAACACTTTGCGTACGGCTATTGGAATGAGCCCTTTCAAGTCTACTTACGGTTACCATCCTCACTATTTGCCCGATGTAAATCCAGCTGTCTCAAGGTAACAGGCGGTGGATGGTCTGTTGTTCTATCTCAATAAGACCCACAAAGAAGCTCTACAGTCTCTGGAGGAGAGTAGAAGGATCTACGAGACTTATGCTGATTCCAAAAGGAGACCCAATCCTCAATGGAATCCGGGAATGCGAGTCTGGTTATCCACCAGATACCTTCCTTGTTGGACACACTTAGGCAAGTTTTCTCCACAATATATTGGGCCTTTCCAAATAGAGGCCAGGATAAACCCAGTCGCCTTCCGGCTCAAATTGCCTCACAGTCTCAGACGTGTTCCCCCTGTGTTCCATTCATCCCTGCTCAAGGCTTGTGTTAACAACCCTTATAACAGGTCTACCAAGAAGAAGTTGGGTTCAGCACCCTCGGAACCAGAGGAATATGAGGTTGCCAAGTTGATAGACTCCCGTTACAGACATAGTACCTTGCAATATCTTGTCCATTGGAAGGGATATCCCAAGACGGAGAGAACCTGGGAACCAAGATCCCACATACATGCTCCTAGATTGGTACAGTGGTTTCACAGGTTATACCCTGGAAAGCCCGGAGAAATTGGCCATCGAAGGGGGCATACTGTCATGCATCAGCCCTGGAGATGTTGGAATAGGTGGAAATACACCTAATGTGGACGCCTTGTTTCCACATGAACAGTCTATACCTCATCCAAGATGGCCGCCGGAACGTACAATACGTCCGCAGCATTGGTAGCTCGATGCGTTGTATCGTCCTTGTACCAAAACGCTGCTAGTCCCCGTTTCTTCTCAGAGACTCGCGTTTTTTGCCTTGTTTTTTCCCTGTTATTCTCTGCCTTCCTGTTCCCTGTTGTTTCCAGCACACCTTTGGATCTGCTATTTTTGTAAGGTAATCTTCGTGGGCATTCCCTCGTTTTCTTTTGCACCGTAGCCTGTTACCTCTCGACAATCTACTTCTGACTTCTTTTCTTTACTTACCTCGTCTGCCTTTTTCTCCGTAGTAGCTCTGCTGGTACTTCGGTTATCTTTTCTGTCATTTCTTTGCAGTATAGCATTCTATTTCTCGAGCATACACTATTCTTTTCTTTCGTACCCCTTTACCGCTATTACTGATTCAAACTCTGCCCCTTTGTTGTCTTTGTCCTTTTCCTCTGCAGATTCTGTCAGTCACCCGGTACTCTCTTGTTTCCCGTCTTCTTCTAGCCTATCATCCTATATTGCTAAGACCCTTGAAGTTATTTTCAATTCTGCCGGTTACTTACCGATCTCCTAATTCCTGCCACGATACAGTCCGGAGGACTTTTGTTATCCAGTCTGTTCTGCTACATTAGTTCTGAACATTGTAAATTACACACTCTTTGAACATTGAAGGAATCCTTTGGATTTACACCGTCCTCTGCAAGCAAGGATTTACTTATACCTCACAGGTTTTTTTTTGGCATCTTTGCCTTTTTTGTCCCCTGAATTGGGAGCTTGCTCCTTGGGGGTCCCCCGGACCTGGTTCTATTCAGGTCAGGGTGGCCACCGAGGGAGCTTGCCCCTATATATGCCAGAAAAAAGAGAAGAGTAGTAAAGAACTAAGAAGACCAAGGAAGAAGAAGGACTCTTTAAACACAGAAAGTTCATTTGACGAGACAGGTGAGGAGGAGTTAAGGGAGGTACAAGCAAATCCTGACAGTTTTACTGATAAACTCAAAAATGCTGAACCTCAGAAAACTAAATGGCATAACAAAGATCAATTGTGCTTTGGCAAACTCAAACATATTTTGTGTAGCAAACCTGTGTTGAAGGTGGCAGAGTTCAACCGAGAGTTCATTCTGCAAACAGGTGCCTCTCATGTTGGTCTAGGTGCTCTTCTTTCACAAGACCATCCTCTATTTAAGTAGGAAATTATTTCCAAGAGGGAAAAATTATGCAAATCTTGAACTAGATACCTTGGCGATTATGTGGGCCATAACATACCTCAAATATTATCAGACAGGCAGAAAATGTAGACTTGTTACAACCCATGCCCCACTAACTTCGATGAGCCTCCGCAAGGCATAGAATGCTCTTCTGGAGAGCCTGCGCAATGAAGAAATACTCACTGTTTTCGGGAAAAATTCTGATAACCTTGCTGTTTCATTAAATCTTCCTGATCCTTGAATTTTCTTTGTCCTGTCTCAGAAATGTCTTTGTGTGAATGTTGCGCCCTGATGCATGCGGGCTATGGCACATTAGAAATAAATAAACAAAAATAAACAAACCAAGACACTAATGCAAGAGTCATGCGCTGGTTCTTAAATGTACAGCCCTATTGTTTTACTGTGGAGCACAGGAAAGGAAAGTACCAAGGTTATGTGTACTTTCTTTCCGGTTTTCCAATAGGTGCTGAGAGAACCAGCGACATTAGGGTAAGGGTATATGATGAATTCAGCAGAGTCATCACAAAGTCCCAAGTGGTGGCCTCCTCCCATGTGGCCAGGGGACGGTAGCCGCTACCTGATCCGGACCCTGGGGGTAGTTATATGAGGGAGGATCACATGGTAGGAGATAGCTGCCGGGAGACGTTTTGACTCCATTGGAGAACAGACGGTATTCACCCCTTTCCCATGAGGAAGAACCCCTAATACCTGAGTTTCTTATGGCCTTTTGTCATTCTGCCCAAACTCCCACCTTTGACTCAAACACCTACAGCACATACACAACACCTTTTTCTGATATACCTTCATGTGAGAACCCAATGGAAAACCAAATAAGAGTTAAGAATCCAACGTCATCCATGGACTCCAACTCCCATAATCACTTGGGTACTGAGACGAGGAAGAGGAGTAAGGAGTTTATGCTAAGAACCAGGAACTCAAAGTACCATCTGCAGACTAATTGTTTTGCCATACCTAGCAGTGCCGGGACATTTAAATATGGAAAGCGCGCTATAGAGGAGATCAGCACATGAGATGATGGTGAACTTCAGATAGAAGCTCATGAGCACGAGAAACACAGAGAAGGTTACCGGGACAGAAGGAGGAATGCCGCAGACAAGGCAGCATTCTTCCATCCAGAGTGAGAGAGGAAACCAGCGTGTAACCACAGAGCTACACCAAATGCCAGAGAGATCTCTGCTCACTGCAGGGTGGAAAGTGAACAAGTCAGCTGTTCTACAGAGGCACAGGCAGAGTTGGAGATGCAGGAAGAGACTGGTGAGTCTACCCAAAGCAGCTGGGGACCCCGGGGCATTCCAACAAGCACACCAGTCCATCAGAACATAAGAAGAATATTTGAATGCAGGCAAGACACAGTAATACTGCAACACCCAAAAAGAAGAATGTTTGTATGCAGACAAGACACAGTGCAACGAAAAACCACAAGCCAATACTGGTGCATGAGATGCCAGTGTGGGGAAAACATCTGAACAAGTATTAACATAAATCAGTGGTCTTCAAACTTTATTATGCCAAACCCCCCTTGTGGATTTTCTTTTGAAGTCGGGCCCCTCGGGTCATTGACTTCGCTGGATGAGAGACGGACAAAGCTTTCCAAGGACCACCTACCCATGGTCAGACTTGTAGCTCTGAGCAGGAAGTATGGCAAGAAACTAAGTGCCCACACTCACCTCTCAAACTCTTGAGTCTCCAAATGAGAAAGTTGAGAAGTCTCAAAATGAGAAGAGTTGGTTATGTGGTGGGAGGACTGAGGTGGAAGCGTCTCTGTTAATTCCTTCAGTATCACATTTGTTCCTTACACAGTCTCTCCCAATTGTAACTCTCTGTTGTTGTCTCTCTACTTTACTGCACCTGCTCTGTCTCCCATCTTCCTATCTGGGCTTGACTGCCATTCTCTTGTTCTCTCACCTTAAATTCAGTCTCGTATTGCTCCTCTGTACAGACTTCCCAATGTCCATGCTGCCTCCCCCTCTTCCTCCATTTCTGTCTCTTATTTATTTAGCCCTGCACCTATTTGGTCCATTCAATCTATAAACATCTCAGAATGTCCATTATCTCCCTATCATTTTTGATTTGTGGCTTCTCCTTTTCTCCCTCTGGTTGTTTCTGCTCTCTCTCACTGCTCCTGAACCATTCCTCTCTCTTTTTCCCTTCTGTTCTGTCTCTTTTAGATTCTTTTTAATTCTTCCTGTCTCTTCCCTTACTGTTCCAACTGTTCTGCCTTAGTTTCTCATTTCCATATTGTCTCATCTTTCTTGTTTATATCCTCTTATTACCTCTTTAAGTTCTCTGCCCATTCCCTCTCTCTCTCTTTTTGTTTCCTTCACTCACATAGTTTCCCCTCTTAATCTGTATTATTTAATTTCCCATTCTGGCACTCAGTCTCATTCAATCCTTCCTATTATGCCTCCCTCCTTCCCTTCCAATTAAGTCTCAATCCCTCACCTCCTAGTCTAGATAACTCTCTCCCTCCTATTATGTCTCTCTCTCTCTGCCTCCTCTTCTGTCCCTCGCATTCTGTCTCTTCCTCCCTTCCCCTTTCAGCTCAGTCTTTCTAAAACCATACTGTCTCACCCCTGTCCTGTCCATTCTCTGGGTGTCTCTCTCCTGTTCTCAAACACTGTCGTACTCTCCTCCTGCTATGTCTCTTCTCCGCTATCTGACATCCTGTCTCTCTCCCTGTACCTGTTCTCTAGCTGTTACGCTCACCTGGTGTCTGCGAAGGCGTTGGGGCGCGGTTGGAGCCCTCCCTGGGCCTGGCTCCCGCGGATCAGCTCTCTCCCCCAGCGACTGCGTTATCGAGGACCCAGGATACTGGTTCTGCTCCTGAGAGAGGATGAGAGACGGTGAAAATGGTGTGGTGACGTCGGGATTCCCCTCAACCTTTTCGTGCCAGACGGTTCTGAGCAAGAGTTTGCCCATGCAGGCTCACCTGTTTTGATTGAAAGATGAGCTCTCCGTCCTGGTTTTTTCCTTCCAGCAGGGGCGCTGTAGATGGACCTAGTTGCGTCACTGGTCCTTGGCGTGAAGGTCCAGACCAGCTGCGACCATTCTGTTGTGAAGGTAAGTTTTGTAACTATGATTATTGTTCGTATTGATTGAGTTAATCTTCCTCTATGATTATTGTCTGTAACCCAATATTGTCCTTTCTCTCTCCCTTAGGTATGAAGATGACCCAGGAACGTTTGATGACAAAGGCTACTCCAAAGGAGCTACCAGAGGTAAGGGGCCTCTACCTGAAGCTCGCTGCTTAGAGTATGAAAGTCTATGCAAGTGCTAACCTTGTGTTTCCTTTCCCTTTGCAGGTGCTGCTGATCGGTGCTTGATGGGCGGTTTCCGAACTCCTACAGACGGCCGGAGATGAAGATCCCGGTGGATGGTGCGTCGGGAAAAAATCCTGCGTTGGTGGAAGTTCGGGACTGGCAAGGATGCTGGGCGGCACTCTCGAGGGGCTGCAGTTCAAGGTAAGAAATGCGCGTGGCTGCAGAAGGGGAAGCGATAGCAGTGCTTCCAGCGATGGTGCGATTGACTCAGGTAAGAGGCACACGTAGTCGCAGAAGTGAAGTGATAGCAGCGCTTCCAGCGATAATGCGGCTGACCCAGGTAAGATGCGCGCGTAGCTGCAGAAGTGAAGCGGTGGCAGTGCTTCCAGCGATGGCATGGCTGACTTCAAGGTAAGATGCTGGAGGGTTCCGGAGTCGGAGGATACACGTGCTGAAACAGGTAAGGTCTTCTGAACGGCGGTAAGCGTTACACTGCTCTAGCAGACTAACGCGAAGCTCCAGCAAGCCGGTGGGGCCGGCTTATATAGCCTGGCCCCAGCCACTCCTTTTAGGCCCCGCCCTAAGGCCCCACCTTGCCACTCCTCCTGCCTTCTGCACGTGCCTTCATTCATTTCTAGGGCCCCGCCCTGACCAGATGCACGTGCCTTCAACAGTCTGTGTGCAAAGCACACTTTATAATGAGCTTGGTGCCAAAGGCGCAAAGACTGGGTCCATTGGGACCCTGCAGGGTGTGAATTAACTGGCCAATGACCAGTGGCCATGACAGCACTCCCCCTCAAGACCCCTCTCTGGATTGTCCTTCCCTCTGGTCGTGGTTTCGTGGGGCTGTTCTGGTGAAATTGTTTCATGAGTCGTGGAGCATGGACAAATTCGGCGGGTTCCCAAGTACGATCCTGGGGCCAGTAGCCCACCCAATCAATGAGATAATAAAATTTTGAACGTACTTTCTTGGAGTCCAGAATGTTTTTTACCTCATACACAAGTTCCCCTGCGATAACCTCCGGTTCAGGTGGTGTTGAAATTTGTGTGTCTGGTTTCACTGGCTTTAGAAGAGAGACATGAAAAGCTGGATGGATTCACATGCTGGCTGGTAAATCCAATTTCATGGCCGCAGGGTTTATGATGGCCTTAATTGGATATGGTCCCAGGTATTTGGCCGAAAGGCACAGGGTCCTTTTAATGGAATGTGTTTGGATGCCAACCACACTTTATCCCCGACGTGATATTGTGGAGCCTCTCTCCTATGTCGGTCTGCAAATTTCATTTGTTGCTTCTTCGCACGTTTCAAGTTCTCGGTGGCTTCTTTAAGGGATTGAGTGATTATCCTATGCAATGATGTAACAGCTGGCATTTCCAACTCGTCAAGGGGATCAAAAGAGGATGTTCTTGGGTGTCGACCATTCATTGTGTAAAATGGGGTCTGCCCGGTGCTGGTGTGAAGAGTTATTGTATGCAAATTCGCTTAACCAGAGAATGTTTTTCCAGGACTCTCCTGTTTGTTGCAACATACATCTCAGGTATTGTTCCAGCGTCTGGTTCGTCCTTTCCGTTTGCCCATCAGTTTGGGGGTGATGACTTGTGGAAAGACGGAGGTCAATTTGGGCTATTTTACAACATCTTTTCGAAAAGACTGAAACAAACTGAGTTCCCCATTCAGAAACCAGTACAGATGGGAAACCGTGTAGTCGAACGATTTGTTCCAGAAATACTGTGGCCAGAGTAGCAGCGGTGTGAAGTCCTTTCAGTGGGATAAAATGTGCCATCTTGGAGAATAGGTCTACCACTACCAATATCGTATTAAACCCATCACAGGGTGGCAGGTCAGTAATGAAGTCCAGTGACAAAGTATGCTATGGTGTCGGTGGTACTCCTAATGGCCTCAATAGCCCTGCAGGGTTTAGTCTTAGGGCTTTGTTTTGTGCACAGACACTGCAAGTGGTAACAAACTGAGTTACAACCTTCCTCCAAGAGGGCCACCAATAATTGGCATGGATTTTGGCTCTACTCTTGGCAATTCTGGGTGCCCTTCCACCAATGACTTGTGATAGTTCACTATTATTTTGGTGCGTGTTTCCTTGTCTTGAACATTTACAGGGTAATTCATAGAATTTCGCAGAAAAGTGTCGCAAGCGGCTGGCGCAGAGTGTCCGCGTGCGATTGACTGCGCCAGGCACGTGCGCTAAAACCGATTTCCGCGCACAGCGTATTCATGGATTTCATGCTCCCAAACCAGCCGTGGCGCAGAGTATCGCAGCGACCCTGCAGCAGCGCCAGTAACGCCCCCAAGAACGCCCTCGCGCAAGGAAAAGCCAGCAAAATCGCTAAATCATCGCAAAGGGCTGCGCTAACCCTGGACCAGTTTACAGGGCAGCCAAACAAGGAACGCAAAGCGGGTAACGTGCATATCAGGGGTACACGTGAAGTCATACACGCGATTAGCCAGGGTAAGTGTATAACAGGGGTACACGTGAAGTCATACACGCGATTAGCCAGTGTACGTGTATTACAGGGGTACGCGGGAAGTTTAACACGCGATTGGCCAGGGTATGTGTATTACAGGGGTACGCGGGAAGTTTAACACGCGATTGGCCAGGGTACGTGTATTACAGGGGTACGCGGGAAGTTTAACACGCGATTAGCCAGGGTAAGTGTATTACAGGGGTACACGTGAAGTCATACACGCGATTAGGCAGGGTACGTGTATTACAGGGGTACGCGGGAAGTTTAACACGCGATTGGCCAGGGTACGTGTATTACAGGGGTACGCGGGAAGTTTAACACGCGATTGGCCAGGGTACGTGTATCACAGGGGTACGCGGGAAGTTTAACACGCGATTAGCCAGTGTAAGTGTATTACAGGGGTACACGTGAAGTCATACACGCGATTAGCCAGGGTACGTGTATTACAGGGGTACGCGGGAAGTTTAACACGCGATTGGCCAGGGTACGTGTATTACAGGGGTACGCGGGAAGTTTAACACGCGATTAGCCTGGGTAAGTGTATTACAGGGGTACGCGGGAAGTTTAACACGCGATTAGCCAGGGTACGTGTATTACAGGGGTACGCGGGAAGTTTAACACGCGATTGGCCAGGGTACATGTATTACAGGGGTACGCGGGAAGTTTAACACGCGATTGGCCAGGGTACGTGTATTACAGGGGTACGCGTGAAGTTATACACGCGATTAGCCAGGGTACGTGTATTACAGTGGTACGCGGGAAGTTTAACACGCGATTGGCCAGGGTACGTGTATTACAGGGGTACGCGGGAAGTTCAACACGCGATTGGCCAGGGTACGTGTATTACAGGGGTACGCGGGAAGTTTCACATGCGATTTGGCCAGGTACGTGTATTACAGGGGTGCGTGGGAATTATCACACGCGATTTGGCTTGGTACGTGTATTACAGGGGTGTGCGGGAATTATCACACGCAATTAGGCTGGGTGGGTCCTCACAGGTGTTCCCTGTACACCCTCCACAGCCCCTGCAGGCAGCCCACAAAACAGGGGACTACCCTGCACACCTGCTCATGTCCCCCTGCACCCCCACCCCCCAGCAGTGCAGGGGCACCCTCCACCAGGCCCCCACTCATGTCTCCCACCACCCCCACCCCCCAGCAGTGCAGGGGCAGCCTCCACCAGGCCCCCACTCATGTCTCCCACCACCCCCACCCCCCAGCAGTGCAGGGGCAGCCTCCACCAGGCCCCCACTCATGTCTCCCACCACCCCCACCCCCCAGCAGTGCAGGGGCAGCCTCCACCAGGCCCCCACTCATGTCCCCTATCACCCCCACCCCCCGCCACCAGGGGCACCCTCCACCAGGCCCCCACTCATGTCTCCCACCACCCCCACCCCCCAGCAGTGCAGGGGCACCCTCCACCAGGCCCCCACTCATGTCTCCCACCACCCCCACCCCCCAGCCACCAGGGGCACCCTCCACCAGGCCCCCACTCATGTCTCCCACCACCCCCACCCCCCAGCAGTGCAGGGGCACCCTCCACCAGGCCCCCACTCATGTCTCCCACCACCCCCACCCCCCAGCCACCAGGGGCACCCTCCACCAGGCCCCCACTCATGTCTCCCACCACCCCCACCCCCCAGCAGTGCAGGGGCAGCCTCCACCAGGCCCCCACTCATGTCTCCCACCACCCCCACCCCCCAGCAGTGCAGGGGCAGCCTCCACCAGGCCCCCACTCATGTCTCCCACCACCCCCACCCCCCAGCAGTGCAGGGGCAGCCTCCACCAGGCCCCCACTCATGTCCCCTATCACCCCCACCCCCCGCCACCAGGGGCACCCTCCACCAGGCCCCCACTCATGTCTCCCACCACCCCCACCCCCCAGCAGTGCAGGGGCACCCTCCACCAGGCCCCCACTCATGTCTCCCACCACCCCCACCCCCCAGCCACCAGGGGCACCCTCCACCAGGCCCCCACTCATGTCTCCCACTACCCCCACCCCCCAGCAGTGCAGGGGCACCCTCCACCAGGCCCCCACTCATGTCTCCCACCACCCCCACCCCCCAGCCACCAGGGGCACCCTCCACCAGGCCCCCACTCATGTCTCCCACCACCCCCACCCCCCAGCAGTGCAGGGGCAGCCTCCACCAGGCCCCCACTCATGTCTCCCACCACCCCCACCCCCCAGCAGTGCAGGGGCAGCCTCCACCAGGCCCCCACTCATGTCCCCTATCACCCCCACCCCCCCGCCACCAGGGGCACCCTCCACCAGGCCCCCACTCATGTCTCCCACCACCCCCACCCCCCAGCAGTGCAGGGGCAGCCTCCACCAGGCCCCCACTCATGTCTCCCACCACCCCCACCCCCCAGCAGTGCAGGGGCAGCCTCCACCAGACCCCCACTCATGTCTCCCACCACCCCCACCCCCCAGCAGTGCAGGGGCAGCCTCCACCAGGCCCCCACTCATGTCTCCCACCACCCCCACCCCCCAGCAGTGCAGGGGCAGCCTCCACCAGGCCCCCACTCATGTCCCCTATCACCCCCACCCCCCGCCACCAGGGGCACCCTCCACCAGGCCCCCACTCATGTCTCCCACCACCCCCACCCCCCAGCAGTGCAGGGGCACCCTCCACCAGGCCCCCACTCATGTCTCCCACCACCCCCACCCCCCAGCCACCAGGGGCACCCTCCACCAGGCCCCCACTCATGTCTCCCACCACCCCCACCCCCCAGCAGTGCAGGGGCACCCTCCACCAGGCCCCCACTCATGTCTCCCACCACCCCCACCCCCCAGCCACCAGGGGCACCCTCCACCAGGCCCCCACTCATGTCTCCCACCACCCCCACCCCCCAGCAGTGCAGGGGCAGCCTCCACCAGGCCCCCACTCATGTCTCCCACCACCCCCACCCCCCAGCAGTGCAGGGGCAGCCTCCACCAGGCCCCCACTCATGTCCCCTATCACCCCCACCCCCCCGCCACCAGGGGCACCCTCCACCAGGCCCCCACTCATGTCTCCCACCACCCCCACCCCCCAGCAGTGCAGGGGCAGCCTCCACCAGGCCCCCACTCATGTCCCCTATCACCCCCACCCCCCCGCCACCAGGGGCACCCTCCACCAGGCCCCCACTCATGTCTCCCACCACCCCCACCCCCCAGCAGTGCAGGGGCAGCCTCCACCAGGCCCCCACTCATGTCTCCCACCACCCCCACCCCCCAGCAGTGCAGGGGCAGCCTCCACCAGACCCCCACTCATGTCTCCCACCACCCCCACCCCCCAGCAGTGCAGGGGCAGCCTCCACCAGGCCCCCACTCATGTCTCCCACCACCCCCACCCCCCAGCAGTGCAGGGGCAGCCTCCACCAGGCCCCCACTCATGTCCCCTATCACCCCCACCCCCCGCCACCAGGGGCACCCTCCACCAGGCCCCCACTCATGTCTCCCACCACCCCCACCCCCCAGCAGTGCAGGGGCACCCTCCACCAGGCCCCCACTCATGTCTCCCACCACCCCCACCCCCCAGCCACCAGGGGCACCCTCCACCAGGCCCCCACTCATGTCTCCCACCACCCCCACCCCCCAGCAGTGCAGGGGCACCCTCCACCAGGCCCCCACTCATGTCTCCCACCACCCCCACCCCCCAGCCACCAGGGGCACCCTCCACCAGGCCCCCACTCATGTCTCCCACCACCCCCACCCCCCAGCAGTGCAGGGGCAGCCTCCACCAGGCCCCCACTCATGTCTCCCACCACCCCCACCCCCCAGCAGTGCAGGGGCACCCTCCACCAGGCCCCCACTCATGTCTCCCACCACCCCCACCCCCCAGCAGTGCAGGGGCAGCCTCCACCAGGCCCCCACTCATGTCTCCCACCACCCCCACCCCCCAGCAGTGCAGGGGCAGCCTCCACCAGGCCCCCACTCATGTCCCCTATCACCCCCACCCCCCGCCACCAGGGGCACCCTCCACCAGGCCCCCACTCATGTCTCCCACCACCCCCACCCCCCAGCAGTGCAGGGGCACCCTCCACCAGGCCCCCACTCATGTCTCCCACCACCCCCACCCCCCAGCCACCAGGGGCACCCTCCACCAGGCCCCCACTCATGTCTCCCACCACCCCCACCCCCCAGCAGTGCAGGGGCACCCTCCACCAGGCCCCCACTCATGTCTCCCACCACCCCCACCCCCCAGCCACCAGGGGCACCCTCCACCAGGCCCCCACTCATGTCTCCCACCACCCCCACCCCCCAGCAGTGCAGGGGCAGCCTCCACCAGGCCCCCACTCATGTCTCCCACCACCCCCACCCCCCAGCCACCAGGGTCACCCTCCACCAGGCCCCCACTCATGTCTCCCACCACCCCCACCCCCCTGCCACCATGTGCAGCCCCCACCAGGTCCTCACAATGTGCGTAATGGTCAGCCTCCACAGCCAAAAAGCCCTACCAAGTAACCCATTCACCCACATGGAAATGGAAATCACATGTTACACCCCCAATGTTCATGAAGCAAATGAACCCATGTCCGTCACACACATATTTTCCAATTGAATGGGAAAACACACAACATGACATGCATGAAACCAATGAGATGAAACCACACAGTGAACAATGTTAAAAAAAATGTATTAGAAAAAAATACGAATGCTAAAGAAAGAAAACTAACTACAATGTAAATGTGAAAAAAGAAGCTGCATGTCCGCATAAAAACACAAAACTAGAAAATCTAATCCAAAAAATTTTGTCCAAAGTGAAATGTCAAAACTCTCCGTGCAACAAAGAACTATGTACAAAAATAACAAGGGTCCATCATCACAACAGAACTAAGGAAACCTCCTAAAAAACCTACCTAAATATCAACTATATACAAAAAGTGGAGCAGTGTCCGTCGACTCCAAATCATAAGAAAAAACAAAGGAAACCTAAAACTAAAGAACTATATACAAAGGCGGCGGGCAAGTCCAGCGGCTCACTCTGTGGTGTTCCGGGCCAGGGCATCATCGAACTCCTGTTCGATGTCCCGGAGGCGGTCCAGTTCCATGGCCCCGAGGGTCCGCAGGGACGACGCCGTGTCCTCCTCCAACCCCCTGCGGATTGCCTCGAGGCACTCGGCCCGCCTCAGGGCCCTCCGCATGGAGTTCTCCGCCCTGACCATTGTGAGCCGCGCCTCTTCCGCCCGCCGCCGCTCCGCACCTATGGCGTGGCCCAACCGCTGCCACACGGAAGACACTCTCTGTCCTGGGTCCTCCTGCCCTCCGGCCGATGCCTGCCCCTCCGATGTCGAAGGCCCCGAGCCTTCATGGCTCCCACCATCTTGCTGCTGCTGCTGCTCTGCCTCTGCCCGTGCACTGCCTCCTGCTGCCTGCACATCCTCCGCCGGCTGGGGTGCAGTTGTTGATGTGGCCACCCCTGCTGGACGTCCGACTCCCGACTGTGGCAGGGATGCCTCCTCCACCAGCCTGGCCGCACTGTCAGAGGCAGCTCCACAGGGCACCCAGGTGACTGATGGGTGGGAAGATGGCACAGAGGACGACTGGCGCGTAGGGGGTCCAGTTGAGGAGGGGGTCGGAACAAGCCCCATCAGACGGAGGAATCCGGTCTGGGTGACCTGTCCCAGCAGGCTGACGTGGTCAACGAGCCATTCGAGATGACGTGCAGTCTCTCCATGAAAAGACTGCAGGTCACCTCGCATGGCCCGTTGACGCAACGCCACACCAGCCAGGACAGGCTCAACCCGGACCTGGATAGCCACGTCCGCAGGCAGAGGAAGGCCAGTTGACGTCAGCTCATCCCCTGCCTGAAAACGGGTCTGGACGTAGGCATCCCTGCTGGTGCAAGATGATGCAGGGACAGGATCGGGGACAGGATTGCACACAGGCACCTCCGCGGCCGCCTGTGCTGCCTCCTGTCCCTGGTCCTGGACTGCACCACTAGCACCAGTGGGATCCCCACCTCCAGACCCCGTCTCTGGTGCTTGCGCGGCCCCCTCCTCCACCAAACCCCCCACCAACCTGGATGACTCTGTGCCATCTTCCCCTGTTGGGCCCTGTGGGGTCCCAGCTGCCCCTTCTGCTGCCGAGGAGTCCAACTGCAACCTCCGCCTCTTGGACCTCCCCCCAGCAGCTGCGGCCTGGGACGCGGCACCAGACTCCTCACTCCCCGACGAGATGACAACACGGGAGGGGAGCCGGGCCTTGCGTCTCCGGCTGGCGGTCGGATCCCCGCCGCTGTGCTCCACAGCACCTTCTCCGCCCTCTTCATCAGTTGACGCTGCAGACAGGGAGAAACAAAACACAGGCATCAGGGCACTGTACAATGGACACATACACACATGACAGTTGCACATGAGTGGCATTGGCAAACCTCAGACATGTCATCACGATCCCCAACACACGTCATTACAACTCGCACACATGAGCCAAACCACAGCCATATCGCAACAGCCAGCACCATCCATACACATACAACAGCATGAGCAGCCAAAGGTGAGCCAGACATCACATGCAACACAGGAAGTGCACCACACATGTACACACACCACCACACTTGCATGCATGTCTACACCTCTGCCAAGTGTCGCACTGTTCAGACGGGCATCCATGTCACATCTGCCAATCAGGCTTCCACATACCGCTGTCACATGCATCCATGTAGCATCACTGTTGCACCTTTGACAAATACACACACATGCACATGTACACAGTGCTCATACATGCAGCCGAAAACAACATACATGCCTGACATCACGGACATGTCTACTTACATACACATTCATCCAAACATGTGTGCACGCACAACTGCACTTGCCATGCAAGCCCACACACACAAGCACCATCCATGTCTCACACATTACAGCCCTCGCATGTGTCAGCCCCACGGCCCTGTACACCCCCACCCATACTCCACCCCATACAAACAGATGTGCAACCGGCACAATGGGGAATGATCACCACACGCCCTGCTCACAACCAGGATGCATGTACACTCACCGCTCGACTCCAGACGGCTCTGCTTCTCTAGGACCTGGACGTGGAGCGCTGGGGATATGCGTTCCAGGACCCCCATCTGTTCTTCCGACAAGTGGCCCCGGCGCCCCTTGGCATCCGCTGCCTTCAAGAGGCGCCGGGCCTTGTTCAGGGTCCTGGACCTGAAGTCCTCCCAGCGCTTCCTGACATGTTGTAAGTCCCGGACTGCCACCCCCTCCGCGTTGATGGCAGTCACGATGTCTGTCCAGATCCGAGTCCGTCCTTCCTTGTCGGCGCGGGAACTTCCAAAGAGGGCATCATACTGCCCCAGGACTTGCTCCACCAGGACACCAACTTCGGTGGCACTGAAGCTGGTGCCCCTCTGCCTCTCTGGCCGGGGGTTGTCAGTGGTCACAGATGGTGTTAGCCCCGACATGACAACCCCAGAGGCAGGAGTGGGTGGGCAACTGGGTCCTGGGGCTGGGCTGTGGAGCGATGGAATTCCAGTCGGGAGTCTTCTGTTCCAGCAGGGGTGGTCACAGCAACAGCACCCCTGGCTGATGTGCAGGCAGCAAATGGCAGTGCACGTGGGCAGCAGGCAGTCAGGCAGCAGCAGATAGCAGGTGGGAGCGTGCTCGGGGCTCTGGGGGGCAGTAATTCGGCCTTCTGGGCAGGAGCGTGGTCTCCCGTGTGCTCACGCGTGGCCAGCTTGGTACGGAGTGAATTGGCACGTGAAAATCCTGCACGTCAGCGTGAAAACCGAGGAAAGGCCCTTAGCGCGTAAGCGCGTCAGCACGCATACGCGATTCCATTGGACCAAAGGCCCTCAGCGCGTAAGCGCGTCTGTGACGTGACCCGCACGGGTGTTTCCCACACAGCACGTGATGACAGAGCACACGTGGAAAGACTGCACGTCAGAGTCTCATCGCGTGTACATGCATCCTGGTTGTGAGCAGGGCGTGTGGTGATCATTCCCCATTGTGCCGGTTGCACATCTGTTTGTATGGGGTGGAGTATGGGTGGGGGTGTACAGGGCCGTGGGGCTGACACATGCGAGGGCTGTAATGTGTGAGACATGGATGGTGCTTGTGTGTGTGGGCTTGCATGGCAAATGCAGTTGTGCGTGCACACATGTTTGGATGAATGTGTATGTAAGTAGACATGTCCGTGATGTCAGGCATGTATGTTGTTTTCGGCTGCATGTATGAGCACTGTGTACATGTGCATGTGTGTGTATTTGTCAAAGGTGCAACAGTGATGCTACATGGATGCATGTGACAGCGGTATGTGGAAGCCTGATTGGCAGATGTGACATGGATGCCCGTCTGAACAGTGCGACACTTGGCAGAGGTGTAGACATGCATGCAAGTGTGGTGGTGTGTGTACATGTGTGGTGCACTTCCTGTGTTGCATGTGATGTATGGCTCCCCTTTGGCTGCTGATGCTGTTGTATGTGTAGGGATGGTGGTGGCAGTTGCGATATGGCTGTGGTATGGCTCATGTGTGCCAGTTGCAATGACATGTGTGTTGGGGATTGTGATGACATGTCTGAGGTTTGCCAATGCCACTCATGTGCAACTGTCATGCGTGTATGTGTCCATTGTACAGTGCCCTGATGCCTGTGTTTTGTTTCTCCCTGTCTGCAGCGTCAACTGATGAAGAGGGCGGAGAAGGTGCTGTGGGGCACAGCGGCGGGGATCCGACCGCCAGCCGGAGACGCAAGGCCCGGCTCCCCTCCCGTGTTGTCATCTCGTCGGGGAGTGAGGAGTCCGGTGCCGCGTCCCAGGCCGCAGCTGCCGGGGGGAGGTCCAAGAGGCGGAGGTTGCAGTTGGACTCCTCGGCAGCAGAAGGGGCAGCTGGGACCCCACAGGGCCCAACAGGGGAAGATGGCACAGAGTCATCCAGGTTGGTGGGGGGTTTGGTGGAGGAGGGGGCCGCGCAAGCACCAGAGACGGGGTCTGGAGGTGGGGATCCCACTGGTGCTAGTGGTGCAGTCCAGGACCAGGGACAGGAGGCAGCACAGGCGGCCGCGGAGGTGCCTGTGTGCAATCCTGTCCCCGATCCTGTCCCTGCATCATCTTGCACCAGCAGGGATGCCTACGTCCAGACCCGTTTTCAGGCAGGGGATGAGCTGACGTCAACTGGCCTTCCTCTGCCTGCGGACGTGGCCATCCAGGACCGGGTTGAGCCTGTCCTGGCTGGCGTGGCGTTGCGTCAACGGGCCATGCGAGGTGACCTGCAGTCTTTTCATGGAGAGACTGCACGTCATCTCGAATGGCTCGTTGACCACGTCAGCCTGCTGGGACAGGTCACCCAGGCCGGATTCCGCTGTCTGATGGGGCTTGCTCCGACCCCCTCCTCAACTGGACCCCCTACGCGCCAGTCGTCCTCTGTGCCATCTTCCCACCCATCAGTCACCTGGGTGCCCTGTGGAGCTGCCTCTGACAGTGCGGCCAGGCTGGTGGAGGAGGCATCCCTGCCACAGTCGGGAGTCGGACGTCCAGCAGGGGTGGCCACATCAACAGGTGCACCCCAGCCGGCGGAGGATGTGCAGGCAGCAGGAGGCAGTGCACGGGCAGAGGCAGAGCAGCAGCAGCAGCAAGATGGTGGGAGCCATGAAGGCTCGGGGCCTTCGACATCGGAGGGGCAGGCATCGGCCGGAGGGCAGGAGGACCCAGGACAGAGAGTGTCTTCTGTGTGGCAGCGGTTGGGCCACGCCATAGGTGCGGAGCGGCGGCGGGCGGAAGAGGCGCGGCTCACAATGGTCAGGGCGGAGAACTCCATGCGGAGGGCCCTGAGGCGGGCCGAGTGCCTCGAGGCAATCCGCAGGGGGTTGGAGGAGGACACGGCGTCGTCCCTGCGGACCCTCGGGGCCATGGAACTGGACCGCCTCCGGGACATCGAACAGGAGTTCGATGATGCCCTGGCCCGGAACACCACAGAGTGAGCCGCTGGACTTGCCCGCCGCCTTTGTATATAGTTCTTTAGTTTTAGGTTTCCTTTCGTTCTTATTATTATTTGGAGTCGACGGACACTGCTCCACTTTTTGTATATAGTTGATATTTAGGTAGGTTTTTTAGGAGGTTTCCTTAGTTCAGTTGTGATGATGGACCCTTGTTATTTTTGTACATAGTTCTTTGTTGCATGGAGAGTTTTTACATTTCACTTTGGACATAATTTTTTTGATTTGATTTTCTAGTTTTGTGTTTTTATGCGGACATGCAGCTTATTTTTTCACATTTACATTGTAGTTAGTTTTCTTTCTTTGGCATTTGTATTTTTTTCAATACATTTTTTTTTCCATTGTTCACTGTGTGGTTTCATCTCATTGGTTTCATGCATGTCATGTTGTGTGTTTTCCCATTCAATTTGAAAATATGTGTGTGACGGACATGGGTTCATTTGCTTCATGTACATTGGGGGTGTAACATGTGATTTCCATTTCCATGTGGGTGAATGGGTTACTTGGTAGGTCTTTTTGGCTGTGGAGGATGACCATTACGCACATGATTGGGGATTGTGAGGACCTGGTGGGGGCTGCACATGGTGGCAGGGGGGTGGGGGTGCAGGGGGACATGAGTGGGGGCCTGGTGGAGGTTGAGCCTGCACTGCTGGGGGGTGGGGGTGGTGGGAGACATGAGTGGGGGCCTGGTGGAGGGTGACCCTGCACTGCTGGGGTGTGGGGGTGATGGGAGACATGAGTGGGGGCCTGGTGGAGGGTGACCTGGTGGCTGGGGGGTGGGGGTGATAGGGGACATGAGTGGGGGCCTGGTGGAGGGTGACCCTGGTGGCTGGGGGGTGGGGGTGGTGGGAGACATGAGTGGGGGCCTGGTGGAGGTTGAGCCTGCACTGCTGGGGGGTGGGGGTGGTGGGAGACATGAGTGGGGGCCTGGTGGAGGGTGACCCTGCACTGCTGGGGTGTGGGGGTGATGGGAGACATGAGTGGGGGCCTGGTGGAGGGTGACCCTGGTGGCTGGGGGGTGGGGGTGATAGGGGACATGAGTGGGGGCCTGGTGGAGGGTGACCCTGGTGGCTGGGGGGTGGGGGTGGTGGTAGACATGAGTGGGGGCCTGGTGGAGGGTGACCCTGCACTGCTGGGGTGTGGGGGTGGTGGGAGACATGAGTTGGACATGGGTGGGGGCCTACTGGCAGGTGCCCCACAGTGCTGGGGGGTGGGGGTGGTGGGGGACATGAGTTGGACATGGGTGGGGGACTGCTGGCAGGTGCCCCACAGTGCTGGGGGGTGGGGGTGGTGGGAGACATGAGTTGGACATGGGTGGGGGCCTGCTGGCAGGTGCCCCACAGTGCTGGGGGGTGGGGGTGGTGGGAGACATGAGTGGGGCCCTGGTGGAGGGTGACCCTGGTGGCTGGGGGGTGGGGGTGGTGGGAGACATGAGTTGGACATGGGTGGGGGCCTGCTGGCAGGTGCCCCACAGTGCTGGGGGGTGGGGGTGGTGGGAGACATGAGTTGGACATGGGTGGGGGCCTACTGGCAGGTGCCCCACAGTGCTGGGGGGTGGGGGTGGTGGGAGACATGAGTTGGACATGGGTGGGGGCCTGCTGGCAGGTGCCCCACAGTGCTGGGGGGTGGGGGTGGTGGGAGACATGAGTGGGGCCCTGGTGGAGGGTGACCCTGGTGGCTGGGGGGTGGGGGTGGTGGGAGACATGAGTTGGACATGGGTGTGGGCCTACTGGCAGGTGCCCCACAGTGCTGGGGGGTGGGGGTGGTGGGGGACATGAGTTGGACATGGGTGGGGGACTGCTGGCAGGTGCCCCACAGTGCTGGGGGGTGGGGGTGGTGGGAGACATGAGTTGGACATGGGTGGGGGCCTGCTGGCAGGTGCCCCACAGTGCTGGGGGGTGGGGGTGGTGGGAGACATGAGTGGGGCCCTGGTGGAGGGTGACCCTGGTGGCTGGGGGGTGGGGGTGGTGGGAGACATGAGTTGGACATGGGTGGGGGCCTGCTGGCAGGTGCCCCACAGTGCTGGGGGGTGGGGGTGGTGGGAGACATGAGTTGGACATGGGTGGGGGCCTACTGGCAGGTGCCCCACAGTGCTGGGGGGTGGGGGTGGTGGGAGACATGAGTTGGACATGGGTGGGGGCCTGCTGGCAGGTGCCCCACAGTGCTGGGGGGTGGGGGTGCAAGGGGACATGTGTTGGTGTTCAAGGAGACATGTGCCTTTGCTGGGGGGCATGCCCATGTTGGGTGGGCTGCCTGCGGGACATGACCAGGGATGCAGGGTAGTCCCCTGTGGTGTGGGCTGCCTGCAGGGGCCGTGGAGGGTGTACAGGGTACACCTGGGAGGACCCACACTGTCAAATCACATGTGGGACTCCCCGGCACCCCTGAAATACACGTACCGTGCAGAAATCGCGTGTAAAACTTCCCGCGCACCCCTGAAATACACGCGCCCAGGCTATTCGCGTGTAAAACTTCCCGCGCACCCCTGAAATACACGCGCCCAGGCTATTCGCGTGTAAAACTTCCCGCGCACCCCTGAAATACACGCGCCCAGGCTATTCGCGTGTAAAACTTCACGCGCACCCCTGAAATACACGCGCCCAGGCTATTCGCGTGTGGAACTTCCCGCGCACCCCTGAAATACACGGGCCCAGGCTATTCGCGTGTGGAACTCCCCGCGCACCCCTGAAATACACGCGCCCAGGCTATTCGCGTGTGGAACTTCCCGCGCACCCCTCAAATTCACGCGCCCAGGCTATTCGCGTGTGGAACTTCCCGCGAACCCCTGAAATACACGCGCCCAGCCTATTCGCGTGTGGAACTTCCCGCGCACCCCTGAAATACACGCGCCCAGCCTATTCGCGTGTGGAACTTCCCGCGCACCCCTGAAATACACGCGCCCAGGCTATTCGCGTGTGGAACTTCCCGCGAACCCCTGAAATACACGCGCCCAGGCTATTCGCGTGTGGAACTTCCCGCGAACCCCTGTAATACACGTAGCCCGCTCCCCCAGCCCCGATCGCGTGAGGAACTTCCCGCGCACCCCTCAAATTCACGCGCCCAGGCTATTCGCGTGTGAAACTTCACGCGAACCCCTGAAATACACGTAGCCCGCTCCCCCAGGCCCGATCGCGTGAGGAACTTCACGCGAACCCCTGTAATACACGTAGCCCGCTCCCCCAGGCCCGATCGCGTGTGGAACTTCCCGCGCACCCCTCAAATTCACGCGCCCAGGCTATTCGCGTGTGAAACTTCACGCGAACCCCTGAAATACACGCGCCCAGGCTATTCGCGTGTGGAACTTCCCGCGAACCCCTGTAATACACGTAGCCCGCTCCCCCAGGCCCGATTGCGTGAGGAACTTCCCGCGCACCCCTCAAATTCACGCGCCCAGGCTATTCGCGTGTGAAACTTCACGCGAACCCCTGAAATACACGTAGCCCGCTCCCCCAGGCCCGATCGCGTGAGGAACTTCACGCGAACCCCTGTAATACACGTAGCCCGCTCCCCCAGGCCCGATCGCGTGTGGAACTTCCCGCGCACCCCTCAAATTCACGCGCCCAGGCTATTCGCGTGTGAAACTTCACGCGAACCCCTGAAATACACGTAGCACGCTCCCCCAGGCCCGATCGCGTGAGGAACTTCACGCGAACCCCTGTAATACACGTAGCCCACTCCCCCAGGCCCGATCGCGTGTGGAACTTCACGCGAACCCCTGTAATACACGTAGCCCGCTCCCCCAGGCCCGATCGCGTGTGGAACTTCACGCGAACCCCTGAAATACACGTAGCCCGCTCCCCCAGGCCCGATCGCGTGAGGAACTTCACGCGAACCCCTGTAATACACGTAGCCCGCTCCCCCAGGCCCGATCGCGTGAGGAACTTCACGCGAACCCCTGTAATACACGTAGCCCGCTCCCCCAGGCCCGATCGCGTGAGGAACTTCACGCGAACCCCTGTAATACACGTAGCCCGCTCCCCCAGGCCCGATCGTGTGAATAACTTCACGCGAACCCCTGTGATGCACGTACCCTGCAAATCGCGTGTGACACTTCCCGCGCACCCCGGTATACATGCACACGTATTTTTTGTCAGCGGGTGTCCGTGTTTGTGGGTACCCCTTTGCACGTCATTTTTCCTGGAGGGCCACAGTATGGGACATTCATCATGGCAGTATATAGGTGCTATTTGTTGGCGCACCTTTTGGCGCACATTTCTTACAGCCGCAGAGACGCTACCGCCTCCTTTCTTGTGGCGGTCGTGTTTGTGCCTGTGCGCTGGTTTGAGCGTGCGCTTTTTTCCCCTATTCTATTCCATGAATACGTGTTGTAGGCGAGCGTGTGGGCGTTCCGCGCACTTGTGCCCTGTACTTCCCCCGTGACGCCCACGTTTTGGCAAGTTGTTCCCCATTCCGAGTGTTACGCCCGTGTTCCGCCTACTTTTATTGCGTGCGCCGCGCTATGTGCGAATTTCGCTGTGGCCTGTGCGATTTTCGCTGTGACCTGGCGCACGCTGTTAGATGGCCTGTGCGCCAACGTGCGCCAACGTGCGCCGCGCACTTTTTTTTCGCACATCCGCTGGTTTTCTCGCGCACGGCCTTCCATGAATCGACGTGCGCTGCTTTTCGTGCGATTTTCGCACGTTCACTGCGATTTTCGCTATTCCACTGCGATTCGCACGTTTTTGCCCACTTGCGCCGCGCTAATTATTCCATGAATCGGCCTCATAGTCTTCCCTGGAAGTATGGCAAATTATTTTTGATAGAATATTGATCCCCCTTACTCAACCATTCCTTTTGGGCAGTCTGGTCCATCTGACTTTGGGGATCAATTTTTAAGTCTTCCCAGCAGGTAGTTACGGCGATCTGGTGTTGAATCCGTTCTTCGGGAATAATGGCAATGGGGTCGACTGGGTTGAAGCCGTCTTGGTCCTCACCCATTCTTGATAGGGCGTCTGCCTTTCCGTTACGTACTCCTGGTCGATAGGTTATTATAAAATCATACTCAGCAAAAAATAAAGCCCAGCGGAGTTGACGTGAGGACTGAGCTTTAGCTGTTTTTAAATATTGTAGGTTACGGTGATCAGTAACAACAGTAACTGTGTGTTTGGCCCCTAACAGGTATTGTCTCCAGGTCTTGAAGGCTCCTTTGATTGCCAACAGTTCTTTGTCGGTAATTGCATAGTTCTTTTCAGGTTCTGAAAATTTACTAGACCAAAATGCTATGGGATGGAGTTGCACGGCTCCCATGGCAATACTGGAGGCGTCAGTTTCAACCACATAGGGTAGATTCGGTCGAGGATGTCGAAGTACAGGCACTGAGGTGAAGGCTTGTTTCAATTCCTGAAAAGCACTCTCTGCTTCGGCGGACCATAAGAATTTCTTATTCTTCTTTAGAAGGGATGTGATCGGATGGACGATATGAGAGAATTGTGGTATAAACCATCTGTAAAAATTAGCAAATCCCAACATGCTTTGTACCCCTTTGGTAGAGGTCGGGGAAGGCCATTTGAGGATAGCCTCAACCTTGCGTGTGTCCATTCGAACACCCTGTGGAGTAAACATAAATCCCAAAAATTCGACCTCCATGACGTGGAAGGAGCATTTTTCCAGTTTGGCAAACAATCAGTGCTGACAGAGCTTTTCCAACACAGCTCTTACATGGCCCACATGATCTTCCTTGGACTGCAAATAGATGAGGATATTGTCGATGCAAACAAGAACACAGACATCCAATAGTTCGTGGAGTACATCGTTCATTAAGAACTGAAATGCCGCTGGTGCATTGCATATCCCAAAGGGCATCACCTGATACTCAAAAAGTCCATATTTGGTCCGAAATGCTGTTTTCCACTCGTCGCCACTTTTCTTTTTTTTTTACCAACTTTATTTAAGTTTTTGGCGCATTATAAACATATAAACATCGGAGATTAATTAAAACAGATATGTATTACTTCATACACGTCGGTTCTTCCTTAACCATTTATGGGTCTTCAGTACTGTTCGGTGCCAATGCTCATGTATAATAACCATGTAAAAACAAAAGTCAAATTCCCCAAACCCCCCCCCCCCACATCTTTTAAACTTAAAGGTGAAGAAGTGTGCTATTCTGTCCTGAATGTTCAGTCAAGAGGATCATTTCATCTTGTTCCTTGGGTTCATCAGATGATAGGTATTGCCCGGAGTAGTATGGGCTTAAAGTACATCTGCTCCTTGTCATTCATGAATTCATGTAGTGGTAGCCAAATGTTCAGGTATTTTGAATAAGAGCCATGGGCTATTGCTGTCACCTTTTCCATGGCCATTACCCCCCACAGCCGTACCCACCACATAGCCACTATTGGCCCATCTTTGTTCTTCCATGCCTGCGCAATTGTGATTCTAGCAGTACTCAGCATGTGTGTGATTAGAGTGGCTGTCTGTCCTGAGTTTACATAGCATCCTTCTACTGCTTCCCCCAAGAGCACCACCAACGGATCGAAGGGAAGCTCCACGCCAGATATTTCTTTAATGTGACTCAAAATCTCTTTCCAGTAGGGTTTTGTTAGTGGGCAGGACCACCACATATGAACAAGGTTCCCAGGTGTCCGCAATTCCTCCAGCACGTACCGGATATTCTGGGTTGATGGCATGCATGCGTGTAGGAGTCATGTACCACCGGAGACAAAGCTTGTATGCTGTTTCCTTAATCAAGATACATTTAGAACTTTTGGCGGCCCTGTGCCAGATGTGGCCCCATGTGTCCCCATCGATTGGTCTCCCCAGATCGGCCTCCCACTTCTGCATATAGTTGAGATTTTCCTCTGGGTTCCATTCCCCACCAGGCGGTATAGTCTAGTTATTCCCTTGTCCAGTTGGCCTTCTTGTATCGTTAGTTCCACTCCTGTGGGGTTTCTGTTTGCCCCCTCTTGCACCTTCGTGTTTGAGACCCAATGTCTGAGTTGAGCATAATGGTAGTGTTCACGCTGCAGTATATTAAATTTAGTTTTATATTCCTCAAACGACAGGGGTGTCCCATCCACGTAAAGATCTTGTAGGGCCATACTGTTTTCTCTGCCCCCTCAGTTTGTCCAGAAGTTAGCATGTGTTCCAGGGGAAAATTCTGGGTTATAAGCTATTGGCGTGAGAGGTCCCTCCCCGCCCTTTGATTTTCTTGTTTCCCAAAATCTTGTCCCAATACCACAAGATAGTTCTAGTGGATTCTAATAGTTGGCCCCCCTTCTCCCTATGTCGTGTAGCCAAAAAGCAAAGATTCCCAAGTGGTAGTTTGGTCGGCAAACATTCAAGAGTGACCCATTGATTTGGAGTTTTCCTCGCCGTCCATTGCAGCATAAGAGCTACCTGAGCTGCCCATAGATACTTACGAAAATCCGGGACTCCCAAACCCCCCAGAACCTGTGGCCTGAATAGTACTTTCTTGGGGACTCTCGGTTTTTCCCTTTCCAGAAAAAATGAATTGCTTCCTTCTGCAATGTTTGGATGCCTGGGTTTGGGATTCTTATTGGTAGGGCACCAACTACGTATAGGAATTTAGGGAGCAGGGTTATCTTGACCGCTGTAATGCGTGCCAACCAAGACAACCTCTGCAATTGCCACCGTTTTAATTCCTTTGCTAGTGATTTCAGGAGGCCCGGGATATTAGCTCCATACAACCTGTCATATGTGGGGGTTAATTGTATGCTTAGATATTTTACTGCCTTGTGTTCCCACGTAAGAGTGTATTGCTTCTCCCAGATCAGAATTTGCTCCGGTTCCTCTGTAATGTTGAGAGCTTTAGATTTGGGATAATTGATGTGGAATCCCGAGACCCTAGCGAAATCTCCCAATAATTGTATTGCTGATGGTAGAGAGTTTGCAGTATTTTTAAGGAATAGGAGAATATCATCTGCATAGAGCGCTATTTTCTGTGGGCCTGCGGTACCTTCTTCAACCCCTTGGATTCCTGGATGATTACAGACCTTACATGCGAACGGTTTCATGGCCATGGCAAAGATCAGGGGTGACAATGGGCACCCCTGTCTTGTGCCTCTCTGGATGGGGATACTCCCTGTGAGCTTACAATTAACCATTAGTCTAGTGGATGGACTTGTGAAATTGGCCATTACCAACCGTGTGAATATCGGACCACATCCGAATCTTTCAAGAGTTAAGCGAAAGACATCTGTAAGAGAAGAATGGGTTTGCTCTCAAACTGCGCACACACATAAAGTAACAAGCATATTGCAGATTAATTAAGTGGTTTTATCAGTGTCGTTGCAGCCTTAATCTTGGCTTGTATAAAGTCTAGGTACAGTGGTTGAGACTGAATGTTTAGGCTAATTAGACGTGGGCTCCCATTACTTTGCAGTTGCACGAAAGACGTATCTGTAAATTATTGTATTGCAGCGCGTTCACTGCTATGCGAGGGACGTCCCTCGCATAGCAGTGAACGCGCTGCAATACAATAATTAATTCTTTTCCCTTTTCCTTAGGAAGCGTCGTGTCGGGATGGGAATGACACCGCCAATGATGCCGGCAGAACAGAAGGAGCGATGAATGATGGGCAGAAGCGCTGCAAGGTAAGGCTGTTCCTAACGGTGTTCTTGTTCTTCCAGGAGCTGAGCGCAGAAGAAAGATGCAGGCCTACTGGAGACCGATCCGAACACAGTGAGTGTCACGCTGCAGGTGCAGAAAACACAAAGCATGTTTCTCAGCCTGGGCGTGGCTTAAATAGTCTCTGGGTATCCCAGGTGTCTCTGGGCTGAACCACACCCAAAAGACTAGACTGCACATGCAGTTCTGGGAACCGAAATATGTGGGGGCATCCATCTTGTCCCCATCAATGCACTACAAGTCCAATCCCCAATGTTATCCTATGGGAGTGAGTGAGTCTGGTGCCACAAGCGCCAAGTCTGACTCCAAGTGGGTCTTTGGAGGGATGGAGAGGCCCTTGAGGGCCATGTAGGTGATCGTGGCCTGGCTCCAGCCTAACATCTTGGAGGGCTGGGGACATTAGGGGCAGGAATCATGACAGCACTCCCCCCCAAGGCCCCTCTCAAGGTGGCTCTTCTGTCTGGTCCTGGTTTATTTGGATGGTTTTGATTAAATCGCCTAAGCAAGCAAGGTGCATGGATGTATTCACAAGGCTCCCATGTCCTGTCTTGTGGACCATACCCCTTCCAGTATACTAAGTAGTATAATTTGGATCTGACGTACTTTGAATCCAGGATGTCCTTGACTTCAAATTCTGGCTCCCCGGCGACTACTACTGGCTGTGGTGGCGTTGCTACCCGGGTCCCAGGTTGAACAGGTTTAAGGAGAGACACGTGGAACACAGGATGAATCTGCATGTTTGACGGCAAAGCTAGTCTGACCGCCACAGGATTTATCACGGAGGTGACAGTGAATGGACCCAGGTATCTTGGACGGAAAGTTCAGGTGCCTTTAATGGACACGTGTTTAGACGCCAGCCAGACTTTGTCTCCCACTTGGTAGTTGGGGGCCTTTGCTCGGTGTTGATCAGCAAACTTCTTTTGGCGATTCTTAGCTTGAAGTAGGTGTTCAGCTGCCCTTTTAAAGGTTTGAAAAATGGTTGTGTGCAAGGTTTTGACTCCTGGCATTTCCAGGGTTGTAGGAACGTTCAATTCAGAAGTACGTGGGTGCCTGCCATACGTGGTATAAAAGGGTGTCTGCCCAGTGCTTGTGTGTTGGGAATTATTATAAGCATATTCATAATAGGTCGAACCAGCTTTCTTCAGCTTGGTGTAACATGCAACGCAGATACTGCTCGAGCGTCTGATTTTTCCTCTCATTTTGACCATCCGTTTGGGGATGGTGACTGGTGGATAGCCGGATGTCGATCTGGGCCATAGAGCAGCATTTTCTCCAGAAGTTAGATACAAATTGAGTACCTCGGTCTGAGACTAAAACTGAAGGAAACCCATGGAGCCGTACGATGCCTTCAAGAAATAACTTTGCCAGAGTGGAAGCATTTGGGAGCCCCTTAAGAGGAATGAAATGTGCCATTTTTGAAAATAGGTCCACGACCACAAGAATAATGTTAAACCCTTGACTGGGTGGTAAGTCAGTAATAAAATCGAGGGACAACATGTGCCAGGGTAATGGTGGGATTTCCAATGGTTGTAATAGCCCAGCCGGTTTCTACTTGGATGACTTGTTTTGAGCACACACTCCACAAGATAGGATGAATTGGATAATCTCTTTACGCCAAGTGGGCCACCAATAATTTCATTTTACCTTTGCTAGGGTTTTAGCGATTCCGGGGTGGCCCTGGCTCAAGGAATCATGATAACCGGACATGACTTGTTCTCGTAGTTCTTGGTTTGGTAAGAATAAACGATTCCTGAAGTAGGGCAACTGATCTTTTATCATGTAATTTTCTCCTTGTGCACTCCACGCTTGTAATTGCTCCGGACTCATCAGGTTTTGGATTTCTTCATGTAATTCATTCTGAGTTATGGTTGCTGTGATTCCTAGGAGCTTGTCAATCGGGATGATTGCAATTGGGTCAGGGGTCTGATGCCCTTGCTCTTCCACCCCCATATAGGAAAGGGCATTGGCCTTCCCGTTTTTCACCTCTGGTCGAAATGTAATCACGTAGTCATATTCAGCAAAAAAAAGAGCCCAACGTAGTTGTCGTGAGGATTGGGCCTTTGCCGTTTTTAGGTACTAGAGGTTCCGGTGGTCAGTTATTACGGTGATTGTGTGTCTAGCGCCCAAGAGGTAGTGCCACCATGCCTTAAAGGCTGACTTAATGGCCAGGAGTTCTTAGTCTGTGATAGCGTAATTGAGTTCAGGGGGTGTGAATTTACACGACCAGAAGGCAACAGGGTATACAGGCCCGTTTTGGGGTCCTTTTGTGAGAAGACGGCTCCCGTAGCCATGCTTGAGGCGTCCGTTTCCACCAGGTATGGGAGATCAGGGTGAGGGTGGCATAAGATTGGGGCAGATGTGAATCTTGCTTTGAGTTCCTGGAAAGCTTCCTCGGCTTCTGTTGTCCACTGGAACTTTTTGTTGCTTTTCCTTAGCAATGACGTGATGAGATGCACGATTTGCGAAAATCGTGGGATGAACCGGAGGTAGAAGTTTGCGAAACCCAGAATACTTTGAATCCCATTGAATGAATTTGGGGATGGCCAGTTCAAGATAGCATCTACCTTGTGTACATCCATTTGGATTCCATTCGGGCTGAGAATAAAGCCCAGGAATTCCACCTCGGAGATGTGGAATGGGCACTTTTCAAGCTTGGCGTAGAGCTAGTGTTGACAGAGTTTCTCCAATACGGATCTGACGTGTTTAACATGGTCCTGCTTTGATGCGGAATATACTAGAATATCGTCGATGTACACTAGAGCACAGACATCAATCAATTCCCGTAGGACATCGTTCATGAAGTATTGAAATGCTGCAGGTGAGTTGCAAAGGCCAAAGGGCATTACTTGATATTCGTACAAGCCGTATTTGGTGCGAAAAGCGGTTTTCCATTCGTCCCCCTGTTTTACGCGAACAAGGTGATATGCCCCCCTCAGGTCTAGTTTTGTGTAGGTTTGGGCATCTTTGACATGATCAAGCAATTCAGGGATCAGTGGCAGGGGGTAGCATTTTTTTACGGTAATCTGGTTCAGTGCGCGATAGTCGATGCACGTTCTCAAGTCCCCCTCCTTTTTCAGTACGAAGAATAGAGGACTGGCTGCTGGAGACTTCGAGGGACGGATGAACCCGTTGGCCAGGTATTGGTCAAGATAGGCCTTCAGGTGCTGGTTTTCTGGTTCCGTGAGTACATATATTCGCCCACAAGGGATTTGCGTGCCGGGTATCAGGTCGATTTAGCAATCGTATTGTCTATGCAGTGGCAGGGTATTAGCCTGTTCTTTCTGAAAGACATCTTGAAAGTCCTGTTATTCACTTGGTAGGGTGCCGATTGCCAAAGTCGCAAGCGTGGAGGTTCTGGTGTCTGTTGGTTGTTTCTCTTGGCGATAACATGTGTGGGCGCAAGTCTCGGGAAAGGCCAATTCTTTTGCTCGCCAATCGATTCGAGGATTGTGAGCTACCAACCATGGCATTCCCAAAATCAACCGGAACTGTGGTGCCTTAATGAGGTCGAAAACGATAGATTCTTGGTGTCCATCCTGGCACGAAGGGTTAAAGCTGCAGTGCATTGGGATACTGGACCAGAAGCTATTTCTGTGCCGTCGACAGTGGTAACAGTGTCGGTAGTTGATTTAGGGCTGAACGGAAGCCCCATCTTTGCTGCTTGCTCCTGGTCGATGTAATTCCCAATGGCTCCACTGTCAATGTACGCTCTTACTGCGTTCATCCGAGATGGTTGTTGGTGATTGATCAAGACCACAGATAGTGTAAAATGGGAGGTCTGTAGTTCACTTTCTTCGCTCGACAAGTGGACCCCTGCACTTGCCGGGCTGGGGAGTTTTCCATTTCCTTTATGGTTTCTTCCTTGTCCGTGGTCCCTACCGTCCTCCTCGGTGGCTTCACAGGGCACTCTTTAAGGAAATGACCTGACCTTCCACAGTACAGACATAACTGCTGCTGTCTCCTTTTATCCCTTTCCGCTTTAGTCAAGGGGGATCTGACCCCCCCCCCAATTTGCATTGGTTCTCCTGAACCTTCTGTTGTGCGGGCAATATTGTCCTTTGAATGCACATACACAGGTCGAGGGTCCGGTCTGGTTCGATCTGCTCTTCGGTCCTGCAACCTATGATCCAGTTGAACAACAAGGTCAATGAATTCTGAGCAGTCATTTGGGGGGTTCACTACTTGTGCGAGAACATCCTTGAGCTCCCCCCGCAACGCCTGATGAAATAACGTGGTTCTCTTCTCCACTGGCCATTCTGCTTTAACTACGAGTCTATTGAACATGGCTATGTATGTTAATAGGTCTTGATTCCCTTGGCGTATGGACAGAAGTTTGTTGTCTAATGCCTGCCCATGAGTACGACGGGCGAACAGCTTTTCCATCTCCTGCTGAAAGCCCCTGAAGTCATGCAGCAAAGGATTGTCTTGGGCCACAAAGGGTACAGACCCGTCCGTGGTGCTACCACTTAGGTAGGATAGCACAAAAGCGACCCGTGATTGGTCATTCGGAAAGGCCCCTGGTCTACAAAGGAAGTGCAGGCGGCACTGGTTCATGAATGTTGCAAACCTCTTGGGATCCCCCGTAAATCGTTCGGCCGGGGCCAAGGAAACTGCCCCAGGAAGAGTTATCTGAACGGGATTGGCTGATGGTGCTGGCATCGATGGCACGCTTCCCGGCAATGGTGCATGCCCTGCTTGTGACTGGAGAAGTTGCCGACTTAAATCATCAGTGCGTTCTTTGGCTACTATCAGCTCTCTCCTCAGGGTGTTGGTCTCCTGCCTGGCTGCATGTACTTCGGAACGTGGCTGCCCCAACATGTGGGCTAACTGGTCGGTTTCTGACGTTTCCATGATGCCCAGGTGGATTTTGATGTGAGGCTTTGTGTTCTGTAATGCTCACCTGGTATCCACGGGGACGTCACTCAGCCTGTTCTGACCTCTTACGACCTCAAACCCTTCCCTGGAGTCTACGCGACTGAAGACTGGGCCTGAAACACAGGATTGGTAGAGTTTAACTCCCTATTGTCTCTGTGTGCTTGAACCCCTTCTTCTCCGGGGTCCAACCCTTCCCTTTGATCGACAGCTCACCTTGTTTTCTTGGAAAGTGTGCTTTCCATCCTGCTCTCAGCGCAGGGGCGCGTTGATTGATGCGGGCTCGTTGCTGCCTAGTTACTTCACTGGCAAGAGTCTGACAGGTAAGTATAATCAGTCTTTTGAACAGTTCTCTAACTTTGTTCCTTTCCTTCCTTAGATGATAGCCGGCGTCCGGGGATGGCAACGTGCTGCTGAGATGAGTAGCGCTTAAGGTGAGTGAGAGCGCGATGCGCGATGCGACCCTTTCGTATTTGTATTGAACTGAGTTCTTTTTCTGTGTCTTTTAGGTGCTGCGATGTTTTCAGCGTGGATGCCGGTTATGAAGAAGAAATGCGGCGAGTAAGCGCGTTATGCGGCGCCTCTAGATGTTTCCACGCTAACCTGGAGTGTCTTTTCCCTCTTGCAGATGGATGAGAAGTTCCGGAGACAGAGTTCCCCCAGAGCAGCTGGGATTCAGGTAAGCGTTTGAAGCTCGTACAGTCTTTAAAAATAAGCGAAGATTTGCTGAATGCTTACTAATTGTCAGGTCCAGTCTTGAGTCTTCCTGCAGGAGTGATGCTGGCCCACCAGACCCCCCAAGTCTGCCTGCCTAACAGTCTCTCAGCAGATAAAACTACCAAGCTGGCAAACCCAAGGGAAAGGGGAATTGGAGAACAAAACAAAGACAGATCTTCACGGAACTGCACTGATGCCCTCTGGTACTGGATTGCTTGATTGCTCGCCTCAGTGTCTGTGAAATCTAGAAAGAACAATAACATATATGTTGGTATATATGTGATAGATATGTATACTTTTTCTTTTAATATTATTTGCTTTCTTTTTCCTGAAATACGTGTTGCCTATGCTTCAGTGCTGATAGGCTTTCTTTTCTTTTCAGATGATGTTGAGCAGAAACTTCTGTAGAACTTGAATAACCTTTTTTTAATGTCAGCTGAAATGTCTTTATATATTAAAAGGATTTGTAATACCGGTAACTGAATTGCTTTTAACTAAAACTAAACTTGTAGTATTTCAAACAGAAAGTCTATGCACACTTCTATTGAATTGCGTGCACACAATACAGAGACTGCTGTACTGAATTGGATCTGCACATGAATTTGATGCTTCTCTTCTGGATACACAAACCGCGCTTCGTTCTGACGTAAAAATAACCTACTGCGCTTTAGTCCGAATCTTGCTTTGCTTGCTACGAACCACGCTGACTACCGTCGCTCGATTTCTTGACTGAAGAACCGCGCATCCATCCGACACTTGCTTCGTTGTTAACGAGCCGCGCACAGCTTCCAAAAAAGAAAAGACGTATACGCGACGGCACGTAATGAACGTAAGGTTCTTTACTCTAACCTTAGTATAACGGCAAAAAGTGAGACAAAGATACGCTCGCGCACGGAACTACTAAATAGTTTAAAACACAAATACAGCCTGAGCTTAACTGTATTTGTAAAGGAAAAAATATACATATATATTTTAATTAAACCGCGCGAGTGTTAGTAGATAAACCGTGCGCATGTAAGAACTGTATGAACACAAAAATATATCCACACAAAATGCAGATAATAACGGAATCAATTCTGATAATGGAAAATTCAGTTTTTTCAGTATTGCTTAAACAAATGTCTTTCTTCAAAGAATAAGGCAATTGAAAACCTCACTCAATTTCAGAAGTCTTGAAAAAGTGAATCACTTAGCTTGCTTCAACTGTATCTTCACTGCTCCTTGGAAAGTCTTGAATTTAATGTCTTTTCTTCTGAAAACCTTTGGAAATCTTTAAAGCTCTTCTGGAAAAAGCTAACTATAAATATTTTAAAAAACACTCTTAGAGCTAAGTTGACTGCGACCTGCCACAAAGACAGCTAAAATGAAAGGCAGTTTAGAACCTTGAGCAGCATTCCAAACTACCTCATAACCTATTTACACCAATCACTGCTGCAGAAAAGACCCTCCATCTTGCTTTGGGGAAATAAGCGATTCCTGAATGTACATTAAGACATTTTTTAATACAAGTTCTATTTCTAATTCAAACATAACCCAAACATCACACTATTAAGTAAAACTACATCCAAAGGGTTTTGTTGCTAAATGATGTTTTCTTACTTAAGAGTGAGCAATTGAATTCTATGAAAATTATCTTGGAATGATAACAGTATGTCTTTTGAGATTGTGGACCTTTGAAACGCTAGACATGTACCATGGAATCCTGACAGTACCCCCTCCGTAATACCCTGTCCTAGGGCCAACCTTTTCAGGGTGCAGACGATGAAATCTTCTAACCAACCTTGGAGCATGTACATTCACTACTTTTTCCCATGATCTTTCTTCTGGACCATAACCCTTCCAATCCACTAAATATTGAAGATGACCCCGCACTATTCTAGAATCTAGTATATCCTGAACTTCATATTCATTTTCATCTTCAGAAAACACAGGACCAGGAGCATCACTAAGTCTTGTGTCATTTCTACATAACTTTAACAAATTCACATGAAATGTTGGATGTATTTTTAGCCCTGACGGCAATTTCAACCTAACCGAAACTAGGGAATAGACATGTTCTACTTCAAATGGTCCAATATAACATGGACTAAATGTATTCCTCCCTTTTAATGACAATTCTTTTGTGGACAACCATACCCGATCTCCCACCTCATACTCTGGTCCCTTTCGACATTTCCTATCAGCAAATTTTTTGTAGATCAACTTACTTTTCTCTAGAGACTGAATTGCACATTTCAAATTTTGTCCCAAAGATTCTAATCTAGCCTCAACCTCTGGTACTTCTACTTCATTTAAGACTACACCCCTCAAAAAATGTGGATTAAACCCTTGATTGACAAAAAATGGCGACATTGAAGTTGATTCTTTTGTAGAATTATTATAGCAAAACTCTGCCAACCAAAGTAATTCTAACCAACCTAGACCAGAACCTAGATAAAATCTAATGTATTTCTCTAATTCTTGATTGACCCTCTCAGTTTGACCATTACCCTCAGGATGATAACTTGTTGTTAAATTAATCTCAATCTTCAACTCTTTGCAAAATGCCCGCCAAAATTTTGAGACAAATTGGGAACCTCGATCTGAAATTACTTGACTAGGTAACCCATGTAATTTGACAATATTTTTCAAAAATGCCTGAGCCAATGAGGTTGCTGTAGCTGCTCCTTTGATGGGAATAAAATGTGCTGCTTTGGAAAAAACATCTACAACCACAAGAATAGTTGTACAACCTTTATCAGGTGGTAAATCTACAATGTAGTCCATAGACACTGTATGCCAAGAGCGAGATGGAGTAGGAGGTGGAACCAACAACCCTGCCGCCTTTTGATGATCCGACTTGGAACGAATACAAATTTCACAGGTTTTTACATTCTTCTCAGAATCTTCTCGCATTCTTTCCCACCAAAACTCTCTTTGCAGTAAATCGAATGTTTTCTTGATTCCAGGATGCCCAGCCAAAGGTGAATCGTGACAATCTTTCAAGGCTTTAATCCTCAATTCTTCAAATGGTAAATATAACCGCGTCCCTACAATAGGTAACCCTTCTTTAAGTTGACGTTCTGGATCTTCAGAAACCCATTTCAACAACTCTTCTTCGGTCCATGACGACAAAATAGACTCACGAAAATCCTGAATCTTCTCCGTTCCTGCAATAACACAAATTTTCTCAGAAAGCAATGACATTGGTGCACAAGGATTATTCTTTGAACTACCAGGAACACATCGAGACAGAGCATCTGCTTTCCCATTTTGACGTCCAGGTTTGAATAAGATGACAAAATCATATTCAGCAAAAAACAATGACCAACGTAATTGCCTTGGAGTTAGAGTTCTTGCTGAGTGAAGAAATGTTAGATTCCTGTGATCCGTCAATACAGTAACTCGATGTCTGACACCCAAAAGATAGTGTCTCCACTCCATAAATGCAGCTTTGATCGCCAATAATTCTCGATCAGAAATTGTATAATTTCTTTCAGCAGAAGAAAAACTTTTAGAAAAAAACGCTACAGGATGAAGTTGTCCAGTAATCCGATGACGTTGTGACAACACAATCTGAGGCATCTGCTTCCAGAAAAAATGGTTGTTCAACATCAGGATGTAATAAAATTGGTCCAGTCACAAACTTGTCTTTTAAAAATTGAAACGCCTCCTCAGCTTCCTTAGTCCATTCAAACTTTACTCCTTTTTTTGACAATTTAGTTATAGGAGAAATAATTTGAGAAAAGTCTTGTATGAATCTACGATAAAAATTCGCAAATCCTATAAAACTTTGTAAATCCTTCACAGAATTAGGCTGAGGCCAATCTCTAACAGCTTTTACTTTAGCAGAATCCATTTCCAAACCTTCAGGAGATAAAACAAATCCCAAAAATTCCACTCTCTCAGTGTGAAACTGGCTTTTCTCTAGTTTTGCGAACAATTTATTTTCTCTTAATTTAATTAGTACTTTACTAACATGTTCTTTGTGTTCATTCAATTCTTTAGAAAATATTAGGATATCATCTATGTATATCACAACAGACACGTCCAAAAACTCTTGAAGAACTTGATTGATAAAAAATTGAAATGTAGCAGGAGCGTTACAGAGACCAAATGGCATGACCTGATACTCAAATAGACCATAACGGGTTCTAAATGCGGTTTTCCATTCGTCCCCTTCTCTTATTCTTACTAAATGATATGCCCCTCTAAAATCTAATTTAGTAAACATTTTTGCTCCTTGAATTCTATCAAGCATCACTGAGATCAATGGTAAAGGGTATCTGTTTTTAATGGTGATCTTGTTTAAAGCTCTATAATCAATGCATGTCCTCAAGGTTTTATCTTTTTTGGGGACAGAAAATAATGGTGAAGCAGTGGGAGACTGTGAATGTATAATAAACCCTTTGGCTAAATTCTCATCCAAATATTCTCTCAAATACTCATTTTCTCTCTCAGTCAAGGCATAAACACGTCCACACGGAATTGGTGCACCGTCTTCTAAATCAATTTTACAATCAAATGAACGATGGGGTGGCAACTCACTAGCCACTTGTTCGTCAAACACATCTTTGAATTCTTGATAGCAATCTGGTAAAATTCCCGACACTGCGCCTATCAAATGTTCCTGAACCACACCTGCAGCTAAACAAACTCCTTGAATCACTGATAATTCCTCTTGACTCTGATCCTGAAATATCAAACATTGATCTCTACAAAATTCTGACTTGAATTCAACTGTTCTTCTTCCCCAATCAATAGCTGGATTGTGTAATGTTAACCAGGGCATACCTAATATTATTTGTCACTGCGGTGCATCAATTAATTCAAATACAATGTCCTCATCGTGTTTCTCACCAATTTTCATTTTTATAATATCGGTCATTTGTGTAATCAAACCAGATGTCAATTGAGTACCATCCACAGCTCTCACTTGTTCAGGAACTCCTTTGGAAACAACAGGTACCCCCAATCTATTTGCTAAAGCCAAGTCCATGAAATTTCCAGTGGCCCCACAATCAATCACACACGGACCACCACATTTTAGCTTACCTTCCCAAAATAAGGATACATTAAGTGTGATATGTGGTACTGCTGCCTGGATGGTATTTGCCACAACTTGTCCTTTTCCTGTGCTGGATGAAAATGTTTTAGGAGCACGTGGACATCTTCCCACAAAATGTGTTCCATCTCCACAATATAAACACAATTTCTCTCTACGTCGTCTCTCTTTCTCTTCTTTAGTTAAAGGACCTCTGACCTTACTTTCAATTACCTATTCCTTAAATTCCTTTCCTGAATTTAGTTCTATCTTGGGACGTTCACTTCTATTTCAAACTCTACCTTCAGAAAAATGTTTTCGTCTTTCAGATCTTCTCTCAAACAACCTTAAGTCTAGTTGAATCACTAAAGAAATTAAATCTCCACAAACTTTTGGTCTCTCTACTATTGTAGTCAACGCATCCTTTAATTCCTCTCTTAGTCCTCTATGAAAAATTGAAGCCCTCTTCTCTTCTGGCCACTCACTCTCCTGAACAAGTGATCTAAATTGAGTTATATAAGTCACCAATTCTCTGTTACCCTGTCGCAACTCCAATAACTCACTATCTACACATAAAGATGAGGTTCTTCTATCGAACATTTTACTGAATTCCTCCTTAAACATTTTCCAATCACTTATTTCATAAGCTTCTTTTTCAACTAGAGGTACTGACCAAGCTGAAGCTTCCACAGTTAAATAAGAAATTAAAAAGGCCACTTTAGCTGTTCCAGTAGGAAAAGCTTTGGGCCTGCACAAAAAAGTGTAACTCACATTGCATTAAAAATGTTTTCAGTTTTCTATGATCTCCTCCAAACCTTTCAGGGGGTGCTAAAGGAGTTGAGACTAATGAAATTCCTGGAGTCAAATGTATATTTTTTCTCTCTTCCCTATCAACTAATTGCATCTTTTCTCCTAATTCAGGATACAAAATTGGAGGTTCAAGATCTCTAACTTTGCTAATCTTTGATGATCCTGGCATCTCTGATTTATGCACAAAGCTACTTAATTCCTCCATCCTAACTCCCAGGTTTAAAGTCTCACTCTTGGCTAACCTTAATTCTTCCTTAATCTCCATCAACATCTTTCCTATAGCCCCCAGATTAAACTCTGACTCTGGGTACATCATCACTCAGGCAGGATTTAATAACGTGGGCCTTTCATTCTGTCAGGTCCAGTCTTGAGTCTTCCTGCAGGAGTGATGCTGGCCCACCAGACCCCCCAAGTCTGCCTGCCTAACAGTCTCTCAGCAGATAAAACTACCAAGCTGGCAAACCCAAGGGGAAAGGGGAATTGGAGAACAAAACAAAGACAGATCTTCACGGAACTGCACTGATGCCCTCTGGTACTGGATTGCTTGATTGCTCGCCTCAGTGTCTGTGAAATCTAGAAAGAACAATAACATGTATGTTGGTACATATGTGATAGATACGTATACTTTTTCTTTTACTATTATTTGCTTTCTTTTTCCTGAAATACCTGTTGCCTATGCTTTAGTGCTGATAGGCTTTCTTTTCTTTTCAGATGATGTTGAGCAGAAACTTCTGTAGAACTTGAATAACCTTTTTTTAATGTCAGCTGAAATGTCTTTATATATTAAAAGGATTTGTAATACTGTTAACTGAATTGCTTTTAACTAAAACTAAACTTATAGTACTTCAAACAGAAAAGTCCGTGCACACTTCTTTTGAATTGCGTGCACACAATACAGAGACTGCTGTACTGAATTGGATCTGCACATGAATTCGATGCTTCTCTTCTGGATACACGAACCGCGCTTCTTTCCGACGTAAAAATAACCTACCGCGCTTTAGTCCGAATCTTGCTTTGCTTACTACGAACCACGCTGACTACCGTTGCTCGATTTCTTGACTGAAGAACCGCGCATCCATCCGACACTTGCTTCGTTGTTAATGAGCCGCACACAGCTTCCAAAAAAGAAAAGACGTATACGCGATGGCATGTAATGAACGTAAGGTTCTATACTCTAACCTTACTATAACGGCAAAAAGCGAGACAAAGATACGCTCGCGTACGGAACTACTAAATAGTTTAAAACACAAATAAAGCCCGAGCTTAACTGTATTTGTAAAGGAAAAAAAATGGAAAATTCAGTTTTTTCAGTATTGCTTAAACAAATGTCTTTCTTCAAAGAATAAGGCAATTGAAAACCTCACTCAATTTCAGAAGTCTTGAAAAAGTGAATCACTTAGCTTGCTTCATCTGTATCTTCACTGCTCCTTGGAAAGTCTTGAATTTAACGTATTTTCTTCTGAAAACCTTCGGAAATCTTTAAAGCTCTTCTGGAAAAAGCTAACTATAAATATTTTAAAATATACTCTTAGAGCTAAGTTGACTGCGACCTGCCACAAAGACAGCATTCCAAACTACCTCATAATCTATTTACACCAATCACTGCTGCAGAAAAGACCATCCATCTTGCTTTGGAGAAATAAGCGATTCCTGAATGTACATTAAGAAATTTTTTAATACAAGTTCTATTTCTAATTCAAAAATAACCCAAACAACACTCTATTAAGTAAAACTACATCCAAAGGGTTTTGTTGCTAAATGATGTTTTCTTACTTAAGTGTGAGCAATTGAATTCTATGAAAATTATCTTGGAATGATAACAGTATGTCTTTTGAGATTGTGGACCTTTGAAACCCTAGAAATGTACCATGGAATCCTGACACTAATGCCTTTTTTTGTTCTTTTCCCTTTTCCTTAGGAAGCGGCGTGCCGGGATGGGAATGACACCCCCGAAGATGCCCGCAGAACAGAAGGAGCGATGAATGATGGGCAGAAGCGCCGCAAGGTAAGGCTGTTCCTAACAGTGTTCTTGTTCTTGCAGGAGCTGAGCGCAGAAGAAAGATGCAGGCCTACTGGAAACCGATCCGAACACGGTGAGTGTCACGCTGCAGGTGCAGAAAACACAAAGCATGTTTCTCAGCCTGGGCGTGGCTTAAATAGTCTCTGGGTATCCCAGGTGTCTCTGGGCTGCACCACACCCAAAGGACTAGACTGCACATGCAGTTCTGGGAACCGAAATATGTGGGGGCATCCATCTTGTCCCCATCAATGCACTACAAGTCCAATCCCCAATGTTATCCTACGGGAGTGAGTGAGTCTGGTGCCACAAGCGCCAAGTCTGACTCCAAGTGGGTCTTTGGAGGGATGGAGAGGCCCTTGAGGCCTGGCTCCAGCCTGACATCTTGGAGGGCTGGGGACATGAGGGGCAGGAATCATGACAAGACACACCCCAGTGCAAACTATTGAAAGCTCTGGAGGCATCCAAGGCTGCTACCGAGAATTTCTGGCCCATTCTTTGTCCCCAATTTATCATATTGATAGCTCTACGAATATTATCATACGTGTGCCGTCCTTTCACAAATCCTGCTTGATCGGAGTGGATTATTTCGGGGAGTATCAATGCTAGTCTCCGGGCCAATACCATAGAGTAAAGTTTTGCGTCTCCATTTAGTAAAGAGATCGGCCGATAACTTGCACAATCTAGTGGGTCCCTATCTGGCTTTAGCAATAATATCGTGGTTGCCGGGCCCATATCCCTAGATGTACGTCCTTTATCTCTAATGAAGTTAAATAGACAGGTTAGGGGGCTTGTTAGGGTGGTTCTTAAGGTTTTATAGTATGCATTACTTAGACCATCCGGACCTGGAGTTTTATGTCTTTTCAATGCTCCTATAGCCCCCCCCCCTCCGCTTATGTTATGGGGCTCTCTCGTCGTTGCCTATCTAGGTAATTAATTTGTGGTAAATGTATCTGATTCAGAAACACACAATTTGCTCCTCCCTAGCTAGTTCTTCCTGTTTTAAATTATTGGTATAATATGAGAGCAACACCTCCTGTAGCTCTTTCTCTCCCCTCTTTACTTCCCCTTTGTCATTACGAAGTTGGGTTATTTGATTCCGGAGTTTCTGATGCCTCAATTTAGCAGCCAGAAATCGATTAGCTTTGACCTTGTGTATGTAATAAAATTGTTTTGTTTGTATTAGAAGCCGTGCTGCATCATCTGCCAGATGGGTTTCTAGGGCTGCTCTCGCCTTTTTAAGATCGCGCCAAGCCCTCTGTGAGCCCCTGTTTTGGTATATTTCTTCCACCTTCTGTATATTGGTTTCCATATTACATCTTACCCTCTCCCTACTTTTGATATAATTTAATGCTTGCGCAATAAATTCACCCCGTAACACTGCTTTACTTGCGTCCCAAATATTTGACCAATCCATCCCCGGTGTCCTATTTTCCCAGAAGTAATTCTGCAGTGTTTGTTCAATGCTCATCCGAACTACCTGGTCTTTCAGCATTACCTCATTCAGTCGCCAGGGTCTATGGGATTGTTGTTGTGGGCACATTAGCTCTATTTTTAGAAGCACCGGAGCATGGTCTGAGAAACAGCGCACCCCAATTCCCAAACCTGTAACTTGTGGGACGACCGTTTCAGAAATAAGTATTATATTGATACGAGAGTACCCCCTGTGTACTGCTGAGAAGTGAGTGTATGTTTTCTTTTGTGGGTTAAAGAAGCGCCAGGATTGTAGAAGCCGCAGTTCCATTAAAAATGTTGCCGGAGCTTGTCTAAATGTGTGGTTGTTGGAGGTGGCCGGGAGTGTTTTATCCATTGTTGCATCCATCACTCCGTTAAAATCACCTCCAAGGAGGATTTTCCCTATTCCCCATTGTGCAATTTTGTGTAACAAATTCAGTAGAAAATGGTCCTGCTTCGAATTAGGGGCATAAAGTGAAATCAAGGTCACAAGTTGGCCCATCAGTTTCCCTCCTAGTATCAGGTAGCGGCCTTCTGGATCCTTTTTTACAAAACGTTTCTCGAAGTTGATGTTTTTCCCTATTAGAATGCCTACTCCCCGTTTTTTAGTTCCACTAGATGCCAGATATTGTATAGGGAAAGCTCTATGTTTCAGCCATAGATCATCCTCTGGGAGTAAGTGTGTCTCCTGCAGCCACACCACTGACGCATGCATGTCAGACAACCTGGTTAACATGGATTTCCGCTTAACTGGGGAATTAAGTCCCTGCACATTCAGTGAGACAAATGTTAACTCAGCCATTGTTATCTTTTAGCCATAACATCCTTTCATTATGATCCAATTTAGAGATATCGTAGATGTAATGTATATGTTGCACACTTTTCACTAAGAAATAGAAAAGTAGAGTGCCCCACTGCCCCCCCAACTTTCAAACTAAAATCTTTAAACAACTTTCCCAACATAGTGTATCCACAATGAATCACCGGGTTCTACTCACCCGGGAAGTTTGGGTTCCGGACTTCTTATTCTCCCCTTCCCCCTCCCCTTCACCCCCTCCCCTTTTTTTGTCGCTCATTGTGTAATATCCGTACTGTTTGTACTGTCATACCAAATATAAGCAGCTCCAAGTATGGGGCCCTTTCTTCTCAATATTGATTTCCCTATTTTATACTTTGAGTGTATAGGCCCATTCCTCCAATATCTGGTGATTAGTTCGGGTGGGCTCCAGAAGCTTGGGCTCTTTGTTGCGTCCCCGCAGATGGGATCGACCTAGTTTCTTTTGGTCCACCCAAGATCCGTCTTCTGTCTTCCCGGTCCGAGACAGGGATTCCTCAGTATCGGTGAAATTGCCCCCTTCGTCCTCTTGCATAAGATCCGTCACATCTTCCTCTTTGGAGACTGAGAGCGCTTGCCTTTCCATTCAAACTGGAGACATGTTGGGTGTCCCCATCGGTATCGCACGTCTTTGGTTCTCAACCAATCTGTGACCACCCTCAGTCTTGTCCTCTTGACAAGCTTTGCTTGAGATAGGTCCTGGAATAGCTGAATTGGGGTTGAGTGGAACTTAATAGGCTCCTTTCTCCGGGCTGCCCGCGTAATGTCCTCTTTCAGTGGATATAGATGTATCCGGGTTAGCACATCAGGGGTCAAATTCCTGGTAAGTTGGTAGGCTCAGTAGACCCTGTGTGTCCGGTCGAGCACTATGTCTTTATTCTCCTCTGCACTCAGGATGTGGCGGAACAGCTCAATCACATACTGTTGTACGTCAGAGTCAAGTACTGATTTCGGAATTCCGCGAATGCGTATATTGTTTCGTCTGGATCTATTCTCTGCCTCTGACTGCTTGCTCTGTACCCGTTACATACTTTGTTCCAGCTCCAAGACTCTACTTGCCAAGATATCATGGTCGTGGCTGTGTTCGGTTATCACCGTTTCAACCTTGTCAATTGTTTTTTCCACCGCCAGGACTCCTTTATTGAGGTCTGCGTTGGACTTTGCTAAATCAGATGCACTTTCTTTTATGTCCTTCTTGAGTTCTAACAGCATTTCCAGCAGGTCCGATTTTCGAATAGGCGGATCTTCGGTGGACATTGCCCCTTCAGAAGGGGGGTTATGCATTTGGACCACTGCTTGGACTTGATTGCGTCTCTGGGTGTCAGCTGTCTGTAGCATGGTTTTAATATCACCAGAGCCTTGATTTTTAGCTTTTGTTGTTTGTTTGGACATCTTAGGTTATGCGTGCTATTCTGACTGCGGCACTAGATTAGGTCTGAGAAGCTGAGATTGTTATTGCGTATTTCTTGTGGTCCTCAGATGGGCATACAGCCTCTTGCCTCTTTGGAAGAACCAATAAGCCAGGTGTTTGTCTATGTTCACGCAACGTTCACACTATAGGTTAGGTTTTCAGCTAGCTTCTTACAGGTTCAAGCGGGCACCACTGAATTCACATGCCCCCAGCGTATACCAGATCTCCTCCGACCCCAAGAACCATAATGCAGTTTGATGTCCTCTTTCGCTTCTCTACAGGCTAGTGCCCAGCTACGATATAAGTCAACTAGATGTATTTAGAGAGGACTTCACTCAGGTCCTTTCACAAGTGCTACCTTGATTCTTTGCTTAGTACGGGGCTGCCCGAAGTGTGTCTGGGCAGTTTGGGACTTCCCACACCATTTCAAGGGCTGGGCCCGGCATACCGTAGCCTTAATTTCTCCCTCCACCAGCCGGCTCGCCTCCTTTTTCCATTGTGTTGGATGTCGCTGCTTCCCAGCATAGGCGCCGGACGTTCGGATAACTTCTTCCCGGGACGCCCGCTCGCTTCTGAAGGTGATGGTAGTCTATGTGGGGCAAGCAGGGTCCCCCACCCTGTGATCCCTCTTATTGCGTAGTCCTGCAGGCGCGGCAAACCCAGCCAACCCGCCTTTCAGGCCTTGGGGCAGGCCGCTTCCTCTTACCACAACATGCGTCAGGGGAGAGATAGAGAGGGACACCCAGCGGGTCCCCACCTTCGCACCCGACTCTGCCCACCAGGACTTCAATATGGGCTGAAAAGCAGTTACAAGTACACCAGATCTTGCAGTGTTCTGAATCAGCCACTTATAACTGCACACATACGGCCGATCACCATGGGAATCACTGCCGCCCAACCACTCTCCAGGACAGACATCTGCTGCCACCTTTAATTACGTCTCCCGTCAGCCCACTCACCTCCGGTCAGCACTGGATTGCTGGTGCGCAGGATCACCCGCTCTATGGCAGGGCGCTGCTTTCTTTCGTGCTGGGAGAGGTCAGCGATGACGGCTGCATCAGCCGAGCTGCGCCCTCAGTCCGGGGATATGCCACCTATCTGCCGCAGCTTGGGTTCACACTCCGCAGTCCACGGTACGTATTAGAAGGAAGAGGGAGGTCTGCCAGTTCACCCTCCCCTCGTCCGCATCGGACCGCTGGGTATCAAACCAAAGCTAAGGATTGATCACAGGTGGGCAGGGTGCTCTGGGTCTCGCTCTCCAGGAATTCCGCTGCCTTCTTCGTCATACGGAGTCCTTGGCAGCCGTAAGGTGCTCGCAAGAGCCAAAAGTGCCTTTGCTTTGAATTTGGGTTTCTGCAAGTTCTTAGGATAACAGGTTTTGGCGCATTCTTGTAGAAAGGTCAGCACTCGTGTTTTCCAGTCTATTCTGGGGTTATGGGCCTCCAGCCACGGCATTCCTAGGATCATCTGGAACTGTGGAGCTCCAATAAGATCAAAAGAGATGTCTTCTCGATGACCGTCCTGACATATCAGCATAACTTTTTCGATGTGGTGCGTTACTGGTCCAGAGGATAGTTGAGAGCCATCCACTGCAGTTACTTTTTCTGCCTGCGATTTATGCTGAAGAGGAAGGCCTACTTGTGCGGCTAGATCCTGATCAATATAGTTTCCAACTGCTCCACTGTCGATATACGCCTCCAAGGAGTGTACCCTTGATGGTTGCTGAGGGTGGACTATAAGTACCGGAATGACTAGGTGTGAGATCTGAACTGCTTTCTTTATTTTGCTCGATAAGGGGACCCCTACTCTTGTCGGGCGCTGGAGTTTTCCGGAGCCGAAGCCTGGTCTTGCTCGTTATCGTTATTGTCTGTTGCACCTGCAGCTTTCCTGGGGGGTTTCGTTGGGTAATCTCTCAGAAAGTGTCCAGCCGTGCCACAATATAAACAAAGCTGTTGTTACCTCCTTTTTTTCCCTCTTTGCCTAAGTTATGGGGTTCTGTAACCCCCAGATTTGCATGGGTTCAGCCGTTTAACGGGCATTGACTTGGTTATCCCTGGTTCGCATGTAGACTGTTCCGGTCTTGTAATCTACGATCCATTTGCAACGTCAGATTAATGTACTCTGTACAACTTTCAGGAGGATTGACCACTTGGGAAAGCACATCCTTTAATTCCCCACAAAGTCCTCGATAGAATAATATGGTCCTTTTTTCTTCAGGCCAGTTGGTTTGTGTAATGAGGCGATTAAAGGCAGCTACATATGTCAATAATTCCTGATTTCCCTGTTTTAGAGACAATAGTTTGTTATCCAGAGCTTGTCCTTGCGAGTGTCTCGCAAACAACTTTTCCATTTCCTGTTGGAACCCCCCAAAGTTGTGGAGTACTGGGTCATCCTGATCGACCAATGGTATTGACCAGTCTGCAGCACTGCCTCCTAAATACGAAAGTACGAAGGTCACTCTGGAACTGTCATTCGGGAAAGCCCCTGGACGGCAAATAAAGTGTAGGCGACACTGATTCATAAATATTGCATATGTGTTGGGGTTACCGGTAAACCGTTCAGGTGGAGCCAATGGTACAGCCCCTGGGAGCACCCCTTGCACTGGTGGTGATGGTGGCAAAGGGGTTGGGGGGATTCCAGGTAACAGAACTTGCCCCGCATGTGTTTGAAGTAACTGCCTTGCCAGTTTATCGGTTCTTTCTCCTGCAACAATAAGATCCCTTCTTAACGAATTAGTCTCTTGTCAGGAGGCATGTACTTCAGCTCGTAGTTCCCCCAACAACTGGGCCAACTGGTCAGTCTCTGAACCACAAAACAGACGGTAGTTATTTCATTAAAAAATAAGTTATTCCTGGATCTAAGTCCCTATAGATAACTCACTGGCCCTGTGTTCAAATTATCTCATGTCCCTGAATGTTTGGCACACCCATCCCTAGAAAAGCGATGCTGTGCCGCCTACAAGGGGGTGTAGAGATACTAGCCCTCAGCTCTCTCACTACTTTCCTAAAACAAACTAATTAGGTGCACATTAGTTGGTGGTCGCTTCTCTTCTTTATTTTTACCGCCACCGTCAATGTGTCTTATGAATAGTAAACTGTTATGGTCATATAGGCCAACTTCAGCTTCAGAAACGATTTTAAAATCTACCAGTTAGTATCCTATCACTGTTAGATCAGGTTAAAATGATGTATGATTATTCGAGCCCTTTCTTCAAATGTATGTAGGATCTCGGAGTTGTGGTCATCAGCCTATCGCCTATCAACTCTGAAATTTGTCAACCGGTTTCAGCGGAGTGGATGACTCGCCGCCTTCTTCAGGACAGAGAATCTTGCATTCTCAATGGCCCTTTGATTTCTTCACGGGTATCCACTAGGTGGATGAATGGAGAGTTTTCTCGGGGTTTCCCACGGGCAGTACAGCTTATGTTCTGATCCCTGCAGGGTTATAAAAATGGACAAAAAAGGGGGGGAAGTAGTGTTCAGTATACGGGTATATAGAACTCAAGAACTTGTGCAATTACAGTTCAACAGGAGATGTTACCTGTAGTATCACTGATTTCTCACTAGTGTTGATGATTGCTTAGTAGGTTTCATTGTGTGCTTCATTGCTTCCTGCTACAAAAGAAGGGTCCTCATATATCATATTCTCTACTTATAATTTCCTTGGTGTATGAAATCTTATCACAGATAGGCAGTGTCTACAAAACGGCCACATGAAGGTGAAAGTACCTGTAGGGTTCGTGTCCCTTCCACTCGGACGTTTTTCCATTCAAAAGACCCCGCGAAAACTCTCCATTCATCCACCTAGTGAATACCAGAATTGTCTCTTAATCTTAGCTTCAGTTTATGCAATACCTGGGTGCCCCTCCATTAGGGTATCATGATAACGGGAAATGACTAGCTCTTGTAGTTCCTTATGTGGCAGAAATAGCCGCCCTTGGTAATAAGGCAGGTCATTGGTGACAGAGTATTCCAGGCCTTTCTTTACCCAGTCCTGCAGGGCCGTAGGATCAAAGAGTTGTTGGATCTTTACCTGAATGTCCTCTAGTGTCTGTAGAGTTGTCATGCCAAGAATCCTTTGTTCAGAAACTAAAGGTACTGGTTCTGGGTTCACTTCTGCTTCTCCCTTCAATATTCGGGATAAGGCGTCTGCTTTAGCATTCTTACAACCTGGTCGATAGGTTATCACGAAATCGAACTCGGCAAAGAACAATGCCCATCGGAGTTGGCGTGATGATTGGGCCTTGGCTGTCTTTAAATACTGTAAATTCTGGTGATCAGTGATCACAGTAATGGTATGCCTGGCACCAAGAAGATAATGCCGCCAAGCCTTGAAGGCGGATTTAATGGCTAATAACTCCTTGTCGGTAACTGCATAGTTTAACTCGGGTGCCGAGAACTTTCTGGACCAAAATGCTACTGGGTGAAGCTGGGCAGTTTCAGGGTCCTTTTGAGACAGGACAGCTCCCATGGCTAGACTGGATGCATCAGTTTCCACTATGTATGGAAGTTCAGAACGCGGGTGCTTTAATACAGGTGCAGATGTGAATTTCGCTTTCAGCTCTTGGAAGGCATTTTCAGCTTCTTCAGTCCACATAAAGCATTTATTTTTTCACAAGAGTGCTGTGATAGGATGTACAACATGTGAAAAATCTGGGAAAATCTGCGGTAGAAATTGGCAAAGCCAAGCATGCTTTGTACTCCTTTAATTGAACTTGGTGATGGCCACTTAAGAATTGCGTCCACCTTTCGTGAGTCCATTCAGACTCCTCTTGGGGTCAGGATAAACCCAAGGAATTCAACTTCTGGGGCAAGAAAAACAAATTTTTCCAGTTTTGCATATAGTTTGTGCTGGCGCAATTTCTCAAGGACTGCTCGGACATGCTTCACATGGTCAGATTCTGAAGAGGAGTATATTAGAATATCATTGATATATACGACAACACAAACGTCAATGAGTTCACGAAGGACATCGTTCATGAAGTATTGGAAGGCTGCTAGTGCATTGCACAACCCGAAAGGCATCACCTGGTATTCGAATAACCCATACTTAGTGCAAAAAGCAGTCTTCCATTCATCGCCCTCTTTTACACGTACCAGATGGTATGCCCCTCGGAGATCTAGCTTAGTGTATATGCAAGCGTCCTTCACTTGGTCTAGTAGTTCAGGGATCAGAGGCAATGGTTATCGGTTCTTAACAGTTATCTGGTTCAATGCGTGGTAGTCTATGCACGTTCTGAGGTCACCTTCCTTTTTGGGCACGAAGAACAAAGCTGAAGATGCAGGGGACTTGGATGGGCGAAAGAAGCCATTAGCAAAGTACTGGTCTAAGTATTGTCGTAGGTGAAGGTTCTCAGGTTCCGTAAGGGCGTAGATCCTGCTACAAGGGGGTTGTGCACCGGGTATGAGATCGATTTGACAATCGTACGATATGTGAGGTGGTAAGGTGTTTGCCTGTTCTTTTTGGAAGACATCCTGGAATTCTTGGTATTCTGGAGGTAGTTGCACGACTGCTGTGGTTACTGGGGCCAGGCCTGTGTTCAGATTTTTCTTTGGGTAACAGGTTTGTGCACAATCCGGGAAGGTTATTCTCTTCTCTCGCCAATCAATACAAGGATTATGTGTTTCCAACCAAGGTATCCCCAGTATTATTTGGAACTGTGGGGCTTTGATTAGATCAAACACAATAGTCTCTCGATGTCCATCCTGACCCAATAGTGTGATCTCTGCGGTGGAATGAGTTACAGGCCCAGAGGCAATTTCAGTTCCATCGACTGTGGTGATGACATCTGAGGTGGTTTTTCGGCATGGAGGTTGATTCATCCTGGAAGCCAATTTGTAGTCCACACAGTTTCCTATGGCCCCACTATCAATGTATGCCCTTACTGCGTGCATACGCGATAGCTGCCTTGGATCTACGAGGACCATTGGTATGATGAAATGCAAGGTCTGAGTATCCTTCTTCAAGCTCGGCAAGCGGACCTCTACGCTTGTCGGGCGTGGTCGTTTCCCGAGTCTGACTCCATATGGCTTTTATCAGCAGCTCCTACCACATTCTTGGGTGGTTTTACAGGGCAATCCCATAGAAAATGCCCAGAAGTTCCACAATATAGACACAATTGCATTTGCCGTCTCCTTTCTCTTTCCTTCTGGGTTAAGGGTCCTTTAACCCCTCCGATTTGCATGGGTTCTGAAGCATCTGCTCCTTTGGGGTTAGCCTGGGTCTTGACCAACACCTGATTCTCAAACTTGGCTCGATCAGCCTTTCTGTTCTGAAGTCTGTGATCCAACTGGACCACTAAGTCTATATATTCAGCGTAGTCTTGAGGTGGGTTCACGACTTGAGGCAAGACATCCTTGAGTTCTCCTTGAAGCCCTCGATGAAATAACGTGATTCGTTTTACCTCAGGCCATCCAGTTTCCACTATCAACCTATTAAAGGTCGCGATGTAGGATAGAAGGTCCTGGTTACCATGTTGTAGGGACAAAGGTTTGTTATCCAGGGCCTGTCCTTGGGAGTGCCGGGCAAATAGCCTTTCCATGCTCATTTGAAAGCCCTGAAAATCCCTAAGAATTGGGTATACCTGAGTAACTAGTGGAATTGACCAATTATCTGCACTGCCGCTGAGATATGACAATATAAAGGCTACCTTGGCTTGATCGTTTGGGAAGGCTTCGGGTCTGCATAAAAAGTGCAAGCGGCATTGGTTCATAAACACGGCGAACATTTTGGGATCTCCGGCAAAGCGTTCGGGCGGAGCTAATGGAATACTTCCTGGTAGGTTTATTTGCACAGGGTTACTCGATGACACAGGAGCTGGATTCCCCTCGGGACCTGGTAGGGGTGCTTGTTCAGCCTGGCTTTGCAGTAGTTGCCTAGCAAGGTCATCAGTTCGCTCCTTTCACAAAATCAGTTCTCTCCTAAGAGCATTGGTTTCTTGACGGGCAGAATGCACTTCAGCCCTCAGTTCCCCTAGTAATTGGGCCAATTGGTCAGTTTCTGAGGTATCCATAACGCCCGGGTGGGAATTTGTGGGTAGGCTTCGCATTCTGTTACGCTCACCTGGCTCCCACAGGGCCGTCGATCTGAACTGGACAGCTGCGGCCTCCACCAATGTGACGCGTAGTGCCGAGATGACGGACTGGACTGGCCCACCTAGCTTTGTTTGCTTGGCCCGTAGGAATATTCTTCTGCAAATGGAGAAAGGGAATTAACCACCCGTGGAGTTGAGCGTTAACCCTCTCCCACTCCCGCTGTTCTCCCCACTGATCACCTTTGATGTCCACTCTTATAGTCTCACCTGATGGTTTGGAAAGATGAGCTCTCCATCCTGCATTGAGCGCAGGGGCGCGTTGATAACCAGTTGCTTCACTGGCTCGAAGAAATTGGTGAGTTCCAGAACAATATTGACTCTGAGATTCCAGGCAAGACGCCCTAGGTATGTAGTTCCTAAGAGTTCAAATGTCTGACTTTCACTCTTGTCCGATTCCTTGCAGGTTGCAGCTTGACCTTAGCGAAGAGTTCCTCGTGGCAACCGGTAATATTCAGGTAAGGATTTGTATTATCCAACACAGTTCGATAAAATAATGCCAATATGTAACCTGTTGCTTTCTCCCTTATTCAGGCGCTGAGAGAAAATATGAAGTCTCGGGGAATAATGCCTCCGGCGGTAAAATTAGGTAAGTCTATTGTGGTGAGGAGGTTTCCCCTTGTTTGTCCCTTTGTTTCACCTTGCTGTCCTTTTGTTTCCCCTTAGGGGCCGGGTTCGGCGAGGATGCAGTGGAAGCTGCGCCGACCCGTGAAGAGGAATAGTACCCCCGGTGGTAAAATCAGGTAAGTCTATGGGGGTAACTAATATTGCCTCTGTGTATTCCCTTGGCTCACCTTGCTGTTCTTGTCTTCCCCTTAGGTGCCGGAGTGCGGCAGGAGCATGCAGAAGGATGCGGTGGAATGTGAAGATGCTGCGAAGGCCGGTGAGTTCAGCGCGGCGCTGCTGCAGGCAAGGCGACGCGCATAAAATAACTTCTTTCTTCCAGCTCGAAGGTGCGATGGATCAGGAATTCAGGTAAGGATCAAAGGTATTGCCCTTGTTCTAACCTTTTCTCCTTCTCTCCCCTTTTTCTAGGAGCTCCAGACTCGAGGCGGGCGTGGCAGAATGGATGCAGACTTGCAGGCACGGTGAGCGTTACGCTGCTGAATGCAGAATAACGCGAAGCGTGTGCTGCTCTTCGGGCGTGGTTTAAATAGCCTCCAAAGTAGTCCCAGGTAAGTATTCCTCCCGAGCCCCACCCGAATAAAAAAATAGTCCCTTAGGTAAATTAGCCCCTTCCAAGCCTCCTTTGGCTTGGAGCTCTTGCAGCATGGTCTGCATCAGGTGAGTTTGCAGCATGGTCTGCATCAGGTAAGTTTTAATCTATGAGCCTGGTGCCTATGGCGCCAGGGCTGACTCTCCATATGAGCCTGGCGCCATAGGCGCCAGGACTGCACCCAAATAGCCCCTAGCAGGGGTTGTTGGGTTTGCTTAGTATAACTTGATGCCTGCTTCCGGGGTTGCTGGACTTGGTCTGGGTCCCCGGGGGTAGACATCATGACAGCCCTTGGTCGTGAACCTTTCTAAGACAGTACTGACACAAGACCAAGTACGAGTACTAGAGAAAGGGCTCTCATATGTACCTACCACCCATCATGATCCATTCCAAACCAGAATTGAGCTAACCCAGCTCATGAGAAAAATTTGGTTGAAACAGTACTTTTCGAAGAATATATATGAAGGAAAACGCGATGCCACACAGTTACACAACAAATCGACATTTTATCCGCCCCCACATGAAATCTCAGCAGAGTCACTCACCTTGGAGAAGGTTATTTTGAAAAAACTTGAAACCATCGAGAAGGAGGAGCATAAACATTTCAATAATATGACCAAGAAAGAAACATCAGCCCTGAAGGAACTGAAAACCAACAATGAGATAATAATAAAATCCGCTGATAAAGGGGGCGCCATTGTTGTCATGAATAAAGAAGACTATGACAAGATGGTCGCTACATTGACTGAGGACAAGAATACTTACCGGAAACTGGGCTGTGACCCAACAGAAAGACTAAGACTTCTCATTAACCCCATCATCGAAGAAGCTTTGGCAGAAGGCCATATTAGTGCTAAAGAAGCAGACTTTTTGTGTCCTAAATATCCTAAATGTCCAGCCTTTTACACACTCCCAAAAATCCACAAGGGGACTACTCCACCTCCAGGTAGACCAATAATGTCAGGTATTGGGTCTATTTTAGAACCCTTGTCACAATTTGTTGACTTTTTTCTGCAAAGCGAGGTACCAAAAATGTGGTTTTATACCAAGGACACTACATCAGTCCTTACATACCTTGAACATCTACGGTTGGACAATCCAGATATTCTGATTGTCACTATGGATATAGAATCATTATATTCGAAGATCCCCCAGTTGGAGACCCTCAGAGTAGTCGAAAGGATCTTAGAAGTGAAGATAGGAACTTTAGATATGCCCATCAATCTCATTCTACAGCTTCCTGAGATCGCACTTACTAAATATTTCTTTCTTAAAGAGAACACATACTATGAACAAATAGCTGGGACAGCGACGGGGGCAACATTTGCTCCGACTGGCCAATTTGTATGTTGCATCCTTTGAAGAAAAACACATTTATCCTGAAAATAATACCTTCTTAAAAAACATTGTGAGTTGGCAGCGTTATATCGACAACATTCTGATGTTTTTTGAGGGTGACATCAATACCCTAAATGAGTTTATTATATGGCTAAATGGCCGTGATCCATTTTTGAAATTCACACGAGGCTAGTAAAACCGAAGCAACATTCCTTGATCTCACTATCAAAAGAACAGGACACACCTTTGAAACCACAGTGTTTCGGAAGCCCACAGATAGAAATTCCCTTCTAGGAATATACTAGCTTCCATCAGAGGTCACTCAAGGAGAATTTACCTTTTGGGCAGTTTCTCCGCGTCAGGAGAAATTGCTCTACCATAATGGAGTATGACAAACAGGCTGAAAGACTGACATCTAATCTGAGGGAAAGGAACTACCCAAAGAAGATCATTAGACAAGCACGGAAGAGGGCCAGAAATATCCCCAGAGAAGTAACCCTCACACAACATGGCAAAAAGGAACAGGGATCAGACGTCATCACGGCAGTTTTCAGCCACTCCCCGGTCATTAACCTCCTTAAAAAAGAAATTCAAAAATCGTGGCACCTTTTGAACCTTGAGGATCACAATTTACCAGCACCACTCTTTGCAATCAAAAGAAGGAAGAATCTCAAAGACAGTCTGGTGCATACATATCAAGAAATAAAACCTCCTGAAACTAACACTATTTGGAACACGCAAAAACCGTTGGGAGATGCTCTCTGTGGAAACTGTTCAGTATGTCAATTTACTAAAAGAACCACCACAGTTGATATTGGTTGGCAATACCTGTGAGAACAGAGAAGCTTTACAAATTGTAATACTGCAAATGTGGTGTACCTCATTCAGTGTCCATGTAAGATGAAATACATCGGCATGACAACACGTGCCATAAAAACAAGGATCTGTGAACACAGATCAAACATCAGGACCAAACTAGCTACTGCCCCACTAGTAGAACACTACATGTTAAAGCAGCACTCGGAAAATGATTTAACATGGACGATCTTGGAGAAAGTCACTGTACCAAAAAGAGGTGGTAACCTAGCGTCATTACTACTAAGAAGAGAACAAATGTGGATTTTTAGACTCCGCAGTCACAAGAGTGGCCTAAACGAAGAAATCTGCTGGCAAACACTAGCCGTGCAATAACGCACAAGACCTAAGCATAAGTGATGACAGCGGGACCAACAATCAGCCATGCATAAAATCCCCAATATACACTACTATGATTCCCCAATATACACTACAATGCTGCCTTGCATCAAAGATATTGCATGTTTTTTCACTCTGTGCAATAACCTTCACAAGCATTTACAACCTTTATGTAGATGGTACACCTTTCGGACGTTTTTCCATTCAAAAGTAACATTACGATCGCTAACTGTGTCAGGTTTGCATATTGGCCCACTGGACGTACATTCCAACTAGTCTCTGGTTGAGGTCCCAGTCCGCTCCTTTTATTACATATCTTTCACCAGCACAAGACAACAGTTTTGACATCCACGTCTAATAAATGTAAGAACGAAAACTGCATAGATAGCAGACTATGGGCGGGGCTCTAAACGGAGCATAGCCTCTATTAGCATGTGACTACAATTTATATATCAACGCCAAATCAATATAAAATGTAACACTGCCAAGACAGCAGAATTTGGGCGAGGGTCCAGTTCGCACAACTCTTATTAGCACAAGACAATAGTCATTACATCCATGCTCAGTATAGGGAAGACCCAACATTGCTTAGACAGCAGCACTGTCCGTAATGGGATGGCTGATACTTTGAAACCACATCTCCCAACTGCCCCGGTGCTTTTCTGCAGTTCTCGAGCTAGACACGTGACCATGTGGACGAGAATACACAGAACCTCACTGGCCCAATAATACGATCCCTACCACATTGCAGGATGTTGCTAGACCTCAGGCATCACGTGATCACGCGAGGCCGTGCGAGTGAATAGAAACGCAGCATCACACGGCAGCCGCGACCGCTGACAGACGGCAGACGGTTTGGTGATTTACAATGGGAGAAACAATCCAGCCACGTCCAGGTAAGAGACCACAGGGACTTCACGTAAACCATAGAACACGGACAAAGTATCCGTTGCAACTCAATCATGCAGACCAGTGCGGCTCATAGACACGGTCACAGTAATATGCACGAAAGAATTCACAGTAGCACTTCGCTAACGCTACGTTATATTTGAGCAAGACTAATATTGACCCCTTATGGTCTCCTATCCACAGCTCCCCTACACTGAAGTATGATGAGTGCCTAACGCAAACTATGATGCCAGTACACCACACCCAAAAAAGCCTGAGAGGAAGGGGCACGAACCCTACAGGTACTTTCACCTTCATGTGGCCGTTTTGTAGACACTGCCTATCTGTGATATGATTTCATACACCAAGGAAATTATAAGTAGAGAATATGATATAAGAGGACCCTTCTTTTGTAGCAGGAAGCAATGAAGCACACAAGGGAAACCTACTAAGCAATCATCAATACTAGTGAGAAATCAGTGATACTACAGGTAACATCTCCTGTTGAACTGTAATTGCACAAGTTCTTGAGTTCTATATACCCGTATACTGAACACTCCTTTCCCCCCTTTTTTGTCCATTTTTATAACCCTACAGGGATCAGAACATAAGCTGTACTGCCCATGGGAAACCCTGAGAAAACTCTCCATTCGTCCACCTAGTGGATACCCGTGAAGAAATCAAAGTTCCATTGAGAATGCAAGATTCTCTGTCCTGAAGAAGGCGGCGAGCCATCCACTCCGCTGAAACCGGTTGACAAATTTCAGAGTTGATAGGCTGATGACCACAACTCCGAGATCCTACATACATTTGAAGATAGGGCTTGAATAATCATACATCATTTTAACCTGATCTAACAGTAATAGGATACTAACTGGTAGATTTTAAAATCGTTTCTGAAGCTGAAGTTGGTCTGTATGACCATAACAGTTTACTATTCATAAGACACATTGACGGTATGGTAAAAATAAAGAAGAGAACCGACCACCAACTAATGTGCACCTAATTAGTTTGTTTTAGGAAAGTAGTGAGAGAGCTGAGGGCTAGTATCTCTACACCCCCTTGTAGGCGGCACAGCATCGCTTTTCTAGGGATGGGTGTGCCAAACATTCGGGGACATGAGATAATATGAACACCGGGCCAGTGAGTTATCTATAGGGACTTAGATCCAGGAATAACTTATTTTTTAATGAAATAACTACTGTCTGTTTTGTGCTACAAAGACTGGGGCGTAGACAAGTAGTGGAAGCCCTTTGACTTCTACTGTCAATAGCAGTCTCTGAAGCATACATAACTCCCAGGCAGAGATGCAGAGAGGCTTTGCGTTCTGTTACGCTCACCTGGTCTCTGCAGAGGTGTTGGGGCGCGGTTGGACCCTCCCTAGACCTGGCTCCCGTGGATCAGCTCTCTCCCCTAGCCACTGCGTTATCGAGGACCCAAGATACTGGTTCTGCTCCTGAGAGAGGATGAGACACAGTGAAAATTGCGTGGTGACGTCGGGATTCCCCTCAACCCTTTCGCGTCAGAAGGTTGTGAGCAAGAGTTTGACTATGCAGGCTCACCTGTTTTGATTGAAAGATGAGCTCTCCGTCCTCCTTTCTTCCAGCAGGGGTGCTCTAGATGGACCAAGTTGTGTCACTGGTCCTTGGCGTTATTGTTCGTATTGATTGTGTTAATCTTCCTCCATGATTATTGTCCGTAACCCAATATTGTCCTTTCTCTCTCCCTTAGGTATGAAGATGACCCAGGAACGTGTGATGACAAAGTCTACTCCGTAGGAGCTACCAGAGGTAAGTGGCCTCTACCTGAAGCTCTTTGCTTAGAGTATGAAAGTCTATGCATGTGCTAACCTTGTGTTTCCTTTCCCTTTGCAGGTGCTGCTGATCAGTGCTTGATGGGCGGTTTCCGAACTTCTACAGGCGGCCGGAGATGAAGATCCCCGAGGATGGTGCGTCGGGAGAAGATCCTGTGTTGATGGAAGTTCGGGACTGGTAAGGGTGCCGGCCGGCACTCTCGAGGGGCTGCAGTTCCTTGTAAGATATGCACGTGGGTGCAGAAGGGGAAGCGATAGCAGTGCTTCCAGCGATGGTGCGACTGAGTCACATAAGAGACACTCGTAGTTGCAGAAGTGAAGCGATAGCAGCGCTTCCAGCGATGATGCGGCTGACCCAGGTAAGATGCGTGCGTAGTTGCAGAAGTGAAGCGATGGCGGTGCTTCCAGCGATGGTGCAGCTGACTCAGGTAAGATGCGCGCGTAGCTGCAGAAGTGAAGCGGTGGCAGTGCTTCCAGCGATGGTGCAGCTGACTCAGGTAAGATGCGCGCGTAGCTGCAGAAGTGAAGCGGTGGCAGTACTTCCAGCGATGGCGTGGCTGACTTCAAGGTAAGATGCTGGAGGGTTCCGGAGTCGGAGGATACACGTGCTGAAACAGGTAAGGTCTTCTGAACAGCGGTAAGCATTACGCTGCTCTAGCAGACTAACGTGAAGCGCCAGCATGCGGGTGGGGCCGGCCCCACCTTGCCCCTCCTCCTGCCTTCTGCACGTGCCTTCCATGCATTGGTAGGGCCCCACCTTGACCAGATGCACGTGCCTTCAACAGTCTGTGTGCAAAGCACACTTTATAATGAGCTTGGTGGCAAAGGCGCCAAGACTGGGTCCATTGGGACCCTGCAGGGTGTAAAATAACTGGCCAATGACCAGTGGCCATGACAGTAGCATCCTTGTTTTCCTTCTCATGTTTTTCTATACTCGCCTCCTCGGCTTTCCCCATCTTCCTCATTTCCTATTTTCATGGCCCTGCTGTCTTCCTCTTCTGCTTTACCAAATTTGTGTCAGGCCTGTTCTTTTGCAAACCTTTTCCATCGTCTTAACCTGCAGCAGTCCTACTGAAACATGTTGCAGCGGAGAAGTAAGGAATTACTGCACCTGCCACCCTTTCAGAAGTGTGCTGCAGATAAAGAATTGATTGGCACTGTGGAAAAAATGCAGAAGCGAGCCTTGCGGGACTGTGGTCATTGGATAACCGCAATAGACACGCTGCAGTGTGGGATGAAGCAGACTAAGAAAAACAAAACCCGATACCTTTTAAGTGGAGGAAGAGTTTACCGACTCGGATGGACGAAGTGGCAGGGATACTGTTACGCTGGGCTTGTCTCTTTAAGAGACACGGACTGTGTCACGTGATCCCGACACGTGACGCGTGACGCTGGGGGGAGGGAGTGCCTACGGAAGTTATGAAGTTGTACGAGGAATAAAGAAGACGTGTTTCCAAACCCTCGGTGTGCCTGTCCTTATTGCAAAGGCCCATCCGGGCGTAACAACTGGCGACGAGGTGTCTCCCCAGGCCGCCGTGTCCTCCTCCTCCTCCTCCTCGCCTCCGGCGCCCATCCAGCTCCGAGGCACACGTCGGGCACCGTCAGCCCGCGAGCGCTCGTCTCCTCCTCCACACCTGCTGCCTCACGCCGATCCCGGCCCTGCTAGCAGCACGCTCCCCCGCGGCTCCCGCAACACGCAGGAAGGATACGTGTATAATCCTGAAAATTCCTCCTCCGCAGAAAAAACAGAAAAAAAAAAAATAATAATTACGAAATCACCACGTGTGCTCCAGCAGCAAGCCTGATCCAAGGCACCTCCCAGCACGCCTGCCCAGGCCCAGCTCAGCAGAAGGCCAAAACCCAGGCATCCATCAGCAAGCCTGATCCCAGGCCCTGATCCCAGCAGCAGGCCTGATCCTAAGCAGCTCAGCAGCAGGCCTAGACCCAGGCACCCATCAGCAAGCCTGATCCCAGGCCCAGATCCCAGCAGCAGGCCTGAACCCAAGCACTCGCCAGCACGCCTGACCCCGGGCCCAGCCACTGACAGCAAGACATTGATTTCGGGGTGCATGACCATCCGCCAGCCACACCATCCAGGCTCCAGAGACCGCCAGCGGGACCCCAGTGAAAGGTGGGTGACACCATGCGCTGCCTGCTAGCCCACAGTGCCCGCCACTAAGGCAACGGACCCCCAGAGACAGACGCCCACAGGAGAACCGCACCGCTCGCCGTCGCAATGAGCGCGCCCCAAGATCAGCAGGCCCTGGCCCCCCCGCCCCAGCGGGGAGCACAGCAACCACGGCATGGGGCATGCCCCCCCTTCTCCATGATGCCGCAGGCAGACAAAGGCCCGAGGTGGGTCGAGTGGTTGGAAGACTTCAACACCTTCATTGACGCCGTGGGAGAAGAGAAATCCCCAAGACTACGCAGCATGTTTCTGAACCTTGCGGGGAACGACATTAAAATACTGTTGAAAACCATTCCAGCAGCAGACCAAGCTGACTTCCCAGCCCTATCGCAGCTCTGAACAGACGGTTGGTGATTGAACCCAACAGGGACTATGAAAGATACATTTTCAATCAGTGCACGCAGAGGGCAGATGAAACGGTCGACGAGTTCATCACCCGCCTAAGAATAAAAGGCGCAAACTCCAGTTCCACGCTTTCTCCCTAAATGAGGCCATAAGGTTGAGAGTGATTGAAGGGTGTGTATCCCAAACACTAAAGAAGCAACTTTTAAAAAAACCTGTCACGATTGATGAAGTTAGCCAGATGGCAAGGATTCTAGAGAGAGTCGAAATACAAGTGACGCAGATAACTGGCACCGCCTCCTCCAAACATGACAAAAAAAAAACGAGACGATCGCAGCAATGCAGGCCAATAATGCCAGAACAACAGATAGAGGACCCAATCTCAACTACTCAACGATCCCAAGAACACAACTCCAGTGTTACCGCTGTGGAATGCCATATCCCCATGCAGGGACATGCCCCGCATTGTCCCAGAAATGCGGCAACTGCGGGAGAGAGGGACATTTCCAATCGGTCTGCAGAGAGGGCAAACCATTCCCGACCCAAAGACCACCAGTCACCCCGCAGTTCAAAATACCCTACAGGAATCCACAAGGCCAAAGCTACCCATCGCGCCCTTTTCAACAACACCCGAGAAGGTACGTCAGAGTAGTTGAAGACGTCTACCCATCGGAAGAACCCCAAGGCAATGAAGAATATGAACAAATATCCCGCATAAGAGATGAATACGACGGGCCCCCAGCTTCCATCTCTCACTACGAGGCAGACCAAAAGCACCTCGAAGACGAAGGTTATCAATATGATCACTATCGGCAAGATGAGTACGTCAACCTCATCCTGGACGAAGGACAAGTACGTGAAGCACCCAAGATACCAATGGAAATAGGAGGCCACCAATTCTGTTTCCTGGTTGACTCAGGAGCTACGGTCAACATAATGGGTGAAAAGGAGTTCCACCAAATTCCCAAGAAACCAGCCTTAGTGCCGTCTGAATCCAAAATATACCAATGGGGCGCCGACACTCCACTACAATCAATTGGCTTCTTCACCCGTCACCTCATCCACGGCAACCGTGCCATAACGACAAGCATACACGTAATTCGCAGTCCAACGAAAGGAAGGTGCCTCCTCAGCTACAGGACGGCCTCCTCCCTGGGACTCATAGACATACACGTCCGAGACGGTGACAAGACCTATTCATCAGAGCCAACTCAAGTAGCGAAAGAGAGCGTGTCAAAAGTCCAAGCGGAACCCAGGGAGATGGACATGATATCAAAAGACACCATCGTGGAAGTATTCCCCCTCATCTGCAAAGGCCTAGGAAAATTGAAAGGACCCTCAGTTAAACTACACATTGACCCCACAGTTCAGCCCGTCCCCCAGCACCCGAGGAGAGTTGGGTTCCATCTCCAAGCTGCAGTGTCAGCCGAACTCGGACAACTCCTAGAAAATGACATAATCGAACCAGCGACGGGTCCGACCCCGTGGGTCTCCCCACTGGTCATCGTGCCGAAAGAGGGGGACAGCTCAGACTCTGCGTTGACATGCGTGTCGCCAACACCGCGATCCAGCGTGAGCGACACCCCGGCCCCCGAATCGAGGACATGATCGTTCAGATAAACAAGTCCACTCTCTTCTCAAAACTGGACCTTAATCAGGGTTACCACCAGTTGGTGCTCCATCCAGAATCCAGAGGCATAACCACGTTCGCCACACAGGATGGACTATTCCGTTATAAGCGCCTCAACTTTGGCATTTCGTCGGCCGCAGAGATTTTTCATGAAACCATCAGACAAATCATTCGCTCAATCAGAGGGGCACTTAACTACAGCGACGACATCCTAGTATTCGGGAAGTCGAAGGAGGAACACGATGTAGCTCTCCGCGCCACCTGCAAAGCCATTCAAGACGCTGGTCTCACCCTCAATGTCGACAAGTGTCGATTCAACAAGACCAAGCTGAAGTTCTTTGGCCACATATTCTCTGCGGATGGAATGACACCAGATCCCGACAAAGTGGCGACAATCTTCAGCCTACAAGAACCAAGGCAAATAGCAGACGTGCGATCGTTCCTGGGGATGGCAGGATACTGCGCGAGATACATACCACATTATGCCACAATCACGGAACCGCTCAGGAAACTCCTTCAGAAAGACATGCTTTTCGCCTGGACGGCAGAATGCCAAGATGCATTCGACTCTATCAAGCAATATCTAGCGGAAGCCAGAAAACTTGCCTACTTTGACCCCAGCTGGCACACTGAAATCGTGGTCGATGCAAGTCCAGTCGGGCTGGGTGCCATCCTTGCCCAAACAAATCGAGCAGACACCCACCCGAGACATGTTCTGGCCTATGCCAGCAGAGCTCTCTCAAAACCTGAGTCCGCGTACTCGCAGGTGGAAAAAGAAAGTCTAGCAGCAGTCTGGGCATGTGAACACTTTCACAATTTCGTCATAGGAAAAAAATTGACCCTAATAACGGACCACCAAGCCCTGCTCTCACTGTTCGGCAAACCACAAACCAAGATGCCGCCAAGAATTGAACGTTGGGGCATCCGCCTGCAAGAATATGACTATCAGATAATACATCGTCCGGGGGGGGAACACAACCCAGCCGACTACATGTGGAGACACCCCACAGGAGAAGCCACGCCGCGAAAGGGAGATGTAGAATACATCAGTTACGTCACCACGAACGCACTCCCTCCTGCAATATCACTGGAGACTGTCGCAGAGGCGTCAGCTGCCGATCCGTCCATAGCACTGGCTATCAACCTTACAGAGCACAACAGATGGAAGACATACAGGAAGTTTCTGACGGAACATCCAGACGCAAATCGAGATGAACTGGAAAGGTTGGCAAAAGTTCATACGGAGCTGGCCGTCAAGGACAAGTCCATACTTCTCAGAGGGTGCAGAATAATAATCCCAGCAGCCCCACGGTCAGACATTATAAAGACGGCCCATGAAGGCCATCGCGGGGCGGACAACACCAAATGGCAACTTCGGTGCCACGTATGGTTCCCATTCCTTGATGCGCTAGTAGACCGTTGGGTACGAAATTGCATGGCATGTCAATGCACAGCCAGGGCCGAAGCTCCAGCACCGCTACAGTCACTTCAGATCCCTGAACACCCGTGGGAAATAGTGGCAATAGATTTTTATGGGCCCCTCGAGTCCGGGGAGTACCTGCTCTTGTTCATTGATGAGCACTCTCGCTTCCCAATCGTGAAGAAGTCGCTGTCAACAGCCTTCGCCCACATAGCAGCTGTATTTGATGAAGTTGTGAGTGAGTGGGGCATACCAGAAGTCATCAAGTGGGACAACGGCCCGCCGTTTTGTGGCCACGTCTTCGCAACCTTCGCCAAGCATCTGGGAATCAAGCACCAGAAAATAACACCAAGGTGGCCACAAGCCAACGGGATGGCCGAGAGGTTCATGTCGTCCATCAAGAAGACCCTACAAAGAGCCAGACTAGAAAATGTTGACCCTCACCAGGCCCTGTGCAGGATGCTTCGGGACTATCGAAACACGCCACATGAGGCAACGAACAGGACAATGGCTGAGATGATGGTGAAATACCAAGTTAGCACACATATCATAAGACATCCCACCAACAAACTGGAAGTAGACCCGGAAGTCCTAGCGAGAGATGCGGAACGGAAGGAACGGGCCCGCATCCGAACAGATGAGAAAAGAGGTGCTCGCCCAAAAGAGATCCAGGTTGGAGACGAAGTACTGGTCCAACAGACGATGGTCAAAAAGACTGACCCAAGGTTCTCCCCACAGCCGCTCCTCGTGACGGCCACAAAAGGAACCATGGTGACAGCTGAAAATGAAGAGCGGGAAATAACCCGGAATTGTTCGCAGTTCAAGCTCACTGCCATCCAGGGCCAGCAGGAGCGAGATCCCCCGGATCCGGAACCGATGCCTGTGGACCCGAGAGACTCACTGTGGTCGCCACCGAGATTTTTACCTCGCCCAAGAATGAAGAGAGCGCAAGGGCCAGAAGATGATTCGGGAGAAGACACTAATGGTCGACCCCATCGTGTCGTGAAGAAACCGTCACGCCTAGTTGAAGAATGTTAATGTTGTTGTTGCAAGGACATTTGTCCGGGGGTGATGGTACGCCGGGCTTGTCTCTTTAAGAGACACGGACTGTGTCACGTGATCCCGACACGTGAGCTGGGGGGAGGGAGTGCCTACGGGAGTTATGAAGTTGTACGAGGAATAAAGAAGACGTGTTTCCAAACCCTCGGTGTGCCTGTCCTTATTGCGAAGGCCCATCCGGGCCTAACAGATACACAGAAAGTTTCCATCTAAACTACTGGTGGTCGTTGAAAGGTACCAGCGTGATAAGTACTTGCCTGTTTTGCACAAAACTACGTTTTTTGTTTCCGAAGACTTGACAATGAAGAAGTTTGTCACCATCATTTGATGCCAGATTGCTTTAACAGCACTGCAAGCTTTTTTCTCTTATGGTGAACAACAAATACTCGGCCACAATGTCTCTCACCATGTCCGAGGTGTACTGGGATCATAAGAACGAAGATGACTTGCGCTTCGCAGCAGATGTTTGGTTGCGGCTTGCCTACCGATGTCAACAAGCACACTTGAGTAATATGGGACCAATGACAACCGAGTTTTATCTAGTAAAAATGTTTTTTAAAGCAGCCTTTCTTCACCAGTTTTTGTAAGGCATGTCAACAATTTGTGCCAAAAGCAATTATTTGCTATGTAGGCTACTGCTGAAAAGTTGGAATGGATTTTGATCGCATTTGATGCCCTTGCTTAGCCAGTCTCACCAGTGTGTTAATCACTTAGATTTTAAGCAGCACTGTTGTCCTTCTATACAACTTCTAAAAAAGAAAATGTCTTTGCCTTTTGACCCCAGTGAGTACCGAGCCTTCTGTCATCCGTGTGGATGCGGGGTTGTGGTCTGTGCCAACTGCCAGGCAGCAATAGTCAGGGAAGTGAGGGTGCCTGATGGCTTGAGTGTTTAATGCCCCTGCTATGGCCGGTTGGGTCAGGCAGGTCTTGGGTGTGGCTATTTAGAATGTCAGTGTGATGCTGTGATGCTGGTGGCATCTATATGCTGACTTGACAGTAGCTCTGAGTATCCTCCATTTTGGGATACCCAGGCCCTGCCATAGAAATCAGTAGATTCCTGACTGAAGGCAAGATGGCCCCTGTGGCCTCTTGATTTCTAATGCCTTTTACCTTGTTTCCCAAAGTCCTGGGAAGCCCTGATTCTGTCCCTTCCTCCTGAATGGCTGTTGGGTGGAAACACCATATATGTCTCTGTTGTTCCCTTTCCCCTTGGCTGGCTGTTGGGTGGAAATACCATATGTGGCTCTGGGGCTGCCTCCTGTCAGACTGACTGGAGCCTTCCCAGGTTTTTTGTGTTATGGGTACACCCTAGGGATGGGACCTGTGTGAATGGAGTCTGAAGTGAACTCACATTCTCTGTTGTGGGTGTCTGGTTTCTGTGTGTGTGACACAATGAATGAGACAGCCCTGCCTGAAACTGACATGAATGCAGTGTAGTGTGCTGAAAGACTGGATAAACGCCCCAATCCACATTCCTTTGTAATGGGTGTCTGGGTGGATGGAATGGCCTGAATGCCTTTGAGCCTGATTGGCTTCCTGCCTGCAGGAATGCCCTACTCTGTGATTGGCTGACTGTGCCTGGCTCGGGCATAGTGAATGAGAGACATATGTGTATATATGGCGACCTCTCACTATTTGTTCAGTAGCTGAAGTCGAAGCTTAGCAAGAGACGCTGCTCCTTGAAGCCCAGCTGGAAGAGAAGACTGCTGCTGCATTTCTTCAACAATCTGAAAGCTGTTGTGTCTCCCAAGGACTGATCCAGAGACGACCTGCAAAGGAGACCTCTCCCCGAGCTACGAGGGGCCATCGTGCAAAACTGTTACTCTTCATTGAAGTATCCTGGAAGCCAGTCCTGTGTGCCTGCCGTTCGGAGAAGGGGTCTTTGAAGTCCAGAAGAGGAGTGCCAGACATCACAAGCCAGAGAAGTCCATTGGTGACACCCAGGGCCCGGAGGTGCGTTCCGTTACCGATGGAAGACTTTGCTGTCTACCACCTAGGAGAGCGGGTACCCTGGCATAGTGCTGCTGGACACCCGGAGCTGTGAAAGTTCCAAACTGCCTTAGAACATTTGAAAGGACATCCTTGCAGTCACCACTGACCACTTTTTTCCACCAGAGAGAGTTTGGAGTCGGTGGCAACCGTGGAAGGTCACCAGTGGGTTTCCCGCCACCAGAAGCTATCAAAGTCGTCCGGCGGTTCCAGACATTGTGAGGGTCCGAGGTCCACTCCAGTGGTCGATTCCAGGTTGCCAAAAGCCATCCAGCGGTCTGTGCTGCGGCTGCAGAACAAAAGAACCGAAAGTCAGATTCCGAAACACAACACCAAAAGTGACCTATCCACCCGTCGCCGCCATAAATCATCGAAGGGGCCCAGGAATCCTATCTTCATCCACCAAGCCTTTAAGGAAACCACAGCAAGTTTCCTCTTCGCAGGACTTCTACAGTCAGAGAAATCGTTGACCAAAGGAGAGCACCACGAAGAGCCAAACTGCTGCCATTCCGAAAGACTTTGGTTCCTTTTTATGCTTGGACTTAGCATCCTAGTGGCACCTTCTTCCAAAGGGTGTCCACCTGCAGAGGGACTCGTTGCATAAAACCGAAAAACTCTGCCATTTCGCCTGACAAGGCACCACGTACTGTGACGAGGAAGAGCATCTTCTAGCCTCAGGGGTCGTCCCGGGGTCCCCAATTAATCTTGCATCCTGTTCTCCTGTGGCCCCTCAGGTACTTTGGGGTGGTAGAACCTTTAAAAGAAATCACAAAGTTATTGAACAATATTGGACTGGGCTGTTATGTTATGTTATTAAAACGTATAAAGCGCACGTTCACAGGAAGGCATATGGCGCTCACCTAACATAAAGGATCAGAAGAGCAGCAGAAGTTTCTAACTAAAAAAGAAAGGTTTTCAGGGCCAGGCGAAAGGGCAAATGGTTAGAAGTAGCCCACAAGGACAGGGGGAGAGAGTTCCAAGCCCTCGCGACCACCACAGTAAAGGCACTGCCACCCATGCAAGAAAGTCTCACCCAAAGTATTTGAATAATCATAGATGATTGGGAGCGAAGAGCTCTAGAAGCCACATAGAGGGGTAACTTTGCTTGGAGATAATCAGCACCAAGTTTGTAAAAGGCTCTGTGTACGATGCACAGTGACTTGAACAGCACTCGCTTCTTGACGGGGAGCCATTGAAGCTGACGAAGAAGGGGTGAGATATGGGCACCGAAAGAAGGTCGAAGTACTGCTCGGGATGCTGCATTTTGCAGTAACTGCAAACGGTGCAAAAGGTAAGCAAGTTGAGCCAGAAGAATGTTAATGTTGTTGTTGCAAGGACATTTGTCCGGGGGTGATGTTACGCCGGGCTTGTCTCTTTAAGAGACACGGACTGTGTCACGTGATCCCGACACGTGAGCTGGGGGGAGGGAGTGCCTACGGGAGTTATGAAGTTGTACGAGGAATAAAGAAGACGTGTTTCCAAACCCTCGGTGTGCCTGTCCTTATTGCGAAGGCCCATCCGGGCCTAACAGATACACAGAAAGTTTCCATCTAAACTACTGGTGGTCGTTGAAAGGTACCAGCGTGATAAGTACTTGCCTGTTTTGCACAAAACTACGTTTTTTGTTTCCGAAGACTTGACAATGAAGAAGTTTGTCACCATCATTTGATGCCAGATTGCTTTAACAGCACTGCAAGCTTTTTTCTCTTATGGTGAACAACAAATACTCGGCCACAATGTCTCTCACCATGTCCGAGGTGTACTGGGATCATAAGAACGAAGATGACTTGCGCTTTGCAGCAGATGTTTGGTTGCGGCTTGCCTACCAATGTCAACAAGCACACTTGAGTAATATGGGACCAATGACAACCGAGTTTTATCTAGTAAAAATGTTTTTTAAAGCAGCCTTTCTGCACCAGTTTTTGTAAGGCATGTCAACAATTTGTGCCAAAAGCAATTATTTGCTATGTAGGCTACTGCTGAAAAGTTGGAATGGATTTTGATCGCATTTGATGCCCTTGCTTAGCCAGTCTCACCAGTGTGTTAATCACTTAGATTTTAAGCAGCACTGTTGTCCTTCTATACAACTTCTAAAAAAGAAAATGTCTTTGCCTTTTGACCCCAGTGAGTACCGAGCCTTCTGTCATCTGTGTGGATGCGGGGTTGTGGTCTGTGCCAACTGCCAGGCAGCAATAGTCAGGGAAGTGAGGGTGCCTGATGGCTTGAGTGTTTAATGCCCCTGCTATGGCCGGTTGGGTCAGGCAGGTCTTGGGTGTGGCTATTTAGAATGTCAGTGTGATGCTGTGATGCTGGTGGCATCTATATGCTGACTTGACAGTAGCTCTGAGTATCCTCCATTTTGGGATACCAAGGCCCTGCCATAGAAATCAGTAGATTCCTGACTGAAGGCAAGATGGCCCCTGTGGCCTCTTGATTTCTAATGCCTTTTACCTTGTTTCCCAAAGTCCTGGGAAGCCCTGATTCTGTCCCTTCCTCCTGAATGGCTGTTGGGTGGAAACACCATATATGTCTCTGTTGTTCCCTTTCCCCTTGGCTGGCTGTTGGGTGGAAATACCATATGTGGCTCTGGGGCTGCCTCCTGTCAGACTGACTGGAGCCTTCCCAGGTTTTTTGTGTTATGGGTACACCCTAGGGATGGGACCTGTGTGAATGGAGTCTGAAGTGAACTCACATTCTCTGTTGTGGGTGTCTGGTTTCTGTGTGTGTGACACAATGAATGAGACAGCACTGCCTGAAACTGACATGAATGCAGTGTAGTATGCTGAAAGACTGGATAAACGCCCCAATCCACATTCCTTTGTAATGGGTGTCTGGGTGGATGGAATGGCCTGAATGCCTTTGAGCCTGATTGGCTTCCTGCCTGCAGGAATGCCCTACTCTGTGATTGGCTGACTGTGCCTGGCTCGGGCATAGTGAATGAGAGACATATGTGTATATATGGCGACCTCTCACTATTTGTTCAGTAGCTGAAGTCGAAGCTTAGCAAGAGACGCTGCTCCTTGAAGCCCAGCTGGAAGAGAAGACTGCTGCTGCATTTCTTCAACAATCTGAAAGCTGTTGTGTCTCCCAAGGACTGATCCAGAGACGACCTGCAAAGGAGACCTCTCCCCGAGCTACGAGGGGCCATCGTGCAAAACTGTTACTCTTCATTGAAGTATCCTGGAAGCCAGTCCTGTGTGCCTGCCGTTCGGAGAAGGGGTCTTTGAAGTCCAGAAGAGGAGTGCCAGACATCACAAGCCAGAGAAGTCCATTGGTGACACCCAGGGCCCGGAGGTGCGTTCCGTTACCGATGGAAGACTTTGCTGTCTACCACCTAGGAGAGCGGGTACCCTGGCATAGTGCTGCTGGACACCCGGAGCTGTGAAAGTTCCAAACTGCCTTAGAACATTTGAAAGGACATCCTTGCAGTCACCACTGACCACTTTTTTCCACCAGAGAGAGTTTGGAGTCGGTGGCAACCGTGGAAGGTCACCAGTGGGTTTCCCGCCACCAGAAGCTATCAAAGTCGTCCGGCGGTTCCAGACATTGTGAGGGTCCGAGGCCCACTCCAGTGGTCGATTCCAGGTTGCCAAAAGCCATCCAGCGGTCTGTGCTGCGGCTGCAGAACAAAAGAACCGAAAGTCAGATTCCGAAACACAACACCAAAAGTGACCTATCCACCCGTCGCCGCCATAAATCATCGAAGGGGCCCAGGAATCCTATCTTCATCCACCAAGCCTTTAAGGAAACCACAGCAAGTTTCCTCTTGGCAGGACTTCTACAGTCAGAGAAATCGTTGACCAAAGGAGAGCACCACGAAGAGCCAAACTGCTGCCATTCCGAAAGACTTTGGTTCCTTTTTATGCTTGGACTTAGCATCCTAGTGGCACCTTCTTCCAAAGGGTGTCCACCTGCAGAGGGACTCGTTGCATAAAACCGAAAAACTCTGCCATTTCGCCTGACAAGGCACCACGTACTGTGAGGAGGAAGAGCATCTTCTAGCCTCAGGGGTCGTCCCGGGGTCCCCAATTCATCTTGCATCCTGTTCTCCTGTGGCCCCTCAGGTACTTTGGGGTGGTAGAACCTTTAAAAGAAATCACAAAGCTATTGAACAATATTGGACTGGGCTGTTATGTTATGTTATTAAAACGTATAAAGCGCACGTTCACAGGAAGGCATATGGCGCTCACCTAACATAAAGGATCAGAAGAGCAGCAGAAGTTTCTAACTAAAAAAGAAAGGTTTTCAGGGCCAGGCGAAAGGGCAAATGGTTAGACGTAGCCCACAAGGACAGGGGGAGAGAGTTCCAAGCCCTCGCGACCACCACAGTAAAGGCACTGCCACCCATGCAAGAAAGTCTCACCCAAAGTATTTGAATAATCATAGATGATTGGGAGCGAAGAGCTCTAGAAGCCACATAGAGGGGTAACTTCGCTTGGAGATAATCAGCACCAAGTTTGTAAAAGGCTCTGTGTACGATGCACAGTGACTTGAACAGCACTCGCTTCTTGACGGGGAGCCATTGAAGTTGACGAAGAAGGGGTGACATATGGGCACCGAAAGGAGGTCGAAGTACTGCTCGGGACGCTGCATTTTGCAGTAACTGCAAACGGTGCAAAAGGTAAGCAAGTTGAGCCAGGTAAAGAGCGTTGCAGTAATCAATATTGCTTAGCACCAGAGCAGCCACCACAGGAGCATGACATTTAAGGAGGATAAAAGGTAGGACTTTCCGAAGATTTCTGAGCTTGAAATGTCCAACTTAGCAGCCTGAAGAGACCTGATCGTGCATTGACAGGGAGGAAGATAGTTTGATCCCCAGGTCTCTAACAGAGACATCGGTAGAGGTAAAGGGGCCAAAAATGGAGGGCCAGAAGTCGGGGGTCCAGAAAGACACAGGACAGCAAGAGCCAATGACTAGTACCTCAGTCTTCTCACCGTTCAGCTTCAGCCAGTTCTCGGCCATCCACATGCCAACCTCCTCAAGACAACCCCTAAGCCGCGCAGCAGTATCCGGTCTGGCAAGATCCAGATGAAGAATGGGAGTGGATAAGGCTGAGAAGTGGCTGAATATAAATGTTAAACATTGTGGGAGAAAGTGCAGAGCCTTGAGGGACTCCACAAGACAGGAACCTATTTAGAACAAAAAGGAGAGAGATAGACGGACTGAGAATGATCAGCCAGAAAGGCAGTGAAACATGTAAGAACCTGAGACGAAAGATCTGCAGAAGACAGCCGGAACATCAGGGTGGGGTGGTCTATGGTGTCAAATGCAACCAGCTGTAAAAGACAACATAAGTTACTCCCTACCTTTTCTATTACAGGTTGCCCAGGTGGGGGGTCCTCACTCAGAATTACTTGTCTAGTGTAAAGAAAGCATGTTTCCACTGCTCATGACTAACCTGCCTTTCTCTCCTATTCTCTGCTGGTTACACCTTATTTAAGAATTCACCTGCCCTTTAAAACTGCATTTAGTGCAGTTCTTACTGAATTTAAGAGTGTATATATTTACCATTCTCTGAATAAGTATTCCATGTACAAAGAGTTATTATTTATATGTATATTTGGTCAAAGTAGCAAACCTTATTTTATATAAAGAAGCCGTGTTATCACCTAACATAGTGTGTGGACATTCCTTTGTGGGGGCTTTGTGGAAACACTGTCCTTGCCTGCATCACCTCCTGAAAGTTTAAGCCTGGTTGCTAGCCACATTTTACCAAATTGGTTGTCTTGCTGGGGTTGTTCTGTGCCTTTACCCTACCACATAGGGGGCAGAAGTACAGATACCCCTCTCCAGTCTTTACACTGCTGATACAGCAGTGGAATCACTGGTTTTAAAACTCAGTGTTAAACCTAACTACTACAAAATATCTACTCTTCTTTATTGATTTAGAGTCTACTGATAACTACACTACAAACAATGGAAATTATTGCAAATGGTAAATTGACTAGGATGAGCTTAGAGGCTCTCCAGAGTGCTTATCAAGTGAGAGAAAATAGATTTTGAAGATACATCTAGGGCAGACCTTATACCTGCTTCAGTGGATTATGATATGATATGGCATTTATAACGCGCCTATACAGAAGTGTTTCAAGGCGCGACGAGGCAAGGGAGGGGGAACAGAGGGAGGACAGAGACAATGAACTTGGCCAAGTGACATTGAGATTGCACAAGTGCAGGGGAGGCGGAGGGGAAAAGTGCCAGGGGAAAGGGGATGGGGGCAGTGCTGTACATGGGATAAAAACAATAACAAGAAGTGCGGCCAGCAGGTGGCAGGTGCAAGGGTAAGTGCAGGCAGCAGGTGTCCAAAAGTGCAGGTAGGTGGACTGTAGGGTTACAGACACAGACTCAAGTACAAGGGTTGCCGGGAGGCAGTGCAGGTGTGCAACTGGGCGGGCAGGGACCTGGGCCCAAAATCAGAGGGTAGCCAGGTGACCAGTGCAGCACCTGACAGGAAATCAGCAGGGGAGAGGCAGAGAGAAGACAGAAGCAAAGATGATGGTCTTGAGGTGCTTCTGGAACCAGAGATGGTTCTCCTCAACTTTCAGAGAGGCAGGGAGGCTGTTCCAAAGGGAGGCCTCAGCCTAAGAAAGAGATCTACCACCAACTCGTTGCTTGGAGAAGCGACTGACCCTGGGGGAGTTGGAGATGGAGGAGCAAAGAGCTCGAGTAGGAAGGTATTTACGAACAGAGAGTTGGAGGTATTGAGGACCCAGGCCTCAGAAGACCTTGTGGACAATGCATAGGGTCTTCAACTTAACCCTCACAGATTACCAGACAGATTATGACAGTCATGATGAAAATGGGGTGGGGGTGCCCTGATGGGGTCCTTACCCCTAGTGAAGTCACAGATGTTACCAGTTGGATTCCCCCCTCTCCAGTCACTTATTTTACTAAACCCAGCAGTGCTCTTCAGGGGATGCCATGAAACTTGAACTTTTGAAACCAGAGCTACAAAGAGAAGAGTTAGCCGTTCAATATAAAAGGTTAGAGACTGAAGCTGAGTTAAATAAAGAGGAGTTGGCACATTAAGTAATACTCAAAGAGAGAGACACTGAACATCAAAGAATACAACTGGAGAAAGCTAGACTGGAGACTTCAGCCAAACCAGTTGAGAGTGTCAGGTCCCCAGCAACTAAGTTTCTGAAAGATTTGGTTGGCGTATATGTGGAGGTGTTAGTCTTATAAGGCAAATAATAATATAACTCATAATCACACAGTCACAGTAACAAATAATACACTAACCTGTTCCTGAGACTTGAATTTGAAGAGTGGAGAATTCTCCTAACCTCCCCTCACCGCCTAGATCAAAGTCAGGGAAGTGTGAGGCGACCAGGGAAACCGTCCTGGGGAAGAAAACCCGGGATGGATTGTGTGCGCGGAGAATGTTCCCTGAAACGCCTTCGGTTTCGTCTCAATCTTCTTTCCGAAAATGGAAGTGCCGTCACTTCCGTAATGAAACTAAAAATAAAAGAAGATGTTAAGCCTGAATCCCTAGAAGCTTAACTCGATCGTATTGAAACAGAGAGTCCTGACGGTATTCATGTCGGATCTTGCTTTAATAATGCAAAATGGAATGCTAATATTAATGGGAAAATAGAGAATGAAAAGAAAGTGGAGCTGTGGAAATCATATGTGAATGTGCCTACCAGTCGTCGGGAAGTAATCTGCCTCCTAATCTTAACAGAAAGAAAGGATCTGTTGTTCTGCTGCAAGGTGCTATGGGAATGGTAGTTCTTGTGAGTGCCTCGAGGAAGCTTCTGTGAAAACGGAAGAATAAATAGAATAGAATCCTTTGCCCAATACTAATACAGAAAAAAGGGGTATGAGGCTGGCAACGTACCGCTTGGAGAATGCTTGTGTAAATGGAGGGTGAGGCTTGTTAAGGTGAAAGTGTTATAACCCAGTCAAGTTGTAAAGATATGCACCAATCACCTCCACAAGTCATCCACAAGTGTCAAGATAAGAAATCCTACCTGCTCTTCAACTGCAACTGCCTGTAGATTGGGGAGGTCTACCCGGCGACTTTCCACCGTGCAGAGGAATAACACACTGTGTGAAAATACCAGGGAAACACTCAAGGGGAAGAAAACCCCGAAGATGAAGTTAGTTGAGAGTAGGATGTAGAGAACTCAGACGGGTGTCTTCCGGGGAAAGCTGGTCGAAGTCGAGTGGTCCCTGGGATGGGAAGAGTCTTTCAGGTCCCGGAACTTAGCTATAATGAGAAAGGACCGTTAGTCTGGGGAAACGAAGAAGAAACAGGTAAGTAGCTAAACTATGGGAAATCCTACCCTTGGAGTCTAGAAGAGGTAGAATGTATTGTTGATTGGAGTCCAAAGGTGGGAGAGAGCGGGTATCTAATATGGGAAGATAAGCTTTTAATCAAGTTGAGGTCCGAAATAAAAAAGGTTAGAATAGTTATAAGGCAGGTCTTCGTACCGGAATCCTGACTGGCTGGAGGAAGGAGAGGTATGGGAAATAGTCCCGCGATCGGGTAGGAATGGTGGTTCGATTGTTAAAGTTCGTACCAGCCGGCGTAACTGGAGTTGCTAAATAAGAGGAAGAAACAGAAGGGTAAATGTGTTTTGGGAAATAATGAAATCGGGAGGAAAAAGGGGGAGGAAGATATGTTTACCTAAGCGGCGTGGAGCTTGCAAGTGTAACGGATCACAGACTTCCTGAAAGAACAAACCGGGATAGTTTATCGAGGTGTGTGTGTTCCTAAGAGTGGGAAAAAGAAGTTAGAATTCTGAATTGAGGGATAGCGAGTTTGTAGGATTCTAGGACAACCTAGTAGGGATACTCATGGAGCGTAGGCTCTGAAAACAGAAGCAGCGCGAAGCCGTCCTGCTTCTGGTGCCGGAAATACTTTCCCGTCGTAAATGGGCGGAGTCAGTTCAGTCGTCTTCCGAACCTCTAGAGTGACATCCGGTAGTATAGCAGCCATGTTGGGGGTAGTATTCTGGATGTTTGCTATGCGACGCCAACAGCGCCATAAGGAAATGTGGCGATCAATCCCATGAGAGGGAGAGTTCCTAACAGTATGCCCCCTTTTATAGGAGGCAAACCCCGGTTTGCCGGGATGAAATCGAAAAAAAGCCTGTATCAGATGAGGGGCATGCACTGACGATGCAGGTTCCCATGATCTTTCCGCTGGCGAGTACCCCTTCCAATCCACCAAATATTGTAAGGTTCCATGCCTATAGCGAGAATCACAGATTGCTGAAACTTCGTATTCGGGACCATCGTCCGTTAGGATCGGTAGAGGTTTCCTGTCCGCGTGTGGATGGAAATCGTTTCGGAGATCAGGCTTCAGTTGAGAGACATGAAACGTCGGATGGATGCGTTTCCATGAGTTCGGTAGTTGTAATTGGAAGGCTGCAGGACCTTGTTGTTTAATCACCCGAAAAGGACCAAAGAACTTGGGTGAAAGTTTAGAGGAGACTAATCTTCTAGGGAGGAATTTGTTTGATAACCACACTTGGTCACCTAGGTGAATCAATGGGGCAGAAGTTCGGTGTTTGTCTGCTTGTTTTTTACTTCTGACTTGTGCTTCTTGTAGGGCCTCTTTGGCTTCCTTTTGTCCTTCTTGTATGGTCTTTACCATACTGTCAATGTTGGGAATGGAGGATAAAATGGGGCCCATGGTTGGAAACAATGTAGGGTGGAATCCGTCTGTACATAAAAAAGGACTGTACCGGGTAGATGAATGGGTGGTGTTATTGTAGGCAAATTCTGCTAAGGGTAGAAGTCCTTTCCAATTATCCTGTGCGGCTGAAATGCAACACCGGAGGTAACCCTTCAGTGTTTGGTTGAGACGTTCTGTCTGCCCATTTGTCTGTGGATGGAAACCGGAACTTAAGGCTCTGGAGATCCCTAGGATATGGCACAGTTGTTTCCAATACTTTGAGGTGTACTGTGGACCTCGGTCGGATATGATCACTTCCGGAAGACCATGTAGAGAGAATATACGGTCCAACAATACAGGAGCCATGACCGATGCAGAAGGGATTGCCGGCAGAGGAATGAAGTGAGCCATCTTGGTGAGAGAGTCCACAGTAACCATGATGGTATTACATCCTTCTGAAATGGGCAAGTCGACTATGAAATCCGTTGAGATGATTTGCCAAGGTCTTGTCGGTATTCGTGTACTGACTAGTTTCTCACTGGGTGCTTGTCTGGAACATTTAGTTTGAAGACAGATGGTACATGAAGAGATATCGTTCCGGATATCTGATATGATAGTAGGCCACCAGTACTGTCTCTGAATTAGGTCTAAGGTTCCTGCGAAGCCCCTATGACCTGCACCATTTGTATCATGATAAAGACGTAGTACTTCCTTCTGTAGGGCCTTGTCTGGTATAAAGACCTTGTTCTCTTTACATAAGAGACCTTGGTGGGTTGTCAGGCTATACTTTGTTGCTTGTTCCGGGTGTGAGGCTTCCCAATGTTTAGTTGTTTCTTCAATCTTATGCAGGAGGTTCTGTACAACGGGGACACAAACTGTTTTGGGGTAAATAGGTTTGGGATGGAATGGTGTATCTCCCAAAGGGTCTCTTTGAGATAAAGCGTCAGCCTTTAAATTGGTTCTGCCAGGGATAAAAGAAAAAGTGATACGAAACGGAAAAGAAAAATGAGCCCACCTGGCCTGGCGGCTGTTGCACGTTTGAGCATATTGTAATGTGCGTAGGTTGTGGTGGTCAGTCCTAACCTCTATGGGGAATCGAGCTCCCAACAACAAATGTCTCCACTCTTCAAAGGCGCATTTTATGGCCAATAGTTCTTTTTCCAACACTGTATAGTTGATCTCCGCCAGTGACAGTGTCTGAGATAGATAAGCCACTGGTTGTTCGGTGTTATCAGCCCCCGGTTGTAGGAGAAGGGCTCACAGTGCCTGATGAGATGCATCTGATTCAACTATGAATCTTTTTTGTTGGTCTGGCATGATCAATATTGGCGCCTTTGTAAATAACTTCTTTAGTTGATCAAAGGAGTGTTGTTCCTCAGAGGTCCATAGGAACGGAATGCCTTTTTAAAGAGATGTGTTAAGGCATGAGTAAGGGAGGAAAAATGGGGGATAAATCGTCTGTAAAAATTAGCGAATCCCAAGAATCTTTGGATGTCTTTGACGGACTTAGGAGTTGGCCACTCGGTGATGGCAGAGATTTTGGAGGGATCCATTGAAATACCTTCTGACAATACATATCCCAGGTAGGTTATAGACGTTTTATGGCATTCACATTTCTCGATTTTGCAAAAGAGATGATTTTGTTGGAGACGGGAAAGAACTTCTTGAAAGTGGGAAACATGTTCAGCCAATGATGAAGAAAAGAACAGTATGTCATCGAGGTAGATGATTACATAGTGTAGGGATATATCGGCAAAGATGTGGTCCATAAACCGTTGGAAGAAGGCTGGGGCGTTGGATAATCCGAACGGCATAACTCTGTATTGGTAGTGACCAAATGGAGTACGGAAGGCCGTTTTCCACTCATCTCCCGTTTTTATACGGATTAAGTGATATGCTCCACGCAAATCAAGTTTAGTATAGAGGTTCGACCCTCGAATTGCTTCCAAGATATCCGGAATGAGGGGCATCGGATATTTGTCTGGCACAGTGATCTTGTTTAACCCCCGATAATCAATGCACGGACGGAGCTCCGTAGTGTTTTTCTTGGGAATGAAGAAGAGGGAAGCCTCTGCCGGGGGTGTTGATTCCGTAATAAGACCGTTTTGGAGGTGTGTTCGTAAATATTCCTTTAGCACTTCTTTCTCCTTGGCAGAGAGAATGTACATGCGTCCGAATGGAAGAGGATTGTTTGGTATCAGTTCTATTGCACAATCGTCCCTTCGATGTGGGGGTAACTCGGAATACTCGCCATGAGAAAACACTGACTGAAACCGCTGGTATTCTGGGGGTAGAGTGGTGACTTGATTCAGTAGAGCACTCCTAAGACCTGAACCATCAGTGCCTCGGTTCCCATTGGATTGAATAGAGATCTTATTTAGGCAATGTCGGATACAATTTTCTGAGCCCAAGAATAGGGTACCTGCTGTCCAATTGATATGCGGATTGTGTCTTTTTAACCAGGGTAGACCTAGAATAATGGGATAATGCGCAGTCCATATTATATCAAACTCTAGGGGTTCCTGATGGGAGGCTACTGTCATGATCACTGCTTCCAAGGAGCCAGGACCAGCCCAACATCCTTGGAAGCAGGCCCCTAACCCTAATCCTAGGCACCAGCCGGTCCCCACTGGGACCTTTTGGACTTTGTCCTGGCGCCGGTGGCACCAGGCTCGTCAAAACCATTGGTCCCGGCACTGGAAGCGCCGGGCTCATAATAGGTGTGAGGATGCTTGGGTGGACTTACTTGCAGCAGACCATTCTGCTTACTTACCAGCCACTTAGAAGCTATCTAAGAACAGGAACTACTTTCTTACCTGGGTGGGGCAGCTCCACTCCCTGGATACAGCACTGGAACTCTTCTGGAAACTGGAACTCTTTTCTTACCTAGGCGGGGCCGTGGAAGAAGACGCCTCATCACTCCAAGGCTATTTAAACCACACCCGATAGTTGAAGCGTGCTTCGCGTTATTCTGCATCTGCAGCAGAACGCTCACCGAGTCTGCTCCGGCTTTTCTTCTTCTGATCCTGGATCTGCAAGAATCATACTTACCATTTCAGTATCCAGACATCATCAGCACCTGCAAAGAACAGAAACAACAGATTAGCAAGGCGAACTTTACACACAGTACTTACTCACCTGATCCATCGGCTGCGGCCGCTTCGTCACGCCGCATCTCCACCTGCAAAGGCAAAAGCATTGCCATACTTACCGGCACGCTGTGGATTCCGGATTTCTTCGTTCTGCATCGCCGCCTGTAAAGACAAAGCATCGTTAACAACTTACTGGCATTCCGCGGACTCCGGCGCTGCAAACCAACATCTGAAAGGCAAAAGAAAAGACATTAAGCAGGTATTTACTTACGTCCATCCCGCTCGTCGCAATAAAACGCCTGCAAATACCCCGGCGCCTCTTTAACACGAACTAAGCTGCAAGGAACGAGACAATTAGAGCGCTTGCCATACTTACAAACTTCCAGGCGCTTTACTTCATCTTCCATCTCAAGAGCCCTGCAATACATAAGGGAAAAGCATTATATAGAGTCTGCATATAAACGTGCCACGCATTTAAAGACTATAAAGACAAAAGATGTCCAGAAACTCACCGCTCGTGCAGACAACGACGGTAACCATCCTCTGAATTCAAGAGGCCTATGTTTCATCAGTGAAGGAACTGGCAACGGCACCCTGCATAAGACGCAGATGGAGAGCCCAGCATTCACCTATATAAGGTGAGCACGTTGACCTGGTGGCTCTACGAAAAAGCTGGGAAGAGAGAGGGAGAGAGGGACATTCAACTACCCAGACCATTAATCCCCATATTCTTTCACCTGCAGAAACCTCACTCTTCGAGTCCGACACACAGTGCGAAGAGGTTCGACCCCAGAAGCCAATCGAGTCCTGCACATCACTTTTCGAGTCACAGACAGCTTCCTGCCAAGACCCGCGCCTCCGTGGGAATCAGGTGAGCGTTACAGAACGCGAAGCCCACCACAAAACTCCTACCCAGGCGCAATGGAAACCTCAGACACTGATCGACTAGCCCAGTTGCTCGGGGAATTAAGAGCAGAAGTACATGCAGCTCGTCAGGAAACGAACTCTCTAAGAAGAGAACTGATAATTTCCAAGGAGCGAACAGAGGACCTTGCTAGGCAGTTGTTACAAACGCAGGCAGGACAGACACCTTTGCCCGTTCCAGGAGGGAGTTATCCTTCTGCATCAGCTTCAAATCCAGTGCAAATCAATCTGCCCGGTAATGTGCCTTTGGCTCCGCCCGAACGCTTTTCTGGTGATCCAAAGAAATTCGCAGTGTTCATCAACCAGTGCCGCCTACACTTCTTATGTCGACCAGCTGCATTCCCAACAGACCAGACCAAGGTGGCTTTCGTGCTTTCTTATCTCAGTGGCAGCGCTGCAGCTTGGTCGATCCCGTTAGTCACCTAGGATGATCCGGTTTTACATGATTTTCAGGCCTTCCAGTCCAGCATGGAGAAACTGTTCGCAAGACATGCACAAGGGCAGGCCTTGGACAATGAACTTCTCTCATTACGACAGGGTAATCAAGACCTCTTGACTTATATAGCCTCCTTCAATAGACTCATAGTGGAAACACAATGGCCCGAGGACAAGAGAATAACGCTTTTCTACAGAGGCCTGCGTGGAGAGCTCAAGGATGTGTTAGCGCAAGTTGTGAATCCTCCACAAGAATGTTCTGATTATATTGACTTAGTTGTCCAATTGGACCATAGACTACAGAACAGGAAGGCAGATCGTTCCAGATTTGATACCCGAGTGTTTTCTAAACCACAGACCTCGAATAAGGGAGCTGACACTGTGGAACCCATGCAAATAGGGGGCATGAAAGGACCTTTAACCCAGAAAGAGCGGGAAAGAAGAAGGCAGCTGCAATTATGCCTCTATTGCGGAAACTCAGGACACTTTCTTCGGGACTGTCCAGTGAAACCAGCTAAGAAGACTGTAGGAGCCGCGGATACCTGTACCACAAAGTCAGAGCAGGGAAACGACCTCGCCCGACAAGAGTAGAGGTCCTCTTGCCGAGCGTTAAGATCTGTCCCGTGACCTCGCATTTCGTGATACCCATGGTCCTCATTAGTCCTGAACGTCCGGATCGTTTGCATGCAATTGAAGCTTACATTGACAGCGGAGCAATCGGTAACTATGTGGACCGTGAAATGGTATCAAGGATGAATCTACCCCTTGTCCCTAAGGCAGTAAAAGACGTCATCACTACTGTGGATGGCACGGAGATAGCCTCCGGACCAGTAACGCATGCCACCCAAGAAGTGACGCTAGTGAGTCAAGATGGACACCGGGAGAGAATCGTGTTCGATGTAATCAAGGCCCCTCAGTTCCAGATCATTCTGGGAATCCCTTGGTTAGCGAAGCACAATCCTCAGATCGATTGGCGAGCAAAGACGGTTCAGTTTCCAGAGTGTTTTACCACTTGTTATCCTCGGTCTGATGTTTCACTGGCGGCAATCTCTTCTGAGGAGGTTCCCAAATTACCTCCCGAATACCAGGAATTCCAAGACGTCTTCTGGAAGGATCAAGCTAACACCCTGCCTCCTCATAGGTCTTACGACTGTCAAATAGATCTAATACCTGGAACAACTCCTCCTTGCAGCAGGATTTATGCCCTCACCGAGCCAGAGAACCTTCACCTCAGACAGTACCTGGACCAATACATAGCTAACGGGTTTATCCGTCCTTCAAAATCTCCAGCTTCATCGGCTTTGTTCTTTGTTCCGAAAAAGGAAGGAGACCTTAGGACTTGCATAGATTACCGCGCCCTGAATCAGATCACCGTTAAAAACAGATACCCGTTACCTTTGATCCCTGAACTCCTGGACCAAGTCAAAGATGCATGTATATACACAAAGCTGGATCTCAGAGGAGCCTACCACTTGGTACGGATAAAAGAGGGCGATGAATGGAAAACGGCCTTCCGCACCAAGTACGGGCTATTCGAATATCAAGTGATGCCCTTTGGACTGTGTAATGCTCCTGCTGCTTTCCAATATTTTATGAACGATGTCCTTAGAGAACTCATAGACGTGTGTGTTGTTGTCTACATTGACGATATCCTCGTCTATTCATCATCTGAAGAAGAACATCAGAGACACGTTAAAAAGGTTCTCGAGAGATTGCGTCAACATAATCTTTTTGCTAAGCTTGAGAAATGCGTTTTCAACGTAACGGAAGTCGAGTTCCTGGGATTCATATTGTCGCCTAACGGAGTCCATATGGATTCAAAGAAAGTTGATGCAATTATCAAGTAGCCATCGCAAACCTCTGTAAAAGGAGTTCAAAGCATGTTAGGATTCGCTAACTTTTACCGCAGATTCATTCCTGAATTTTCTCGGATAGTCCAGCCCATCACCGCTCTGTTGAAAAAGAACAAACGTTTTGAGTGGTCTTCTGAAGCAGAACAAGCTTTTCAGGACTTAAAAGCTAAATTCATTTCTGCACCTGTTTTAAAACATCCTCGCCCAGAACTTCCTTACATCGTGGAAACGGATGCTTCTAGTCTTGCTATGGGGGCAGTGTTATCACAAAGAGATCCGGTCACACACCAACTACATCCTGTTGCCTTTTGGTCCCGCAAGTTTTCGCCTCCCGAGATCAACTATTCAATTACAGACAAGGAACTTTTGGCCATCAGATCGGCCTTTAAAGCCTGGCGGCATTATCTTCTAGGAGCCAGACACACATTCACCGTAATGACTGACCACCGCAATTTACAATATCTAAAGACAGCCAAAGCTCAATTTTCCAGACAGCTTCGCTGGGCTCTGTTTCTAGCCGAATTTGACTTTATAATTACTTATGGACCAGGCAGTAAGAACGGAAAAGCAGATGCCCTCTCCCGGATGGGGGTAGATGAACATTTGACCAATCCAGAACCAATACCCATAATTCCAGAACAAAGAATTTTGGGTTTGGTCAGCGCTCAATCCTTTGAAGACATCAAGACCATGGTTAAATCACTCCTAACTCCGGGCGATTTACAAGATTGGCAATTAAAGAGGAAAGAATTTTCAGTGGATCAAGACCTACCATATTTCCGAGGACGATTGCATTTACCCTGTGAGAAAACACAAAAACAAGTAATCTCCTGTTATCACGACTCTCTAATGGAGGGTCACCCTGGCATTACCAAAACCATGGAAAAGATTAAAAGACATTTCTGGTGGCCGTCATGGAAAAAGGATATTAGAGACTTTGTAATCTCCTGCGGTGTGTGTGCCCAGAATAAAAGTCAGAAGGAAAAACCAGCCGGCCTACTACAGCCACTAGACATCCCTCCCTGTCCATGGCATACCCTGTCCATGGATTTCATCACGGACTTACCTCCATGCTCGGGGTATACTACCATTTTAGTAGTCGTGGATCTATTCTCCAAGATGGCTCACTTCATTCCCCTAAAGGGTCTACCATCAGCCTCAGTATTGGCCCGAGAATTCTTAGAAAACATCGTTCGGCTACACGGTTTTCCCTCGGTTTTAGTCTCCGATAGGGGAAGTCAATTCATCTCTCACTTCTGGCGCAGTTGCTGTCGTCTAGCCCAAATTGATGTAAGACTTTCAACTAGTCACCATCCCCAAACTGACGGACAAACCGAAAGGACAAATCAAACTCTAGAGCAATATCTACGTTGCATGCTCTAACAAACTGAAAACCCCTGGAAGGATATTCTTTGGATCGCTGAATACGCTTACAATAATTCGATTCATTCTGGAACAGGGAAGACTCCCTTCTTCTTACTATACGGACACCATCCTAGAACCTCTAACCTGGATCCTCCCCAAGAATTCGAAGCACCTGCTGTGGATCACTTGCACTCGGAGATCACCCGTGCTTTTAAGGAAGCCTCGGCCCATCTGCAAAGAGCTAAAGCTCAATTCAAAAAAGGAGCAGATCGACACCGTAAAGAGGCTCCTCATTACGCTGTAGGAGATCAAGTCTGGCTATCCACTAAGTACCTGCCTCTAAAGGGACCCCGCACCTTCATCCCGAGATACCTTGGACCCTATCTCATATCTGGCATAATTAATCCGGTGGCTGTCAAATTGGAGTTACCTACACATATGAAAATACACCCAGTATTCCATGTCTCCTTATTAAAACCTGTGCAACCAGAAACCCGATTGACTGAACTCCCAGAACCGGTTTTAGTAGATGGAGAACTTGAATTCGAAGTAAAGAACATCCTAGACTCCAAAATCTCCAAATCTAAGTTATATTATCTGGTTGATTGGAAAGGTTACGGCCCCCAGGAAAGGTCTTGGGAACCTTCAGAATACGTCCACGCACCTCGTCTGGTCAAAAAATTCCATCTGAATCACCCCGACAAGCCGAAACCCCCGGAGAAGACACGCTTAGGAGGGGCCTTGAGGGGGGGTACTGTCATGATCACTGCTTCCAAGGAGCCAGGACCAGCCCAACGTCCTTGGAAGCAGACCCCTAACCCTAATCCTAGGCACCAGCCGGTCCCCACTGGGACCTTTTGGACCTTGTCCTGGCGCCGGTGGCACCAGGCTCATCAAAACCATTGGTCCCGGCACTGGAAGCGCCAGGCTCATAATAGGTGTGAGGATGCTTGGGTGGACTTACCTGCAGCAGACCATTCTGCTTACTTACCAGCCACTTAGAAGCTATCTAAGAACAGGAACTACTTTCTTACCTGGGTGGGGCAGCTCCACTCCCTGGATACAGCAGTGGAACTCTTCTGGAAACTGGAACTCTTTTCTTACCTAGGCGGGGCCGTGGAAGAAGACGCCTCATCACTCCAAGGCTATTTAAACCACACCCGATAGTTGAAGCGTGCTTCGCGTTATTCTGCATCTGCAGCAGAACGCTCACCGAGTCTGCTCCGGCTTTTCTTCTTCTGATCCTGGATCTGCAAGAATCATACTTACCATTTCAGTATCCAGACATCATCAGCACCTGCAAAGAACAGAAACAACAGATTAGCAAGGCGAACTTTACACGCAGTACTTACTCACCTGATCCATCGGCTGCGGCCGCTTCGTCACGCCGCATCTCCACCTGCAAAGGCAAAAGCATTGCCATACTTACCGGCACGCTGTGGATTCCGGATTTCTTCGTTCTGCATCGCCGCCTGTAAAGACAAAGCATCGTTAACAACTTACTGGCATTCCGCGGACTCCGGCGCTGCAAACCAACATCTGAAAGGCAAAAGAAAAGACATTAAGCAGGTATTTACTTACGTCCATCCCGCTCGTCGCAATAAAATGCCTGCAAATACTCCGGCGCCTCTTTAACACGAACTAAGCTGCAAGCAACGAGACAATTAGAGCGCTTGCCATACTTACAAACTTCCAGGCGCTTTACTTCATCTTCCATCTCAAGAGCCCTGCAATACATAAGGGAAAAGCATTATATAGAGTCTGCATATAAACGTGCCACACATTTAAAGACTATAAAGACAAAAGATGTCCAGAAACTCACCGCTCGTGCAGACAACGACGGTAACCATCCTCTGAATTCAAGAGGCCTATGTTTCACCAGTGAAGGAACTGGCAACGGCACCCTGCACCAGACGCAGATGGAGAGCCCAGCATTCACCTGTATAAGGTGAGCCCGTTGACCTGGTGGCTCTATGAAAAAGCTGGGAAGAGAGAGGGACATTCAACTACCCAGACCATTAATCCCCATATTCTTTCACCTGCAGAAACCTCACTCTTCGAGTCCGACACACAGTGCAAAGAGGTTCGACCCCAGAAGCCAATCGAGTCCTGCACATCACTTTTCGAGTCACAGACAGCTTCCTGCCAAGACCCGCGCCTCTGTGGGAATCAGGTGAGCATTACAGCTACAGTCATGATCAGGGAAGCCGTTTGGTCCTTGATGGGACCGGAAATTAAAGGACTTCCGTCCACACTTTCTACTGGGACGGATACGGTCTTTGGATTTCTGGGAACGCTATATCTTTGGGCCCAAGAATCGTCAATAAAGTTTCCTGCGGCTCCACAGTCTACTAATGCGGGCACGTTTTCTCATCGGGAGTTTTCCCAGGAGAGGGATACTACTAAAACAACCATCCCGTTGTCGGTTGGTTGAGTTTGGGATTCATATCAGAAAAGGCACTAAGGAGGGAACTGTTTGTAGATATTGTACCCTGCACTGTTGTTCCCCTTACGGCCGGGCACTGGCGTTTCCCACCTTCTTAGTGGGAACTAAAAGGCACTCTTTGACTGTATGTGTACTGGCTCCGCAATACATGCAGAGTCCAAGAGATTTACGTCTAAAGCGTTCCTCTGGGGATAGAGGACCGCGAGTGGCTCCTACCTGCATAGTTTCCTCTGATGACACCGTCTTACTGGAAGTTGTATGTCCTTCCAGTGGTGGTCGGTAGTGTTTCCCTTTTCTCTTCTCACATTTCCTTCCTGGAGTCTATAACCCAATTGCATGACCAATGAGATGAATGTGCTCGTATTATGGGGATGAGGAACTTGTGAGATCTCGTCTTTTAATTCTTCGGATAGGCCTCTCCGAAAAATGGTCATCTGAGCATCATCCGCCCAGGTGGTATCAGCTGCCATCTGCTTAAAACGGGTTATATATGATAAGATATCTAGGGAACCTTGTTTGAGGTCTAATAAATGCTCTTGGGCGGCTATAGTGACTTCTTGTCTTTCAAACATGTTTTTTATGCTGTTGCAAAAGGCGGGGTAGGAATTCAATATTGGGTTACTATTTGTCACTAATGGAGTTGCCCAAGCTAAGGCGGCTCCGGTCATTTGGGAGATCATATGACCTACGTTGTCCCTGTCGGTTGGGTAGAAGGCTGCCTTGAAAGCAAACTGGACGGTGCAGGATTCGAGAAATTCTTTTACCTGATGGGGAATGCCATCAAATCTGCCAGAGGGGAGAGGACCCGGAGGGATCTCCGATCTTTGAGCAGGCCGACCAACCTGATTCTTTAAGGACAGGTTTTCCTGTATAAGAAATTGGATTTCAGCCGATAGGTTTTGCATGGCTGCCACTAGTTGTTGGACTTGCTGTTCCTTTTCGTATCTTGGCTACCTGTGTAAGGAGGTGAGCTGTGCGTATCTGTAATTTCGGGCATTGCTTGCTGTTATAACCCAGTCAGATTGTAAGGATATGCACCAATCACCTCCACAAGTTATCCACAAGTGTCAAGATAAGAAATCCTACCTGCTCTTCAACTGCAACTGCTTGTAGATTGGGGAGGTCTACCCGGCGCCTTTCCACCGTGCAGAGGAATAACGCACAGTGTGAAATCACCAGGGAAACCCTCAAGGGGAAGAAAACCCCGAAGATGGAGTTTGTTGAGTGTAGGATGTGGAGAACTCAGACGGGCGTCTTCCGGGGAAAGCTGGTCGAAGTCGAGTCGTCCCTGGGATGGGAAGAGTCTTTCAGGTCCCGGAATTTACCTATAATGAGAAAGGACTGTTAGTCTGGGGAAAGGAAGAAGAAACAGGTAAGTAGCTAAACTATGGTAAATCCTACCCTTGGAGTCTAGAAGAGGTAGAATGTATTGTTGATTGGAGTCCAAAGGTGGGAGAGAGCGGGTATCTAATATGGGAAGATAAGCTTTTAATCAAGTTGAGGTCAGAAATAAAAATGGTTAGAATAGTTATAAAGCAGGTCTTCGTACCAGAATCCTGACTGGCTGGAGGAAGGAGAAGTACGGGAAATAGTCCCACGATCGGGTAGGAATGGTAGTTAGATTGTTAAAGTTCGTACCAGCCGGCGTAACTGGAGTTGCTAAATAGGGAGGAAGAAACAGAAGGGTAAATGTGTTTTGGGAAATACTGAAATTGGGAGGAAAAAGGGGGAGGAAGATATGTTTACCTAAGCGGCGTGGAGCTTGCGAGTGTGACGGATCACAGACTTCCTGAAAGAACGAACCGGGATAGTTTATCGAGGTGTGTGTGTTCCTAAGAGTGGGAAAAAGAAGTTAGAAGTCTGAATTGAGGGATAGCAAGTTCGTAGGATTCTATGATAACCTAGTAGCAATACTCACGGAGCGTAGGCTCTGAAAACAGATGCAACGCGAAGCCGTCGGCGCCATAAGGAAATGCGGTGAACAATCCCGTGAGAGGGAGAGTTTGTATTCTGGATGTTTGCTATGTGACCCCAACGGCGCCATAAGGAAATGCGGTGAACAATCCCGTGAGAGGGAGAGTTCTTAACAGAAAGTGCCGGTTCGGCCATAGAGAAGCCTTCGAATCTGGGAGCGGAAAGAAAGCAACAGGGAATGATTGAGAGCAGTAGCAAAAGTATAGATCGCAAGAAAGGTAGAATCCTATGGATGTACCGATACTCACTTAGCGTGGCAACTGTAAGAGTAGCAACTCACTGTTGTACAGGACTGGCATACTGAAATACTGTTACTTCCTGAAGGGGCGGAGCCAACCCCTTAGCGGTCTGTGGAAAGACTGTACCGTAACTTCCAGGAATCACAGCCATCTTGCTAGAACAGTGTTGTACGGATCGCACTCTTCGCCTGCGATGCCACACAGACCATTGATGATGGCGATCCATAACAGGAGAATTCTGATATCCTCCAATGGATAGAAGCATTTGAAATGACTTATGTTATCCATAATGTTGACCACATATATTGAGCTAAGTGTTTGTTAAGCAGAGTACCTCAGACTGGTTGTGACTGTATTCTGAAACTGAGTGTGGAAGAAAGAAGTCAGTATGAGTACATGAAAACTGATTTTGGTTGCCAAGTTTGGCAAGACACCTGCCCAGTACCTTAAAAGGTTCAGGGATTATAAGAAGAGAGAGCATATATATTGGGTTGATGGGGTCAGTGCTGCACACATGAGTATGATGGGATGGACTGATGGACTGATGGTTACTGATGGTTACAAAGTGAAGTCTTTTGTTGAACTGTCGCACCTCTTGTTTTTTAGACATTTTTCTGAGGCTTGTTCATCAGAGCTGCATTAGTACATTGCTGACCAGAATATTTTGGATCCCTTTAAGTTAGCCAACTTGGCTGATAAGTGGGTCTCCCACAGGGTATCCCATAAGGATCCCAGTGGGAAGGACCAGGAAAAGAGGACCTCTCAGAAGGCTGAGGAGTCCAAGAAGCTGCCACATCAGAATAAACCTAAATCCAAATATCTACTGGGCATAAGTCTCATGGGGGTGGGAGTAAGAGTAGTAGTGCGCCTGCTGCAAAGCATGTTCCTGATCACTCCCCCATATTCCTGCCACCTGTTGGGACTGTGGGGCCTTGCAGCCTGCACTGGGTACAGTCAAGAGGTTAGTTGTACCCCACGTATACAGGCCCTTCCTTTTGCAGTTGGCACGAGAGTTACCCTTAGCTGGCCATCATGGGACCAAGAAGACTAAGCAAAGGCTCTCTGGCCACTTGTATTAGCCCAGAATGGGAGTAGACGTGGAAGCTCACTGCAAGATCTGTCCCACTTGTCAGTTGTCTGGCAAGACTGGAGGCAGTGTCCTTGCCCCACTGCAGCCTTTGCCAGTGGTTGGCAAACCATTTGAGAGGTTGCTGTTGGTCCCTTTGACCCTCCCACATCAGGTGGACACCGGTTTATCCTGTACTGGTAGATCATGCCACCAGGTTCCCTGAGGCTATACCCCTTTGGACCATAACAACCAAGGTGGTTTCAAGGGCTCTTCTGGGCATCTTTACCAGAGGTGATCTTTGACAGAGGAACTAACGTCATGTCTAGTTACATGCATGCTATGTGGAAGGAATGTGGTGTAACCTATACGTTCTCCGACTCCTACCATCCTCAGACCAATGGCCTGGTTGAGAGATTTAATAAAACCATCAAGGGAATGTTAGGTGCTTAAGAGACCCCAAGGAGGAAATGGGATCTCCTCCTACCATGCCTGCTGTTTGCTTGCAGAAAGGTGCCTTAAGAGGGCGTTGGTTTCTGCCTCTTTGAGCTCCTTTTTTGACATCCAGTAAGGGGGCCCATTGCCTTAGTGCGAGAAGGTTTGGAAGCCACCCCTCCGTGTCCTGCCAAGCAAGTGGGGGACTATGTGTTAGGCCTCAGGAGGAGGATGGCGCAGATGATGGGCCAGGCATCAGCAAATCTTAAGGCCAGCCAGGAATTGAACAAGTACTGGCATGACCGTAATGCCTCACAAGTGGAATGGACTCCTGTTCAGGAGATCCTTGTGATGAGCCTACCAAGCCTCAGGCATTGGCAGATAAAAGGACTGGACCTTTCAGGATAATCTCCAAGATGGGTGAAGTCAATTATCTGGTAGCCCCTCAGGTATTTCATGTCAACAGGCTCAAGCCTTTCCACAGGAGAGGAGTAGTCTCATGCCTCTTGTTAGCTTCAGAGCAGGAAGAGGCTTAGAGTGAGCCCCTTCCTGACTTGCTGCATAGCAACCTTCAGGATGGTTCAGTGGAGGGAGTGCAACTCTTTCCAGATCTGACACCAGAGCAGTAGAGGACGTGCAGGGATTTGCTCCAGCAGTATGCCCCCCTGTTCTCACTTACACCAGGCCTCGCCATGGTGTAGGCATGGTATTGACACTGGTGACAGTGTACCTGTCAAAAACAGATGATACAGGATTCAGACACTGTAAAGAACCCCATCCAGGCAGAGGTCGCGAAGATGTTGGACATGGGTATATTTGAATCCTCAACCAGCCCCTGTCTCCAAGGCAAGTTCCCAGGCAGGTCCCAAGGATTGGAGGTTCTGTGTGGAATACAGAGGAGGCAATGCAGTCACCAAGACTGATTCACACCCATTGTCCAGGGCTGATGTGCTTGTGGACAAAATGGGTGCTGCCAACTTTGTGAGCACCTTCGACATCACATCAGGCTATTGGCAAATAGCTCTGACTGACCAGGCCAAGGAGAAAACGGCTTTCTCAACACCAGAAGGGCTCTACCAGTTTAGGGTTATGCCTTTTGGGTTGAAGAATGCCCCTGCCACCTTCCAACGGTTAGTCCATCATGCTCTCAGCGGGCTGGAGGCCTTCTGTGTGGCATACCTAGACGACATTGCTGTCTGCAGTTCCACCTAGGAAGAGCATTTGCCAGATAGCACAGGGGAAGGTTACCTTGAGTTGGGAGGGGGTCATATCCAACCTCTCCCTAGTAAAGTACAAGCTGTACAGGACGGGGAGACTCCCTCTACTCAAACCCAGGTGAGAGCTGTTTTGGGCCTCACTGGGTACTACCGAAACATCATGGCAGACTATGGCACCATAGCTTACCTCTGACAGCTCTGACATCCCCCAACCAGCCTAGGAAGGTTCATTGGTGTGAAAACTTTTGAAGGGCCTTTGATGACCTGAAGGAAAGTCTGTGCAGGGCTCCTGTATTGTGTGGCCCTGACTACAGCAAACTCTTTATTGTGCAAACTGATGCCTGGGGGACTGGAATCGGAGCTGTATTGTCTCAGTTAGACGACAAAGGGAGAGAACACCTCATAATTTTCATCAGTAGGCAATTTAAGGGTAGGGAACGTAGATGGGCCACAGTTGAAAAGGAGTGTTTTAGCATAATCTGGGCACTTAGGCATTTTAGACCTTACTTTACAGGGTCTGTCTTTAAAGTCCAAACTGACCACAAGCCCTTAAAATGGCTTATGCAGATGAAGGGTGAAAATCCCAAACTGCTCAGGTGGTCCATTAGCCTGCAAGGGCTAGACTTCACCATTGAGCATATGCCAGGGAAGAGTCATGGTAATGCAGATGGCCTTTCCAGAAGGTATGTTGAACGTCTGGATGAGGGAAACAATACTCGTGGGAGATCAGTTGCCCTAATCTCAGTCTGAAGGGGGATGCATGTAATGCTGGAAATGCCTTATGTAGGGACAGGGCATCCTGTCCTTGTCCTACCACTGCCCTGTGTGTGTTGGCTCTATGTTTTCTGCCACCAAGGTCCAGCCTGGACCTCTGGCAGTACAGCTCTTCATTCTTATCTTTTGGAGAACATCACCCATGGGATAACCTTATGAGACCCATGGGTGGGGGTTCACCCTTGTACTCCTCATGTGTGTTTTTGGGCACCTGTCTGTTGCCCACAGAGCAGGGTATGGGCTGGTGGCAGCTACTTGCTGACTTGACTGTGGCGCTGGGTATCCTCCATTTTGGAACACTCAAGCACTGCCATAGGATTCAGTGGATTCCTGACAGAAGGCAAGATGGCCCCTGTTGCCTCTTGGTTTCTATTGCCTTTTACCTTGTTTCCCAAAGTCCTAGGAAGCCCTGGCTTTGTCCCTTCCTCCTGACTGGCTGTTGGGTGGAAATACCATTTATGACTCTGGGGCTGCCTCCCGCCAGACTGACTGGAGCCTTCCCAGGCATTGTGTGTTGTGAATGCACCTTAGTGGTGTGACCTGTGTGAATGGAGTCTGAAGTGAACTCATATTCTCTGTTGTGGGTGTCTGGTTTCTGTGTGTGTGACTTAATGAATGAGACAGTCCTGTCTGAAACTGACATGAACGCAGTGTAGTGTGCTGAAAGGCTGGGTAATTGCCCCAATCCACATTCCTTTGTTATGGGTGTCTGGGAGGAGTGAATAGCCTGAATGCCTGTGGTCCTGACTGGCTGCCTGCCTGCATGAATGCCCTTCTGTGTTATTGGCTGACTGAGCCTGGCTCAGGCAGAGTGAATGAGGGACAGATGTGTACATATGGGGACATCTCACTTACCAATTTGTTCAGTAGCTGATGTCAAAGCTTTGAAAGAATAATATGCTCCTTGAAGCCCAGCTGGAAGAGAAGTCTGCTGCCACATTTCTTCAACAATCCGAAAGCTGTCGTGTCTCCCAAGGACTGATCCAGAGAGGACCTACAAAGGAGACCTCTCCCCGAGCTACGAGGGACCATCATGCAAAACTGCTACTCTTCATGGAAGTATCCTGGAAGACAGCCCTGTGTGCCTGCTGTCAGAAGAAGGGGGTCTTCAAAGTCCAGAAGAGGAGTGCCAGACATCTGTGAGAAACCTGAAGGTGTCTCCCTAGCTAGCCCTCTGGGATTTGCCATCCAGCTAGCCAGGACACAGCCATCGCTATTGGATCCAGTTCCTGGGGGTGGACCAGTGAGGGAGGATCACCTGGATGGGAGGTCCTCTGGGAGTGGAACACCGATGGGTGAGACGCAGAAACCCCCTTCTTTCAATACCTCTTCCCTATCTCACCACTCACTGACATCTCCCAATGCAAGGGTCAGGCAAAGTCAGGCAATGACGAGAATCACACACACCTGACAGCCCTTTCCTTTCCCCACAGGGATAAAAGCTGCAGCCAGAGAGCACAGTACGAGCAAGACAGACCGCATGAAGAGGCAACTATCCAGACTCGACAGTTCAAAAGGAGGAGAAAGGCAGCAAATATCGAGAGGCTGACGAGGAGAGACACAACCTTGCCCTTTCCGACAAAACCCAGCGAATCCTCCACTGAAATAAGCATAATACCAAGGACAATAGCCCAAGTGTGCTGCAACAGATGTCAATGGTACACAGAGCGTATTGACGCCGATAAGCCTGAGCGAAGGAGACTCCTGCTTCTGGGGTACCGGCCTTATTTATTTATTTATTTATGTGTATTTATAAAGTGCACTAGCAGCCCACGGGCTGTTACATGAGATTGTCATAGTAACATCGGGATACTTGGCTCTTGGTTACAGTGAGCATGATATAATGCCAATGAAAGGTACAGAAAGTCAGACTGGAGAATGCATTATTCATAGGAAAATGGTACAAAAATGATTGGTTAGATGAACAGCATAGTTTTAATTAACTTCCTGAAGGCTAAGTGAGATTCAGCATTTCTAAATTGGAGGGGGTAAGGCGTTCCAATGTGTTGCTGCTAAAACTGGGAAACTAGAACCTCCTGCACGCACTCTCTGTATTTTAGGAACATAGATCCTATTAGTATAGGCCATTCTAGTGGGTCTAGAAGGAACCGGCTTAACAACTCTTTGAGCCAGGTACAGTGGTTCCCGGTTGTGAACACATCTATGTGTTAGGGCGAGAGCTTTGAAGACTATCCTCCTTTAATGGGGAGCCAGTGAACCTGCTTCCTAGTTTCCGATATGTGTTCCCTTTTGGAGATACCAGTGGCAGCCCTCAGGGCATTATTCTGGACTGTCTGGAGTTTGGTAAGGTTCTTAACGGGCGTCTCCAAAAAGAGGGCATTGCAATAGTCCAGCCTAGATCCAATTATTGCTCTTGCAATGGTAAGACAGTTTCCTTCAGAAAGAAAAGGTCTGGCTGCGTTGATCAATTTAGAGTGGTAGGCTGAGGGTGATGCAATAGCATTGACCTGTCTTTTCATAGAGAGGTCTGAGTCCAGATAGACTCCCAGGGTCTTTACAGCTTGTGATACAGGGATCGGCAAATGGTCAATTTTAAAAGAGCTGTATTGCTTGTCCAGTTTCCTGAGGGTGGCAGGAGATCCAATTAGCAGAAGCTCGGTTTTGTCACTGTTAAGGCATAACCAGTTTTCTGCCATCCATGTTTGGATTGTGGAGTATATGGACTCGAGGGTAGCCATATCGGCTTTATAGTCACCCGTGAGGGGGATGAGGACCTGTGTATCATCAGCATAATTAGTGTATGTGATGCCCAAGGCGTCCAGGATGTGGAACAGTGGCTTGGTGAACAGGTTGTACAGGGTGGGTGAGATGCAGGATCCCTGTGGGACACCGCATTTGATGAAGCTTGGGTGGGCACAGGCTGAGTCAGAGAACACTTTCATGACCCTTTCCTGTAGAGGAGAAATTGGCAGCAAAGGAGAGATGGTAACAAAGGGTATTATGAATGATCCACCAAATCAAATGCTGCGGATAAATCAAGGAGCAGAAGCAGGGCGGGTTTGCCCGCATCTCTGAAATCGTCCATTTGATTTTTGAAGTCTAGGTGTACAGTTTCAGTATCGTGCCCCGGACGGAATCCCGACTGCCAGAGGCGAAGCAGGTTGTTTGCCTCAAGGAATTTTTGGATTTGCAGATAAGCTGCCTTGTCAAGAATTCTTAGAAGGAAAGGGACTGTCGTAACGGTCTGTAGTTCCCTGGGACAGTTGGGCCCTGACAGTTCATCATAGCCGGTGAGTCAAAGGGAGAGCCGATAAGAACCGGGGTGTGGTGAATGAAAGTCGCAATGTGGCAAAGTGAAAGAAGTATAAAATAACTGTAACATTGTGAAGGGGGGCCCAGCTGCAAAATGGGACCAGCACCACATGTGTGCTGCTCTGAGAAACTCTGGTTGATCCCTATCTGAGTGAAACTACAGATACCAGAAGGCCGTAGGAGAGCTGCCAAGATAGGTCAAAGTGGTCATACAGGAGGTCAAGCAAAATCCCTGTACAGTTGAAAGCCTTTGACCTAAGAACTATAACGAAAGTAAGGGAAGTGAATCCCAGAAACATTGAAAGTATAAGTGAATGTGAAATTGCCAAGAGATGACCCAGAAGAGGGATGCTGACGAGAAGGGGACAAGTCTAAAGTCCCAAGAAACAGTGTGTTGACAAGAGTGAACCCGGTCGAGGGATGTCCACTGGAACTGTTTAAAAAGACATTGGGCCTCATTACAAGGTTGCTGGTATGAAATCTAATTTTCCCTGCATGCCGGTGCCAGGCGTGATGCCGGAAACTCCGGCTGATTCCAGATTGGCTTGCAAGCGCATTCCGGCATGCTGGAAACGGCGGCACAGTCACGCCGGAAACCCCAACAAACCCCCCTGTTAGGCAGAATCACATGCAGTACCCTTGGGGAACACTACATGCAATTAAGACTACAAGTGTCAGTACAATTTCATCTTTGGTACAAGCCAGTACTACACAGTAATGTGGTAGCAGTGGATGAGCAGCCAGACTTATCTCAAGAGTAAAGTGAGCAGTAGAGCAAGTTACAAATACAGTGATTCAAACAAACATTTTCTCAAGGTTTCTTGGTAAAAGAATATACATTTATTTACACAGTCATTTGGAAAACATTACACTAGCAAGAGCAGCTCAATATCATATACTAATATACTACAAATACACAACCAATAAGTTACTGAACAAGTTCAGCTCCCCTGAAGTGGGAGCAAAATGGCACTTCAGTTACTTTAAAAAGGGGTAAAAAGACAAGGTTATGAGAAGTGAAGCACAAATACTTTCATAGGTAGGGCAAAGGGTTTCAGTTAACTACAACCAGCAATTCAGTTCATAGGCCTGGGCCAAAGTCAATGGTTCATAGTCTTCGTATAGGAATGCACAGTTCTGGTAGTAAACGGTTAAGTCTTTGCCACGGATCTTAGAAGAATTTGGTCAGACAAAAAGTTAGATGTTGGTTTAGGGAAGGACAAGCCTTCGAAGTCGGGAAAGTATCACAAACTTTCACTGTGGGCGAAAAGATTTCCGTACCGCATTTGCACAGTACCTTTAAAGTGAAGAAGAGCTTAGCGGAGGCAGTTGTCCCTGGCAGTTCAAGCAGATCTTGCTGTTCCTGAGCTTCAGTTGTGGGGACAAGAAGGAGGACGTCGGGAGGTTCCTGCCCTGCCCAGGGAAGAGGCCACAATCTTGGCAAAATGTCGGTTTAAGGTGTGAGTGCCTTAAAGACCACAAACTGGTATCCTTCCCACCGGCTATCCGGTTTTCCACAGCATTCTGCAGGAAATTTGACCAGGAGGGGACGGTGTCCAGGCGGCTTACGGGTTGGCTGTTGCCACCAAACTCAAGGGAAGAAGTTAACCTTGAAGGGCTTCTCTGTCGATGGAATTTCAGGCAATTCGGACCTCCAGCAGGGCTTCACCAGTCGTCCAGGAGGTGCAGCAGTCGTCTTCCTTCAGCTCGTCTTCGGTTCTTTCGTTCCAGTGGTCGACTCTTCTTTCCAAGTCGCAGAGACCTGCTTTTAAAACATTTTCCCCCATTCATTCCAGCCTGGCTGTCACTCACACAGCAGGGTGGCTGTCCTTGCCGGACAGCCAGCCGGCCAATAACGCCAGAGTCCATTCAGGTCTCCTAGGAGACTAAGCACAGGGAGTTTCGGGCACCTCCCTCACATCCTGTCCACCCGAGACAGTCAGGCGCCAGAGGAGGGCTTCAGCACCGAAGCCCACCAAAGGTCAACGAACGAAGGGACCAACTCTGGTTTGGCGTGCAGAAACAAACACAAGAAGGATCTTTCCAAAATAAATGGTGAAAAAAGTTGACCGGAGTCTGTTTTTACAGATAGGTCTTGGGCGCCATATTGAAAAACATGGCTGACCCGATTTTTAGCTACCGTTGTTCGCTGTCAGGAAAAATCACGGTAGTTGATCTAAACCACTGCCACCAGCCATTTAAAGTAGGAAATGGTAACATTTGACTGTTACAAGTGTTTTGACTCGGGGGATGCTAGGCAACCCCTCCAGCACTCTATAGGAAGATAGTGTGTGCTGAGTCTGTAAATTTAAAGAGACTAGTAAAGTAAATTTAAGTTTACATGTTCTGGGAGACAGTAGTCAGTCCCAGAGAAGGTATTTGAACCTTGGGAATTCTGACATACATCCCTGTGCCACTGCACTGAAGGTGCTGTGTGACACACAGGAGTTGGTTTAAAACTCCATAACTAAAGAACACAAAAGTTAAACACATTGAAAATGAAAAGTTCAAAGTCCCAAAATATAGCAAAAGAGCTAGAGGGCTCTAAGCTAGAGGGAATTTAGCACTTGTGTGAGAATTCTCCCTAACCCCACCCCCCCAAAATGTCAACACCGTCGTCCTCAGTGCCGGTGACCCCGAATCCGGCAACACGTTTCCAGAGCCACTGGCACCGGTAACAATGGTGCCGCAAATACCGTTACCGGAAATACAGTGTTCGCCAGAACAGGAAATCAGCTGGTGGCCATTACTAAAACACAGTCCATTGCAATCCGGCCACCACAAGCGACATACCACAATCCTGACCACAGAAACTCAACCTTAACATGGCATCAAGAGTCTGTGACACGCCACGCTTCAGTCGCAGGGAACAATGCCAGGATGCCTTATTTTTTTTACTTTACTTTATGCAATTTGTAATGCGCACTTTGGACCTAAGGGCATCTGGCCTCTGAGACATGATCACAGTGGGATAAGCCAACCATCCTCTAACAGCCCCGTATTGTTCAGTCTGAAGTCTGTTAGAATCCTGCTTCCAAAGGCCGACCAACAGACTATCCCGATTATGGCTCTAGCTATTGTTTCCGCATTCATTTGTGAGATTTGACTTGTGATTCAAATGTGACAGAACTTTGACATAGTAATCGGTAACAGAGACAACACTGGCCACGTGAAACCTTAAAGACAATGGGCCTCATTACGACCCTGGCATTAAGGGTTTAACGGCGCCGTAAAAGGTTTGGCGCCGTTAAACCCTTAACGCCTGATTACGAGGTCCTTTGCTGGACCCAACCTTAACGGCTGGTTTTTCCAGCCATTAAAGTAGGGACCCGCAAAGGGACTTTGGTGCTAATAACGGTACCGCAATTTGTGGTACTGTTATTAGCGCCTTCCCCATTCCCATTGAGCCCTATGGGGCAAAAATGGGAATGGGGAAGGGCCATGGCGGCATGGGGAATTACCGCCCCACCAACCTCGGAATTCCCCATTCCACCATGGCGGACACCGGCATGAACCATGGTGCTAATAGCACCATGGTCCTCTGCCTGGGTCGTAATGAGGCCCAATGTTTGGTCGAGCATGACCCCCAACATTTTTTATTTAGTTAAGTGGGTGATAATGTCATCCCCCAGCCTGAAAGATCTGTATGCAGGGTCCAGCTTGGCTATTGTAACTTGGTTGCCCACAATCCTCAATTCCTTGACAGCCCTGGTGCTGCAGCACCTCCAGGTGGCGCAGCTCCTGCGTGAGAGCGTCCAGACCAGTGGACGCCGTAATGCCTCTGCAGTTGGCCACTGTACAGATGCTATAGTACAGATATACAGGAGGGCACGAGAGGGGAACAGTGTTATGTCATCCATAGCCGAGGCAATGGCCATGTTTCTCCAGGCCTTCCTGGACCGATTGCCCAAGGCACTCCCCCACGCACCATCCACAAGTACACCGCATGATAGTTTGGTGCAGAGCAGCCCATCGCGGTGTTCAATACGGCTGGCCCGCTCGGCACACAGCTGCACGCCTGACCCGAAAAGGGGATGAAAATAGGCCATGGACACACACATGTGCGCTGTTTGTGACTTGTGCAAATCATCCTTGCCGAACATGACAGGAATTGTGTAGAGACAGTTGGGGACGGGGAGTTGGGAGGGATAGTTGGGGAGGGATAGTATTGCCAGTTATTTCGTTCCACATTTGTAAATATTTTCATAGCACAAATTACAGTTGGTGTTTCATAGAAATCATGACTGGGCATTGCTTTTTCAGTGTAAGTGATAGATTTATTTACTTGCATTCCCCAGTGCTCTTCCTGGGTTGTGCCACGTGTGTGTGTGTCAAGTGATCAGAAATAGTGGCGAATAATTTCCTCTTGTGCAACACAGCCATCCATGCCATCACAGCGATGTACAATTGGCAGTTCTTCATCCCTCACATCCTCCTCTGCCTCTGGTGGGTGCATGTCCATGTCAGGGGGCAGTGGGACGTTGCTCCTGCTACACATAGCACAGGTAAGGGCTATCTTTCCCACCTTCACAGGGCTGTACATAAGTGCACCCCTCAAACTGCTCAGGCAGCGGAACCTCGCCTTTAACAGGCCAAATGTCTGTTCAATTGTACAAAGAGTATGGATATGGGCACGGTTGTATCCCTGCTCGTGCTGTTTGTGTGGTTGCCTTATGGGGGTCATCAGTCATGGCATCAGGGGGTAACCAGCATTACCTGCACAGGAGCAACACAAAGTGTAGAATGTCATACTTGTGCCCATATCATGTTGGTACAGTCTGTATAGTGTTCACTAAACATTGCAAAATTGCACATTCAAAATGCTGGTTACGTAGCATATGTCCTATTTTGGGTAGTAGAAATGCGCATTGTCAGTGTGATGGGATGTCCATTCATTGAATGTGCCATTTTGAGTAGGATCAGGATGATGTCAGGGATGTAAGTGCTAAATGCAATTGTGGCTTGTCCAGGTGTCAGTGTGCGAGTGCCATCAACAGGTGGCATTGTTTAACGGCCAGGAAAATAATCTTCAGCCTGACACAGCCGATGTGCCCGTCATGGCAGACCCTGCCGGGTGCTGCAGCCTAGTAGGCTTGGCTGACACGGTTAAGGGCGTTCATCTGCGTTGATATGTGCTTCTAAATGTATGTGACTTCTGTACATGCCTGAAGGAGTACTTGCATTCTGAGGTACATGAAGTGCTGCATGGGAGTGGTTGAACAGCTTCACTGGTTATTGTAAAATGATGGATGTTTACATATTCACTGACAGATACCATACGAGGAATTTGATGGATGGAGAAGGCGATGACAGCTTGATGACTGACATGAAGCAAATACAAATTGTTAATATGCGTGGTGGGTGTATGATGTGCAGTCGCTTTGACATGGCCCATTCACAGCCACCATGACCTCTTACCCTTTCACTACAACACACACAAATGAGACTGATGTATGTATTATTATTGTGTTAAAATGCAATAATTCTATTATGGCCATGTGTCTGAATCAGATATGCGTGGCTTATCATTTCAACTTCAAATTACATGCATTTGTGTAAATGCACTTCAAACAGTCAGGGGACCTGGCTAATTGGTATGCGGGACACTAATGGTATGTAGGTGGGGTGTTCTAATGCATAAGTATTATCGGTCTGTGCATAAGGTGTACTGGGTTTTGGTGATTGTGCTTGTGCTTGATTTTGTCACTTTGGTGTGATGCATTCTGGTACGTGCAGTGCTTTTCATTTTAATGTATGGATTTGATGTGGTTATGCATGCACATGATCATTTTGTTCAATTGAGACTCGCCTCCCTGCCTCCTCAAGTAGTAGGTCTGCATGCTTGGCCTCTAGCTCCAGTACTGCTACTGCTACTGCTAGCATGGTAGTGTTGGAAGGGGTGTGGGGTGTGGGAGTGGTACCTTTGTGCGTTTGCAGTGCTCATTGGGGCCACCTGGGCTGTATTTGGACACCTGTGGCATGTTTCTACACACCTGATTCTACTTAACACCTGGTCTGCGATGCCAGTGTTTCCGGCGCGGTGTTCACGGTGCTATCGTGCGTGGAGCTCCGAATAAGCACTTACTAACGCCATATAGGTGTCTCAGGCACACAGACACGTCTCTCTGCAGATTCCCGGCATGGTGTTGCCGGATATGGTGGATCACTCGCGGTGACGTTGTTACCGGCATTGCAACTCAAAGTATGCCGGACCGGAAAAAGGTGCCGGTACGGAGCGACCGGCACCGCTATTTCCAGACCGGCATACTTGTAATGAGGCCCATTAAGATTTGTGAGTGAAGGAAAAGCCATAGTGAACCTGGTGGAGGGAGGCTGAAAGTACAGAGGGATCTGCTCTCAGAAGAGGGGATCCCAGGGGTGAATCCATCACCTGAGAAAAGCCATAGTGAACCCGGTGGAGGGAGGCTGAAAGCACAGAGGGACCTGCGCCCAGCAGAGGGGGACCGTTGGGATGAATCCATCACCTGAAAACCACGTAGAACAGAACTAACAACTGAGGCCCTGATATTGTTAGGATATTTTTTGGTTCTAAGCCTGGAATAGGGAGATCTAGGGGGTAAAAAGTAATCACCCAACACCATGAGGAACAAGGGTCAGCGCTCAGAAGAGGGAGGCCAAGGGCTGAAGAACCCTCACCCTAAGTAAAACCAAGAACCAAACTTTCATTTTGGTGAAGGAACTTTTGTTTTGTTATTTGAACACATCAGGCCCTCGAAGGCATGAGACTTTCAAGGGAAAAGAGACTTGGCCATCGAGGCTCCTGATGAACTGGAATAGAACTGTCGACTTGTGCTGAAGAAGCTCGAGCGTATTCTGTGCTCCAAAATCCCACCTTACCCGTGCTCAAAACACGGGGACGGAAGATCCAGGCTACTACATCCTGACATATTTTGTGAACACTTATTTCTTTACTTGAGAACTATCCCACACCCTTTAGTATTAGTGGTAAGGTTTGGCAATATGTTTCTTAGTATTGGCCCTTTTTATTTGACACAACGCCACTAGGACTGCCTTATTTTTATTTGATGGTTGGCGCTTGCTCACATCTTAGATTTAGGTTTAGTTTAGATGTTTTTCCACACGCAAACATTGTTTAATTAAAACCCTTGAACTGTGATCACTTGTGTCTGTCTTTACTGTTACCACCATGAGTTGCTTACACATGGTGTCAGAAGTGGGATATGATTCAACTGATCAAAATTGAAAACCTATGGTAATAATTGTGGTACCACCAAAAGGGGAGAATAGAATAGTTGATCTCCAAGACTCTGACTGCGTATCCACGTTGAAAGAGGTATTATCATCCCAATTAATAATTCCATCTAGTCAACAGCTTCTATTCTTCAAGACTCAAGTTCTACGAGATACCCTTCCTCTATCGCACTACAACAGTCAACCCTGGGACCGAAAAATTCGAAACGTTTGGCCGGTCTTTTTTTTCATTAGACCTAGTGTACTAAATCCTTCTCCCTCTGAACCTTTTTTTCTTGGTTTTCAGTCTTCATCAGAGGAGGGACCATCAGGGTTCCAAATCAATCCATCCCAATTCACTCCTTCGACAGACTCAGAATCAGAGGACTCCGAAGATTTTGAAACCTTATCCGAAGGAGTTGAGAGTTGTTTCTTCTCTGATTCAGGCACTACAGAGGGAACCCTTAGACCCCCAGAAGAAATGGCTGACCTAACCAATATCATTGCCCAATGCAGGGCCCTCAGATACAAGCCGAAAACAGGCTCCAAGAGAATTTAGCCAAACTCATTGAATTGCAAGCAAGTCCTTCCCTACCCCAAGGCGTACTCCAACCATATCTCGAAGACGAAGATTTGGGAAACTTTTTTCTAAACTTCGAACGCCGGGCTGAACAACTAGGGTGGGAAAAGAACCTCAAAAGATGCTATTTGGGACCTTTGCTAAGAGGGGAATTCCAAACATCCTATCAGCTACTCAACCTTGCACAAGGAGCCTTCTTCCTGTCCCTCAAGGAAGGCCTATTAAAAAGAGTAGTGCAAACCTTCAACTTTTATCAGCAGAAATTAGGAGCAGTTAGGTTGAACACGGGAGAAACTCCTTTAGACATGGGTGAACAGGGGGGCGTGGCTTGGCGCCATGGTTGGTGGCATGGCTTTGTAGAAGCTCCCGCCTCATCCCAGCTGCCAACAGCATTTACGCTGGCTAAACTCTGTGTACAACTCCAATAAACTGCAGATGGAGTAAGGAAGGGACGGTGCTTCAAAGGACACAAATATAGGGCACTAGACCCCTTTCTTCACCTGCAACAGACCGTCGTCGCAGGTGCCAGGATCTGGTGAATCTGGAGCACGGAAAATGGCGGCCACATCGCATCCTCCTGGAGCTCTGAGTTCTTCATAGTTTGAGAGGTGAGGAGCTGAAATGGCCCAGGCTCTCTCCAAGCTTCCAGCAATCAACAAGAAAGCACCCTCCAATGCCTAATCATCAACAGAGCTGGCGGTCGGGTCCCGGGTGCAGCGGCGACCTAGGTGGGGTCGTAATCCCCCAACGCGCGTAGCATCTCCTGGCAGCAGGTGCAAATTGGGCACGAATTGGGACAATAACTTAGTTTGGGATCGAGACCTGCAGGATCCTAGCCCGGATAGCAGCTTGGCAGTGGTTTGAAACTTGCCGACGACACAGGAGGTCGTTCAGCTCTTACGGTGGTGGTGGATCCCGTGCCGGCTCTTCGGACAACTGACATAACTGAAGCGGAGTGCTGCCGCCCCCTGGGCACTGGCTCCCGACACCCCAAGGAGCCACCATATCACAGTAAGTCTGCCGCCTAACAAGCGTGGGGTTCCCACCTGAGTCACAGCTAATGATATAAACATGGTGGGTCTGCAACTTGGGAGCTGCAGCGCCAAACAGTGAGTCGGCACGGGTCCAAAGACGGCGGTGTGAGGCTTGTTCAATTTAAGTCCAGGGGATGCGAAGGAGCTGAATATGACAGTGGGGGTTCGAGCATCACGGCTAGGCAACACTCTTCGCCATAGAGGGGTCTCCAACCCTATGATGTTATAACCAGCCCAGCTCAACCGGAATAGTGGGAGCGCATGTGCGCCAATTCATCCCTGTTGGCCCTTTCAATCCGCCACACAGCACTGCTCCATCTGGACTGTATCTTATCCAGTAAGATAAATGTGCACAGTGCAGAGCTGTCACTAACAATACTCATCTGCCTGACCATGTGTTGCGTGGGGGGCTGGTGGAACAAGGCTCCCTGGTCACTAGATCTACAGCCCAGCCGAAATGGGAGTGAGCTCAGAACTGCTTGTGAAGCCAGCTGGAAGGAAGAGTCGGGGCAATCAATGAAGGAGGAGTAAGGCCGCGGTCTTCTTGTGATCGTCCTCACATCACGGCGGCCTGCATCGGAGGTTACGGTTAAGACCAAGGTGGAAGTAGCTGACCCTCCTTGGCTTCTGGCAACCCACTCAAACGACAAAAACCACAGGACAGACAACCCCAAAGAACCCCCTGAGGAAGCAAAGTGATCCGACTAGCAGCCCCAGCCCAGAGCTAAGACCCCCTAAAGTGCAACAGTCAGAGGTGTGCTAGCAAAGGAGTCCTAGATCCCAGAGATTGTGGGGTAAAGCATGGCAAAAAGCGGGAAAAACACCAAGCAGGTTGACATCTCCACACTTATGAACCAACCCAATCCTGAAAAAGCGAAAAAGGGGGAACATGTAGAGTCGCAGTCTACCGAATCTTCATGGGCATGTCATGACCCTTGCCCCTGGTCCTCACTGACAAGTCAGCCTTCCAGTTAGGGCCAGGCCAAAGGCCTTAAAACCTCATCCAAGACTCTCTTGGAGTCAGTCCTGGCACCTTTGGCGCCAGGCCCATAACCATCATGAAGACCAACATTAGATTGGGACTATTTACTTGGGACTATTTAACTAGGGGGGGGTTCAGCCAACATGGAGGCACACACATAGCTCAGTTACAAGGAACTGAGCTATGCGGTCTAGTCTTTTGGGTGTGGCAGGCTTGGGACTACTTTCTTTACCTGGACTACTTTGGGTGTGGCAGGCCTGGGACTATTTTACCTGGACTACTTTACCTGAGACTATTTAAACCACACTCAAACAGCAGAACATGCTTTGCGTTATTCTGCTATGGGCAGCGTAACGCTCACTGTGTCCAGTTCTTTGATGCCAGCTTACCTGAAACCAAGGACCTGCAGAGAGAGAAAGAACACTACGAAACTTACCTGGAACAGTATCCTGTCTTCAATCCATCTCTGACTTCAGTTCCACTCACCTGAAGGTACGAACTCCATCATCCGGCACTGCATGCATCCTGGAATACCATAACCTGGAAAGAGGAGAAAGAAAGACAGCATTAGTAAGCGTTTACTCACGTTTCCTCCCGAATGAAGAAAGCCACACAATTCTTACCTGGGTAGTCATCTCCTGGTCAGTATCATTGCTGGAACATTACGGCGCTCGGCGAGGAACATCGCAACCTGCAAGGAGAAAAAAGACACAGGTTAGCAATATAAAAGGCGAAACAGCGCATCGCGCATTACTCAACGGACAGCATCGAGCACACCGCGCTTTCGCCTACCGGCCCATGCTCATCTTCAAACTGCATGACAATACTAAAATACCTTTCAATACCTAAAAGGAAAGAAGCAAGACATTATTATTCGAACTAAGAGGAACATAGGAACTGCATATAAAGACTGTAAAGCAGCGAACCTATGGAGTCGCAGCAGGCCTGGATTCCCACAGGGGGGCTTGCACCAGTGAAGTAACTAGGTTGCTGCTCGCCCCCCACATCTACGCACCCCTGCCACGAGGAGCAGGGCGGAGAATCCACCTCTTACAATATTAAGGTGAGGAGAAGGCCCAAGGGGGAGGAAGGAGTTGAGGCCAAGGGAGGTGGGAAAACATAAAGACAATCTGGTATTGAATCCAGCTCTCCTATATTGCAGACCCATCTTTAACCAGAGGCCTTACCAAGGGACCGGGAGAGGGTTTGAGAGTGCAAATCATCCAACCAGGGCTGGGTGGCGTCCGCGTGGATACCAGGTGAGCCTAACAGAATGCAAAGCCTCAATAATATTATCCACCTGGGCGTCATGGAGACTTCAGAGACTGACCAGTTAGTTCAGTTGTTGGGACAATTATGCGCTGAAGTACATTCAGCCAGGCAAGAAACCAACGCTCTTAGGAGGGATTTGATTGTTACTAAGGATCGTATCAATTAAATAAGTAGACAATTGCTCCAATCACATGCAGGACAGACCCCATTGCCTGGTAACATTCCGCCTGCACCTGTACCAACTTCTTCCACCAATCCAGTACAAATAACCCTTCCGGGGCAGTTCCTTTAGCTCCACCTGAACGATTTACAGGGGACCCCAAGAAGTATGCAACATTCATGAACCAGTGTCGTCTTCATTTCCTTTGCAGACCTGGGGCTTTTCCGAACAACCAAGCGCGGGTTGCTTTTGTCTTGTCATATCTGAGTGGCAGTGCTGCGGATTGGTCGGTACCATTGGTAAGTCAGGATAACCCGTTGTTACATGACTTTGGGGGTTTCCAGATGGAAATGGAAAAACTTTTTGCTCATCATACCCAAGGCCAAGCATTAGACAACAAACTTTTGTCACTCCGTCAAGGAAGTCAAGACTTGCTTACATATATAGCAACATTTAACAGACTAGTCGTTGAAGCTGGGTGGCCTGAGGAAAAAAGGACCACACTATTTCATCGGGGTCTACGAGGGGAACTAAAGGATGTCCTTGCTCAAGTGGTTAACCCACCTAAAGACTGTGGAGAATTCATCAACCTTGTGGTGCAATTAGACCACAGATTACAAGACCGAAAAGTGGACCGGATAAGGTTAGACACTCGAGCTGTGTATGTTGGGTCAAAGGATAATGTTCCACGTACATTGGAAAACACGGTAGAACCCATGCAAATCGGAGGTGTACGGCCCCCTTTGACTAAAACTGAAAGAGGCAAGAGAAGGCAACAGCAATTATGCTTATATTGCTGAAAATCAGGCCACTTCCCCAAAGAATGTCCAGTGAAACCACCAAGGAGAACTGTTGGAGCCACAGAGAAGGAAGATAATAACAAGGAGTCGGAAAAGTACCAAGCCCGGCAAGCGTAGAGGCCGCTTGTCGAGCGAGAAGGATGAGCCACAGACCTCACACTTTGTATTACCAGTAATTTTGATCAATCACCAACAACCGTCTCGGATGCATGCTGTCGAAGCATACATAGACAGCAAAGCAGTTGGGAATTATGTAGACCAAGATCTGGCAGCAGAGATGGGGCTTCCCTTATGCTCTAAGTCGACTACTGAAAAAGTTACTACTGTTGATGGGACAGAAATAGCTTCCGGACCAGTAACCCAATGTACAGCAGCACTAACCCTACTGTGCCAGGGCGGACACCGAGAATCTATTGCATTTGATGTCATCAAAGCTCCTCGGTTTTGACTAATCTTAGGGATGCCATGGTTGGTAGCTCACAACCCTCTAATAGATTGGCGTGCCAAGAAGTTGGCCTTTTCCGATGATTGTGCTCACACCTGTTATTACCAGGAAAAGGGGAAAACAGACTTATGTACATCTGCTACTCCCAGTACGGCGGCAATTGTACAAGGTGGGACTAGTTCTCTACCAAATGAATACCAAGAATTCCAAGACATGTTCCAGAAAGAACACGCCAATACTCTACCACCGCACAGGCCCTACGATTGTCAGATCAACCTCATACCTGGTGTGTAAATTCCTTGTGGTCGAATCTATGCACTTACTGAACCAGAAAAACTCCATTTCAAATCTTATCTTGATCAGTACCTGGCAAATGGATTTATCCGGCCATCTAAATCACCGGCAGCCAGTCTCTTATTCTTCGTACCAAAGAAGGAAGGAGATTTGAGGACTTGCATCGACTATCGTGCATTAAACCAGATCACAGTAAAAAAACGTTATCCACTGCCCCTTATTCCTGAATTATCGGATCAAGTCCAAGACGCCCAAATCTATAGCAAACTGGACCTTAGGAGGGCGTACCATCTTGTTCGAGTGAAGAAAGGAGACGAATGGAAAACCGCCTTTCGTACCAAATATGGCTTGTATGAATACCAGGTAATGCCTTGTGGACTTTGCAACGCTCCTGCTGCATTCCAGTACTTTATGAATGATGTTTTGCGGGAGTTAATCGACGTTTGCGCCCTGGTTTACATTGATGACATCTTAGTGTATTCTGCTACAAAAGAAGACCATGTCAGGCATGTCCGTCCGTCCTTACTAAACTCTGCCAACATAAACTGTATGGTAAACTTGAAAAATGCTCTTTTCTTGTCACCAAAGTGGAATTCCTCGGTTTTATCCTCACACCAAAAGGTATCAGAATGGATAGGCACAAGGTAGATGCCATTCTTAACTGGCCGTCACCAACTTCATTTAAAGGAATCCAGAGTATTTTGGGCTTTGCAAACTTTTACCGCCGATTCATCCCAGATATTTCCGAAATAGTGCATCCAATTACATCACTATTGAGAAAAAACAATAAAAAGTTCCATTGGACCGAAGAAGCAGAGAAGGCCTTTCAAGAACTTAAGAAAAAATTCACTTCTGCTCCAGTTCTACGGCATCCTCACCCAGACCTCCTTTATACAGTTGAAACAGATGCCTCTAGCATGGCTATGGGAGCTGTTCTCTCACAAAGGGACCCAGGAACTGGCCAGTTACACCCTGTGGCCTTCTGGTCACGAAACTTCTCACCTCCCGAACTCAACTATGCTATCACAGACAAAGAACTCTTGGCTATAAAATCAGCTTTCAAGGCATGGCGGCACTATCTCCTTCGTGCTAGACATACTGTCACGGTCATAACTGATCATCGAAACCTGCAACACCTAAAAACAGCAAAGGCTCAATCATCCCAACAAATGCGGTGGGCTCTTTTCTTCGCTGAATATGACTATGTGATCACCTACCGGCCAGGAGTCCGAAACGGAAAGGCTGACGCCTTGTCCCGCATGGGTGTTGATGAAAAGGTATACATAACTCCAGATCCAGTAGCCATCATTCCAGAAGACAAACTCCTGGGTTTTACGACAACATTGACACAGAGTGAACTCCAAAACAAGATCCAACTCTTAATGGATCCCACTTTCTCACAAGAGTGGTGTACTCAAGGAGAACATTACACCATTAAAGACCAGTTACCATATTTTAGGAACCGTCTATACTTGCCAAGTAAAGATTTACAAGAGCAGGTTATTTCGGGTTATCATGACTCCCTGATTGAAGGTCATCCTGGAATTGCCAAAACTCTAGCTAAAGTAAAACAAAACTATTGGTGGCCCACATGGTGTAAAGACATCACACAATATATCCAATCTTGCGGTGTGTGTGCACAAAACAAGTCCCAAAAGCAGAAACCAGATGGTCTTCTCCAACCATTGGAAATTCCTCCCACACCATGGCACACACTGTCCCTTGATTTCATTACAGATCTACCTCCCAGTCAATGATTCAACATCATATTAGTAGTTGTAGACTTGTTCTCTAAAATGGCACACTTTATTCCTTTTAAGGGTCTTCCAAATGCATCCAATTTAGCAAAAGTATTCCTGGAGGAAATCGTACGGCTACATGGCTTTCCATCAGTCTTGATCTCAGATGGAGGTAGTCAGTTTGTATCCAACTTCTGGAGGAAATGCTGTTCAATGGCCCAAATTGACATTCGACTATCCACAAGTCACCATCCTCAAACAGATGGCCAAACAGAAAGAACAAACCAAACCCTCGAGCAATACGCACGTTGCATGTTACATCAAGTGGAAAGAAATTGGAAGGACTTGTTATGGATAGCTGAATATGCCTATAATAATTCATTACACACCTGTTAGGGAGAATTCTCTGTTTAGGCTGAATTTCCCTACCTAGTGAGTCCCCCAGCAGCTTTGCTGGATTTCTAGGGTTTCTTTTTTTTCTCCTGCCAAGAGTGAGACTCTTTTACCCTCACTCTTGGGCATGTTGAAGTGTGTTTTCTTGGTTAAACCTTGTGTTGGATGGGCTATGGGGTCTTTTACTCCATAGGGCCTCATGTATTTTTGTGATGTGGGTTACACAGCACCCTCTGTGCCGTAACCCAGGGGTGTCCTAGGGACTCCCCAACATAGACTCCATACCCTGGGACTGACTACTGTCTCCCAGGGCATGTAAAGTCACCAAAGACTTTACTAGTCTTAAATCCTGAACAGAACCAGTACAAACCATCATATTGTGGACGTACTGGCTGGGGCAATTCGATTGCCCCAGGGTCTGTTAGTCAAGGGGGCACGTCTCCGTCCCCCCTGATTGAGTTTTGGCTGGTGGCAGTGGAAACTACTTTTTATATTCGACCGCGAATATTTTCCTATGGGATTTCCCATTGTTTTAGGCTAACACATTTAATTATTTATTTACGGTAGCCTCAAACATACCGCCGGTTTATATATTTATTATTATAACTCCGGTTGGGATTTTTTGCCAAAACTTGATTCTAAAATGGCGTTGGCGTTCGCCTCTGTAACTCTGACCCGAAGTGGAGCCCTTTGTCCCACTTTTGGCGGGCTTCCCCACAGAAGCCCTCCAAAGTGGTGCCACTCTGTCTGGGGTACTTAGGAGGGGTGGAGGGGGATTTAGGCACCCTGGACTGAGTTACCTTGGTAACTCAAGTCGCACTCCATCCTGATTGGCCCAAGTGGTGAGCCGGCCGGCTCACCACTTAGCATGTTTGAGTGACAGCTAGGCTAGGTGAATGGGGGTTTGCTGCATAAAAGCAGGGCTTTGGGGACTGGAACTTCAGAAGTCGCCACAGGACCAAGAATCCGACGAGGGAAGAGCTGAGCCGACCTGCTGCGACGACACCACCCGGTGGAGCCCTGCTGAACCATCTCACCACTTTTCCCAACGACCGAGGAGAACTCTTAACGGAGTGGCTCCTTCCCTTGACTGGTGGGGACAACCAGTTTTCACCTTCTTTTCGCTTCTTCGAGGTATCTCGTGGCCGCCTTGCCCGTGCCAAGCACCCCGGCAACCGGAATACCACATTTTTACCCCAACCGCGAAAGTCGGTACAACCCTTTAACCGGAGGACTCCGCGGCTGGTTTCTTCCCGGGCAGTGCAACGACCTTCTTCTTCTGCTCTTCAGCGAGAACTTCTTCTCCCCTGACCGACGTCGAGCCTTGCTGCCACTGCCTGGAACAACTGCCACCGCTGGAGGATCCTTCCCGTCTAAGGTACCGTGCTCCGCCTGGCTTCCCTTGCCACCGACTGTACGGGGTAGTTTTAGCCCCCGGCTTTCGAACCTGGGAGTGCCTGGGACACCCTGGCTAAACTTTCTAAGCCTCTCTAAACTCCGTCTGAACTCTTTGCAAGACTCTGAATCCCTAATAACAGTGTGATCTTGGGCACATTTTCGCTCTGTCTGCTCTAAGAGTGGGCCCTGCCTAGTGACTTTTGCTCACCTGTGACTTTATGCTTCTTTGAGCCTATTGAAAGTGTTCTTGACCTTAGAGTGGTGTGTTTAGCCTATTCCTGCTTTTTCTCTCCCTTCTTTGAACCTACTAGAGTGTCATCTAAAGTTAAGCACTCACCTCTGTTTGAATTATGTGATGTTAACCTAGAGTTGTCTAGATAGGAATAAGGGATGGGACTGCTTTCCATATAACTGTGTTTGAAGTGTTTTACTATATATTGCTAGAGTGTTTTCAACTTATGTGTTCTTTAAATAAACAACTATATACTTTTGAAACCAAGCTCTGGTCAGTGTTTGCTTGTACTATTGTGTTTGAGTACCTATTGTGTATACTTCGCATACTGCCTAACTCTTCTTGAGGGAAGTCTGACTGCTCAGCCACAGCTACCAGGTAAATCTGAGTGGTGCAGACTGCTACCAAGTGGGTTTACTGCTATACCTGTAGTCTTAAATCTTTTGCAGTGTTCCCTAAGGGAACTGCACAGGTTTCTGCCTAACACTGGTGTACAGCGGTGGGATTTGTATTGAGTATACATTTTGGTGTGCTTTAGATACCTTAGTGCAACTAACCACAAAGCTTAGCACTGTAAAAGTAAACCTCTAACATGTCAGTTATAGAAAGCTATAGTCAAGAGTCCCTTGCAGCCAAAACTGCTGATTGTTTAAGAGTGCTCTGTAAACATAAGGATCTCATGACTAAGGGCAAGAAAATGGAGCTGATTGAAAGATTGCTAGCTAACCAAAGTCTGGGTGATGGTTCAGAGGAACCTACCACTCCAGCAAATGTAGATGACAGTATTGAAATTGACATAGAACAAAATGTTGATGATTTTGAGGAAGAGTCAGAAGAGGAGGGTGAGGCTGTTGTGACTGTCCCCCCTAGGCCTCTGCCTGCTCTACCTGCTGTGCCTACTGGGCCTTTACCAGGTCCCACATTTAGTCCTCAGTGCTATGAACTAGAGAAAATGAAACTAGAATTGGAGTATAAAAAGCTTAATGCTCAAACTGAAAAGGAACTAAGGCTAAGGGAAATGGAGCTCAAGCATGAGCTAGAAATGAAGAAATTGTCTGTTGAGAATGCTTCTCTCTCTGGCTCCTCTAGAAGTTCCAGTCCTAAAAGACCCCGGATGCCTAAAGAATGGGTTGGTATGTATGAGCCTAAGTTGGATGTGTTGGATTGGTTGTCTCTGTTTGAATATAATCATGGGCTCCAGAACATCACAGGAAATGACTTACTCACCTGGTTGTTCTCTAGGCTTCCCCCTGTTGCAACTGATGTGGTAATGGAGATGGGGGAGGAGGATAAGAAGGACTATGAATGTGTGAAACTAGCTTTGATAGCTAGGTTTGGGAAGACCCCTTCCCAGTATCTTAA